>NC_090440.1:1415782122-1416085152 GCF_031143425.1 Pleurodeles waltl | reverse complement strand
TGGCTAAAAAAACACATGTTCCTCATATTTCTGTGGCAGAAAGTTCTGGAATCTGAGAGGAGCCACAAATTTCCTTCCACCCAGCGTTCCACCAAGTCTCCCGATAAAAATGATACCTCACTTGTGTGGGTAGGCCTAGCGCCCGCGACAGGAAACGCCCCAAAGCGCAACGTGGACACATCCAAATTTTTGGAAGAAAACAGAGGTGTTTTTTGCGAAGTGCCTACCTGTAGATTTTGACCTCTAGCTCAGCCGGCACCTAGGGAAACCTACCAAACCTGTGCATTTCTGAAAACTAGAGACCTAGGGGAATCCAAGGAGGGGTGACTTGCGGGGCTCGGACCAGGTTCGTTTACCCAGAATCCTTTGCAAACCTCAAAATTTGGCTAAAAAAACACATGTTCCTCACATTTCTGTGGCAGAAAGTTCTGGAATCGGAGAGGAGCCACAAATTTCCTTCCACCCAGCGTTCCCCCAAGTCTCCCGATAAAAATGATACCTCACTTGTGTGGGTAGGCCTAGCGCCCGCGACAGGAAACGCCCCAAAGCGCAACGTGGACACATCCAAATTTTTGGAAGAAAACAGAGGTGTTTTTTGCGAAGTGCCTACCTGTAGATTTTGACCTCTAGCTCAGCCAGCACCTAGGGAAACCTACATAACCTGTGCATTTCTGAAAACTAGAGACCTAGGGGAATCCAAGGAGGGGTGACTTGTGGGGCTCGGACCAGGTTCGTTTACCCAGAATCCTTTGCAAACCTCAAAATTTGGCTAAAAAAACACATGTTCCTCACATTTCTGTGGCAGAAAGTTCTGGAATCGGAGAGGAGCCACAAATTTCCTTCCACCCAGCGTTCCCCCAAGTCTCCCGATAAAAATGATACCTCACTTGTGTGGGTAGGCCTAGTGCCCGCGACAGGAAATGCCCCAAAGCGCAACGTGGACACATCCAAATTTTTGGAAGAAAACAGAGGTGTTTTTTGCGAAGTGCCTACCTGTAGATTTTGGCCTCTAGCTCAGCCGGCACCTAGGGAAACCTACCAAAACTGTGCATTTCCGAAAACTAGAGACCTAGCGGAATCCAAGATGGGGTGACTTGCGGGGCTCGGACCAGGTTCTGTTACCCAGAATCCTTTGCAAACCTCAAAATTTGGCTAAAAAAACACATGTTCCTCACATTTCTGTGGCAGAAAGTTGTGGAATCTGAAAGGAGCCACAAATATCCTTCCACCCAGCGTTCCCCCAAGTCTCCCGATAAAAATGATACCTCACTTTTGTGGGTAGGCCTAGCGCCTGCGACAGGAAACGCCCCAAAGCGCAATGTGGACACATCCACATTTTTGGAAGAAAACAGAGGTGTTTTTTGCGAAGTGCCTACCTGTAGATTTTGGCCTCTAGCTCAGTTGGCACCTAGGGAAACCTACCAAACCTGTGCATTTCCGAAAACTAGAGACCTAGGGGAATCCAAGATGGGGTGACTTGCGGGGCTCGGACCAGGTTCTGTTACCCAGAAACCTTTGCAAAACTCAAAATTTGGCTAAAAAAACACATGTTCCTCACATTTCTGTGGCAGAAAGTTCTGGAATCTGAGAGGAGCCACAAATTTCCTTCCACCCAGCGTTCCCCCAAGTCTCCCGATAAAAATGATACCTCACTTGTGTGGGTAGGCCTAGCGCCCGCGACAGGAAACGCCCCAAAGCGCAACGTGGACACATCCAAATTTTTGGAAGAAAACAGAGGTGTTTTTTGCGAAGTGCCTACCTGTAGATTTTGGCCTCTAGCTCAGCCGGCACCTAGGGAAACCTACCAAACCTGTGCATTTCTGAAAACTAGAGACCTAGGGGAATCCAAGGAGGGGTGACTTGCGGGGCTCGGACCAGGTTCTGTTACCCAGAATCCTTTGCAAACCTCATAATTTGGCTAAAAAAACACATGTTCCTCACATTTCTGTGGCAGAAAGTTCTGGAATCTGAGAGGAGCCACAAATTTCCTTCCTCCCAGCGTTCCCCCAAGTCTCCTGATAAAAATGATACCTCACTTGTGTGGGTAGGCCTAGCGCCCGCGACAGGAAACGCCCCAAAGCGCAATGTGGACACATCAAAATTTTTGGAAGAAAACAGAGGTGTTTTTTGCGAAGTGCCTACCTGTAGATTTTGGCCTCTAGCTCAGCCGGCACCTAGGGAAACCTACCAAACCTGTGCATTTCTGAAAACTAGAGACATAGGGGAATCCAAGGAGGGGTGACTTGCGGGGCTCGGACCAGGTTCTGTTACCGAGAATCCTTTGCAAACCTCAAAATTTGGCTTAAAAAACACATGTTTATCACATTTCTGTGGCAGAAAGTTCTGGAATCTGAGAGGAGCCACAAATTTCCTTCCACCCAGCGTTCCCCCAAGTCTCCCGATAAAAATGATACGTCACTTGTGTGGGTAGGCCTAGCGCCCGCGACAGGAAACGCCCCAAAGCGCAACGTGGACACATCCACATTTTTGGAAGAAAACAGAGGTGTTTTTTGCGAAGTGCCTACCTGTAGATTTTGGCCTCTAGCTCAGCCGGCACCTAGGGAAACCTACCAAACCTGTGCATTTCTGAAAACTAGAGACCTAGGGGAATCCAGGATGGTGTGACTTACGGGGCTCGGACCAGGTTCTGTTACCCAGAATCCTTTGCAAACCTCAAAATTTGGCTAAAAAAACACATGTTCCTCACATTTCTGTGGCAGAAAGTTCTGGAATCTGAGAGGAGCCACAAATTTCCTTCCACCCAGCGTTCCCCCATGTCTCCCGATAAAAATGATTCCTCACTTGTGTGGGTAGGCCTAGCGCCCGCGACAGGAAACGCCCCAAAGCGCAACGTGGACACATCCAAATTTTTGGAAGAAAACAGAAGTGTTTTTTGCGAAGTGCCTACCTGTAGATTTTGGACTCTAGCTCAGCCGGCACCTAGGGAAACCTACCAAACCTGTGCATTTCTGAAAACTAGAGACCTAGGGGAATCCAAGATGGGGTGACTTGCGGGGCTCGGACCAGGTTCTGTTACCCAGAATCCTTTGCAAACCTCGAAATTTGGCTAAAAAAACACATGTTCCTCACATTTCTGTGGCAGAAAGTTCTGGAATCTGAGAGGAGCCACAAATTTCCTTCCACCCAGCGTTCCCCCAAGTCTCCCGATAAAAATGATACCTCACTTGTGTGGGTAGGCCTAGCGCCCGCGACAGGAAACGCCCCAAAGCGCAACGTGGACACATCCAAATTTTTGGAAGAAAACAGGTGTTTTTTGCGAAGTGCCTACCTGAAGATTTTGGTCTCTAGCTCAGCCAGCACCTAGGGAAACCTACCAAACCTGTGCATTTCTGAAAACTAGAGACCTAGGGGAATCCAAGATGGGGTGACTTGCGGGGCTCGGACCAGGTTCTGTTACCCAGAATCCTTTGCAAACCTCAAAAGTTGGCTAAAAAAACACATGTTCCTCACATTTCTGTGGCAGAAAGTTCTGGAATCTGAGAGGAGCCACAAATTTCCTTCCACCCAGCGTTCCACCAAGTCTCCCGATAAAAATGATACCTCACTTGTGTGGGTAGGCCTAGCGCCCGCGACAGGAAACGCCCCAAAGCGCAACGTGGACACATCCAAATTTTTGGAAGAAAACAGAGGTGTTTTTTGCGAAGTGCCTACCTGAAGATTTTGGTCTCTAGCTGAGCCGGCACCTAGGGAAACCTACCAAACCTGTGCATTTCTGAAAACTAGAGACCTAGGGGAATCCAAGGAGGGGTGACTTGCGGGGCTCGGACCAGGTTCTGTTACCCAGAATCCTTTGCAAACCTCATAATTTGGCTAAAAAAACACATGTTCCTCTCATTTCTGTGGCAGAAAGTTCTGGAATCTGAGAGGAGCCACAAATTTCCTTCCTCCCAGCGTTCCCCCAAGTCTCCCGATAAAAATGATACCTCACTTGTGTGGGTAGGCCTAGCGCCCGCGACAGGAAACGCCCCAAAGCGCAATGTGGACACATCCACATTTTTGGAAGAAAACAGAGGTGTTTTTTGCGAAGTGCCTACCTGTAGATTTTGGCCTCTAGCTCAGCCGGCACCTAGGGAAACCTACCAAACCTGTACATTTCTGAAAATTAGAGACCTAGGGGAATCCAAGGAGGGGTGACTTGCGGGGCTCGGACCAGGTTCTGTTACCCAGAATCCTTTGCAAACCTCAAAATTTGGCTTAAAAAGCACATGTTCCTCACATTTCTGTGGCAGAAAGTTCTGGAATCTGAGAGGAGCCACAAATTTCCTTCCACCCAGCGTTCCCCCAAGTCTCCCGATAAAAATGATACCTCACTTGTGTGGGTAGGCCTAGCGCCCGCGACAGGAAACGCCCCAAAGCGCAACGTGGACACATCCACATTTTTGGAAGAAAACAGAGGTGTTTTTTGCGAAGTGCCTACCTGTAGATTTTGGCCTCTAGCTCAGCCGGCACCTAGGGAAACCTACCAAACCTGTGCATTTCTGAAAACTAGAGACCTAGGGGAATCCAGGATGGGGTGACTTGCGGGGCTCGGACCAGGTTCTGTTACCCAGAATCCTTTGCAAACCTCAAAATTTGGCTAAAAAAACACATGTTCCTCACATTTCTGTGGCAGAAAGTTCTGGAATCTGAGAGGAGCCACAAATTTCCTTCCACCCAGCGTTCCCCCATGTCTCCCGATAAAAATGATACCTCACTTGTGTGGGTAGGCCTAGCGCCCGCGACAGGAAACGCCCCAAAGCGCAACGTGGACACATCCAAATTTTTGGAAGAAAACAGAAGTGTTTTTTGTGAAGTGCCTACCTGTAGATTTTGGACTCTAGCTCAGCCGGCACCTAGGGAAACCTACCAAACCTGTGCATTTCTGAAAACTAGAGACCTAGGGGAATCCAAGATGGGGTGACTTGCGGGGCTCGGACCAGGTTCTGTTACCCAGAATCCTTTGCAAACCTCGAAATTTGGCTAAAAAAACACATGTTCCTCACATTTCTGTGGCAGAAAGTTCTGGAATCTGAGAGGAGCCACAAATTTCCTTCCACCCAGCGTTCCCCCAAGTCTCCCGATAAAAATGATACCTCACTTGTGTGGGTAGGCCTAGCGCCCGCGACAGGAAACGCCCCAAAGCGCAACGTGGACACATTCAAATTTTTGGAAGAAAACAGGAGTTTTTTGCGAAGTGCCTACCTGAAGATTTTGGTCTCTAGCTCAGCCGGCACCTAGGGAAACCTACCAAACCTGTGCATTTCTGAAAACTAGAGACCGAGGGGAATCCAAGATGGGGTGACTTGCGGGGCTCGGACCAGGTTCTGTTACCCAGAATCCTTTGCAAACCTCAAAAGTTGGCTAAAAAAACACATGTTCCTCACATTTCTGTGGCAGAAAGTTCTGGAATCTGAGAGGAGCCACAAATTTCCTTCCACCCAGCGTTCCACCAAGTCTCCCGATAAAAATGATACCTCACTTGTGTGGGTAGGCCTAGCGCCCGCGACAGGAAACGCCCCAAAGCGCAACGTGGACACATCCAAATTTTTGGAAGAAAACAGAGGTGTTTTTTGCGAAGTGCCTACCTGAAGATTTTGGTCTCTAGCTGAGCCGGCACCTAGGGAAACCTACCAAACCTGTGCATTTCTGAAAACTAGAGACCTAGGGGAATCCAAGATGGGGTGACTTGCGGGGCTCGGACCAGGTTCTGTTACCCAGAATCCTTTGCAAACCTCAAAATGTGGTTAAAAAAACAAATGTTCCTCACTTTTCTGTGGCAGAAAGTTCTGGAATCTGAGAGGAGCCACAAATTTCCTTCCACCCAGCGTTCCCCCAAGTCTCCCGATAAAAATGATACCTCACTTGTGTGGGTAGGCCTAGCGCCCGCGACAGGAAATGCCCCAAAGCGCAACGTGGACACATCCAAATGTTTGGAAGAAAACAGAGGTGTTTTTTGCAAAGTGCCTACCTGTAGATTTTGGCCTCTAGCTCAGACGGCACCTAGTGAAACCTACCAAACCTGTGCATTTCTGAAAACTAGAGACCTAGGGGAATCCAAGATGGGTTGACTTGCGGGGCTCGGACCAGGTTCTGTTACTCAGAATCCTTTGCAAACCTCAAAATTTGGCTAAAAAAACACATGTTCCTCACATTTCTGTGGCAGAAAGTTGTGGAATTTGAGAGGAGCCACAAATTTCCTTCCACCCAGCGTTCCCCCAAGTCTCCCGATAAAAATGATACCTCACTTGTGTGGGTAGGCCTAGCGCCCGCGACAGGAAACGCCCCAAAGCGCAACGTGGACACATCCACATTTTTGGAAGAAAACAGAGGTGTTTTTTGCGAAGTGCCTACCTGTAGATTTTGGCCTCTAGCTCAGCCGGCACCTAGGGAAACCTACCAAACCTGTGCATTTCTGAAAACTAGAGACCTAGGGGAATCCAAGATGGGGTGACTTGCGGGGCTCGGACCAGGTTCTGTTACCCAGAATCCTTTGCAAACCTCGAAATTTGGCTAAAAAAACACATGTTCCTCACATTTCTGTGGCAGAAAGTTCTGGAATCTGAGAGGAGCCACAAATTTCCTTCCACCCAGCGTTCCCCCAAGTCTCCCGATAAAAATGATACCTCACTTGTGTGTGTAGGCCTAGCGTCCGCGACAGGAAACGCCCCAAAGCGCAACGTGGACACATCCAAATTTTTGGAAGAAAACAGAGGTGTTTTTTGCGAAGTGCCTACCTGTAGATTTTGGCCTCTAGCTCAGCCGGCACCTAGGGAAACCTACCAAACCTGTGCATTTCTGAAAACTAGAGACCTAGGGGAATCCAAGATGGGGTGACTTGCGGGGCTCGGACCAGGTTCTGTTACCCAGAATCCTTTGCAAACCTCAAAATTTGTCTAAAAAAACATATGTTCCTCATATTTCTGTGGCAGAAAGTTCTGGAATCTGAGAGGAGCCACAAATTTCCTTCCACCCAGCGTTCCCCCAAGTCTCCCGATAAAAATGATACCTCACTTGTGTGGGTAGGCCTAGCGCCCGCTACAGGAAACGCCCCAAAGCGCAACGTGGACACATCCAAATTTTTGGAAGAAAACAGAGGTGTTTTTTGCTAAGTGCCTACCTGTAGATTTTGGCCTCTAGCTCAGCCGGCACCTAGGGAAACCTACCAAACCTGTGCATTTCTGAAAACTAAAGACCTAGGGGAATCCAAGGAGAGGTGACTTGCGGGGCTCGGACCAGGTTCTGTTACCCAGAATCCTTTGCAAACCTCAAAATTTGGCTAAAAGAACTCATGTTCCTCACATTTCTGTGGCAGAAAGTTCTGGAATCTGAGAGGAGCCACACATTTCCTTCCACCCAGCGTTCCCCCAAGTCTCCCGATAAAAATTATACCTCACTTGTGTGGGTAGGCCTAGCGCCCGCGACAGGAAACGCCCCAAAGTGCAACGTCCAAATTTTTGGAAGAAAACAGAGGTGTTTTTTGCGAAGTGCCTACCTGTAGATTTTGGCCTCTAGCTCAGCCAGCACCTAGGGAAACCTACCAAACCTGTGCATTTCTGAATACTAGAGACCGAGGGGAATCCAAGGAGGGGTGACTTGCGGGGCTCGGACCAGGTTCTGTTACCCAGAATCCTTTGCAAACCTCATAATTTGGCTAAAAAAACACATGTTCCTCACATTTCTGTGGCAGAAAGTTCTGGAATCTGAGAGGAGCCACAAATTTCCTTCCACCCAGCGTTCCCCCAAGTCTCCCGATAAAAATGATACCTCACTTGTGTGGGTAGGCCTAGCGCCAGCGACAGGAAACGCCCCAAAGCGCAACGTGGACACATCCAAATTTTTGGAAGAAAACAGAGGTGTTTTTTGCGAATTGCCTACCTGTAGATTTTGGCCTCTAGCTCAGCCGGCACCTAGGGAAACCTACCAAACCTGTGCATTTTTGAAAACTAGAGACCTAGGGGAATCCAAGGAGGGGTGACTTGCGGAGCTCGGACCAGGTTCTGTTACCCAGAATCCTTTGCAAACCTCAAAATTTGGCTAAAAAAACATATGTTCCTCACATTTCTGTGGCAGAAAGTTCTGGAATTTGAGAGGAGCCACGAATTTCCTTCCACCCAGCGTTCCCCCAAGTCTCCCGATAAAAATGATACCTCACTTGTGTGTGTAGGCCTAGCGTCCGCGACAGGAAACGCCCCAAAGCGCAACGTGGACACATCCAAATTTTTGGAAGAAAACAGAGGTGTTTTTTGCGAAGTGCCTACCTGTAGATTTTGGCCTCTAGCTCAGCCGGCACCTAGGGAAACCTACCAAACCTGTGCATTTCTGAAAACTAGAGACCTAGGGGAATCCAAGATGGGGTGACTTGCGGGGCTCGGACCAGGTTCTGTTACCCAGAATCCTTTGCAAACCTCAAAATTTGTCTAAAAAAACATATGTTCCTCATATTTCTGTGGCAGAAAGTTCTGGAATCTGAGAGGAGCCACAAATTTCCTTCCACCCAGCGTTCCCCCAAGTCTCCCGATAAAAATGATACCTCACTTGTGTGGGTAGGCCTAGCGCCCGCTACAGGAAACGCCCCAAAGCGCAACGTGGACACATCCACATTTTTGGAAGAAAACAGAGGTGTTTTTTGCTAAGTGCCTACCTGTAGATTTTGGCCTCTAGCTCAGCCGGCACCTAGGGAAACCTACCAAACCTGTGCATTTCTGAAAACTAAAGACCTAGGGGAATCCAAGGAGAGGTGACTTGCGGGGCTCGGACCAGGTTCTGTTACCCAGAATCCTTTGCAAACCTCAAAATTTGGCTAAAAGAACTCATGTTCCTCACATTTCTGTGGCAGAAAGTTCTGGAATCTGAGAGGAGCCACACATTTCCTTCCACCCAGCGTTCCCCCAAGTCTCCCGATAAAAATTATACCTCACTTGTGTGGGTAGGCCTAGCGCCCGCGACAGGAAACGCCCCAAAGCGCAACGTCCAAATTTTTGGAAGAAAACAGAGGTGTTTTTTGCGAAGTGCCTACCTGTAGATTTTGGCCTCTAGCTCAGCCAGCACCTAGGGAAACCTACCAAACCTGTGCATTTCTGAATACTAGAGACCGAGGGGAATCCAAGGAGGGGTGACTTGCGGGGCTCGGACCAGGTTCTGTTACCCAGAATCCTTTGCAAACCTCATAATTTGGCTAAAAAAACACATGTTCCTCACATTTCTGTGGCAGAAAGTTCTGGAATCTGAGAGGAGCCACAAATTTCCTTCCACCCAGCGTTCCCCCAAGTCTCCCGATAAAAATGATACCTCACTTGTGTGGGTAGGCCTAGCGCCAGCGACAGGAAACGCCCCAAAGCGCAACGTGGACACATCCAAATTTTTGGAAGAAAACAGAGGTGTTTTTTGCGAATTGCCTACCTGTAGATTTTGGCCTCTAGCTCAGCCGGCACCTAGGGAAACCTACCAAACCTGTGCATTTTTGAAAACTAGAGACCTAGGGGAATCCAAGGAGGGGTGACTTGCGGAGCTCGGACCAGGTTCTGTTACCCAGAATCCTTTGCAAACCTCAAAATTTGGCTAAAAAAACATATGTTCCTCACATTTCTGTGGCAGAAAGTTCTGGAATTTGAGAGGAGCCACGAATTTCCTTCCACCCAGCGTTCCCCCAAGTCTCCCGATAAAAATGATACCTCACTTGTGTGGGTAGGCCTTGCGCCCGTGACAGGAAACGCCCCAAAGCGCAATGTGGACACATCCAAATTTTTGGAAGAAAACAGAGGTGTTTTTTGCCAAGTGAATACCTGTAGATTTTGGCCTCTAGCTCAGCCGGCACCTAGGGAAACCTACCAAACCTGTGCATTTCTGAAAACTAGAGACCGAGGGGAATCCAAGGAGGGGTGACTTGCGGGGCTCGGACCAGGTTCTGTTACCCAGAATCCTTTGCAAACCTCAAAATTTGGCTAAAAAAACACATGTTCCTCACATTTCTGTGGCAGAAAGTTTTGGAATTTCAGAGGAGACACAAATTTCCTTCCACCCAGCGTTCCCCCAAGTCTCCCGATAAAAATGATACCTCACTTGTGTGGGTAGGCCTAGTGCCAGCGACAGGAAACGCCCCAAAGCGCAACGTGGACACATCCACATTTTTGAAAGAAAACAGAGGTGTTTTTTGCGAAGTGCCTACCTGTAGATTTTGGCCTCTAGCTCAGCCGGCACCTAGGGAAACCTACCAAACCTGTGCATTTCTGAAAACTAGAGACCTAGGGGAATCCAAGATGGGGTGACTTGCGGGGCTCGGACCAGGTTCTGTTACCCAGAAACCTTTGCAAACCTCAAAATTTGGCTAAAAAAACACATGTTCCTCTCATTTCTGTGGCAGAAAGTTCTGGAATCTGAGAGGAGCTACAAATTTCCTTCCACCCAGCGTTCCCCCAAGTCTCCCGATAAAAATGATACCTCACTTGTGTGGGTAGGCCTAGCGCCCGCGACAGGAAACGCCCCAAAGCGCAACGTGGACACATCCAAATTTTTGGAAGAAAACAGAGGTGTTTTTTGCGAAGTGCCTACCTGTAGATTTTGGCCTCTAGCTCAGCCGGTACCTAGCGAAACCTACCAAACCTGTGCATTTCTGAAAACTAGAGACCGAGGGGAATCCAAGGAGGGGTGACTTGCGGGGCTTGGACCAGGTTCTGTTACCCAGAATCCTTTGCAAACCTCAAAATTTGGCTAAAAAAACACATGTTCCTCACATTCCTGTGGCAGAAAGTTCTGGAATTTGAGAGGAGACACAAATTTCCTTCCACCCAGCGTTCCCCCAAGTCTCCCGATAAAAATGATACCTCACTTGTGTGGGTAGGCCTAGCGCCCGCGACAGGAAACGCCCCAAAGCGCAACGTGGACACATTCAAATTTTTGGAAGAAAACAGAGGTGTTTTTTGCGAAGTGCCTATCTGTAGATTTTGGCCTCTAGCTCAGCCGGCACCTAGGGAAACCTACCAAACTGGTGCATTTCTGAAAACTAGAGACCTAGGGGAAACCAAGGAGGGATGACTTGCGGGGCTCGGACCAGGTTCTGTTACCCAGAATCCTTTGCAAACCTCATAATTTGGCTAAAAAAACACATGTTCCTCACATTTCTGTGGCAGAAAGTTCTGGAATCTGAGAGGAGCCACAAATTTCCTTCCACCCAGCGTTCCCCCAAGTCTCCCGATAAAAATGATACCTCACTTGTGAGGGTAGGCCTAGCGCCCACTACAGGAAACGCCCCAAAGCGCAACGTGGACACATCCACATTTTTGGAAGAAAACAGAGGTGTTTTTTGCGAAGTGCCTACCTGTAGATTTTGACCTCTAGCTCAGCCGGCACCTAGGGAAACCTACCAAACCTGTGCATTTATGAAATCTAGAGACCTAGGGGAATCCAAGGAGGGGTGACTTGCGGGGCTCGGACCAGGTTCTGTTACCCAGAAACCTTTGCAAACCTCAAAATTTGGCTAAAAAAACACATGTTCCTCACATTTCTGTGGCAGAAAGTTCTGGAATCTGAGAGGAGCCACAAATTTCCTTCCACCCAGCGTTCCCCCAAGTCTCCCGATAAAAATGATACCTCACTTGTGTGGGTAGGCCTAGCGCCCGCGACAGGAAACGCCCCAAAGCGCAACGTGGACACATCCAAATTTTTGGAAGAAAACAGAGGTGTTTTTTGCGAAGTGCCTACCTGTAGATTTTGGCCTCTAGCTCAGCCGGTACCTAGCGAAACCTACCAAACCTGTGTATTTCTGAAAACTAGAGACCGAGGGGAATCCAAGGAGGGGTGACTTGCGGGTCTCGGACCAGGTTCTGTTACCCAGAATCCTTTGCAAACCTCAAAATTTGGCTAAAAAAACACATGTTCCTCACATTTCTGTGGCAGAAAGTTCTGGAATTTGAGAGGAGACACAAATTTCCTTCCACCCAGCGTTCCCCCAAGTCTCCCGATAAAAATGACACCTCACTTGTGTGGGTAGGCCTAGCGCCCGCGACAGGAAATGCCCCAAAGCGCAACGTGGACACATCCAAATTTTTGGAAGAAAACAGAGGTGTTTTTTGCGAAGTGCCAACCTGTAGATTTTGGCCTCTAGCTCAGCCGGCACCTAGGGAAACCTACCAAACCGGTGCATTTCTGAAAACTAGAGACCTAGGGGAATCCAAGGAGGGGTGACTTGCGGGGCTCGGACCAGGTTCTGTTACCCAGAATCCTTTGCAAACCTCATAATTTGGGTAAAAAAACACATGTTCCTCACATTTCTGTGGCAGAAAGTTCTGGAATCTGAGAGGAGCCACAAATTTCCTTCCACCCAGCGTTCCCCCAAGTCTCCCGATAAAAATGATACCTCACTTGTGTGGGTAGGCCTAGCGCCCGCGACAGGAAATGCCCCAAAGCACAACGTGGACACATCCAAATTTTTGGAAGAAAACAGAGGTGTTTTTTGCGAAGTGCCTACCTGTAGATTTTAGCCTCTAGCTCAGCCGGCACCTAGGGAAACCTACCAAACCTGTGCATTTCTGAAAACTAGAGACCTAGGGGAATCCAAGATGGGGTGACTTGCGGGGCTCGGACCAGGATCTGTTACCCAGAATCCTTTGCAAACCTCAAAATTTGGCTAAAAAAACACATGTTCCTCACATTTCTGTGGCAGAAAGTTGTGGAATTTGAGAGGAGCCACAAATTTCCTTCCACCCAGCGTTCCCCCAGGTCTCCCGATAAAAATTATACCTCACTTGTGTGGGTAGGCCTAGCGCCCGCGACAGGAAACGCCCCGAAGCGCAACGTGGACACATCCACATTTTTGGAAGAAAACAGAGGTGTTTTTTGCGAAGTGCCTACCTGTAGATTTTGGCCTCTAGCTCAGCCGGCACCTAGGGAAACCTACCAAACCTGTGCATTTCTGAAAACTAAAGACCTAGTGGAATCCAAGGAGAGGTGACTTGCGGGGCTCGGACCAGGTTCTGTTACCCAGAATCCTTTGCAAACCTCAAAATTTGGCTAAAAGAACTCATGTTCCTCACATTTCTGTGGCAGAAAGTTCTGGAATCTGAGAGGAGCCACACATTTCCTTCCACCCAGCGTTCCCCCAAGTCTCCCGATAAAAATTATACCTCACTTGTGTGGGTAGGCCTAGCGCCCGCGACAGGAAACGCCCCAAAGCGCAACGTCCAAATTTTTGGAAGAAAACAGAGGTGTTTTTTGCGAAGTGCCTACCTGTAGATTTTGGCCTCTAGCTCAGCCAGCACCTAGGGAAACCTACCAAACCTGTGCATTTCTGAATACTAGAGACCGAGGGGAATCCAAGGAGGGGTGACTTGCGGGGCTCGGACCAGGTTCTGTTACCCAGAATCCTTTGCAAACCTCATAATTTGGCTAAAAAAACACATGTTCCTCACATTTCTGTGGCAGAAAGTTCTGGAATCTGAGAGGAGCCACAAATTTCCTTCCACCCAGCGTTCCCCCAAGTCTCCCGATAAAAATGATACCTCACTTGTGTGGGTAGGCCTAGCGCCAGCGACAGGAAACGCCCCAAAGCGCAACGTGGACACATCCAAATTTTTGGAAGAAAACAGAGGTGTTTTTTGCGAATTGCCTATCTGTAGATTTTGGCCTCTAGCTCAGCCGGCACCTAGGGAAACCTACCAAACCTGTGCATTTTTGAAAACTAGAGACCTAGGGGAATCCAAGGAGGGGTGACTTGCGGAGCTGGGACCAGGTTCTGTTACCCAGAATCCTTTGCAAACCTCAAAATTTGGCTAAAAAAACATATGTTCCTCACATTTCTGTGGCAGAAAGTTCTGGAATCTGAGAGGAGCCACGAATTTCCTTCCTCCCAGCGTTCCCCCAAGTCTCCCGATAAAAATGATACCTCACTTGTGTGGGTAGGCCTTGCGCCCGTGACAGGAAACGCCCCAAAGCGCAATGTGGACACATCCAAATTTTTGGAAGAAAACAGAGGTGTTTTTTGCCAAGTGAATACCTGTAGATTTTGGCCTCTAGCTCAGCCGGCACCTAGGGAAACCTACCAAACCTGTGCATTTCTGAAAACTAGAGACCGAGGGGAATCCAAGGAGGGGTGACTTGCGGGGCTCGGACCAGGTTCTGTTACCCAGAATCCTTTGCAAACCTCAAAATTTGGCTAAAAAAACACATGTTCCTCACATTTCTGTGGCAGAAAGTTTTGGAATTTCAGAGGAGACACAAATTTCCTTCCACCCAGCGTTCCCCCAAGTCTCCCGATAAAAATGATACCTCACTTGTGTGGGTAGGTCTAGTGCCAGCGACAGGAAACGCCCCAAAGCGCAACGTGGACACATCCACATTTTTGAAAGAAAACAGAGGTGTTTTTTGCGAAGTGCCTACCTGTAGATTTTGGCCTCTAGCTCAGCCGGCACCTAGGGAAACCTATCAAACCTGTGCATTTCTGAAAACTAGAGACCTAGGGGAATCCAAGGAGGGGTGACTTGCAGAGCTCGGACCAGGTTCTGTTACCCAGAATCCTTTGCAAACCTCAAAATGTAGCTAAAAAAACATATGTTCCTCATATTTCTGTGGCAGAAAGTTCTGGAATCTGAGAGGAGCCACAAATTTCCTTCCACCCAGCGTTCCCCCAAGTCTCCCGATAAAAATGATACCTCACTTGTGTGGGTAGGCCTAGCGCCCGCGGAAGGGAAATGCCCCAAAGCGCAACGTGGACACATCCAAATTTTGGGAAGAAAACAGAGGTGTTTTTTGCGAAGTGCCTACCTGTAGATTTTGGCCTCTAGCTCAGCCGGAACTTAAGGAAACCTACCAAACCTGTGCATTTCTGAAAACTAGAGACCTAGGGGAATCCAAGGAGGGGTGACTTGCGGGGCTCGGACCAGGTTCTGTTACCCAGAATCCTTTGCAAACCTCAAAATTTGGCTAAAAAAACACATGTTCCTCACATTTCTGTGGCAGAAAGTTGTGGAATCTGAAAGGAGCCACCAATTTCCTTCCACCCAGCGTTCCCCCAAGTCTCCCGATAAAAATGATACCTCACTTTTATTGTAGGCCTAGCGCCCGCGACAGGAAACGCCCCAAAGCGCTACATGGACACATCCACATTTTTGGAAGAAAACAGAGGTGTTTTTTGCGAAGTGCCTACCTGTAGATTTTGGCCTCTAGCTCAGCCGGCACCTAGGGAAACCTACCAAACCTGTGCATTTCTGAAAACTAGAGACCTAGGGGAATCCAAGATGGGGTGACTTGCGGGGCTCGGACCAGGTTCTGTTACCCAGAAACCTTTGCAAACCTCAAAATTTGGCTAAAAAAACACATGTTCCTCACATTTCTGTGGCAGAAAGTTCTGGAATCTGAGAGGAGCCACAAATTTCCTTCACCCAGCATTCCCCCAAGTCTCCCGATAAAAATGATACCTCACTTGTGTGGGTAGGCCTAGCGCCCGCGACAGGAAATGCCCCAAAGCGCAACGTGGACACATCCAAATTTTTGGAAGAAAACAGAGGTGTTTTTTGCGAATTGCCTACCTGTAGATTTTGGCCTCTAGCTCAGCCGGCACCTAGGGAAACCTACCAAACCTGTGCATTTTTTAAAACTAGAGACCTAGGGGAATCCAAGGAGGGGTGACTTGCGGAGCTCGGACCAGGTTCTGTTACCCAGAATCCTTTGCAAACCTCAAAATTTGGCTAAAAAAACATATGTTCCTCACATTTCTGTGGCAGAAAGTTCTGGAATCTGAGAGGAGCCACGAATTTCCTTCCACCCAGCGTTCCCCCAAGTCTCCCGATAAAAATGATACCTCACTTGTGTGGGTAGGCCTTGCGCCCGTGACAGGAAACGCCCCAAAGCGCAATGTGGACACATCCAAATTTTTGGAAGAAAACAGAGGTGTTTTTTGCGAAGTGCCTACCTGTAGATTTTGGCCTCTAGCTCAGCCGGCACCTAGGGAAACCTACCAAACCTGTACATTTCTGAAAATTAGAGACCTAGGGGAATCCAAGGAGGGGTGACTTGCGGGGCTCGGACCAGGTTCTGTTACCCAGAATCCTTTGCAAACCTCAAAATTTGGCTTAAAAAGCACATGTTCCTCACATTTCTGTGGCAGAAAGTTCTGGAATCTGAGAGGAGCCACAAATTTCCTTCCACCCAGCGTTCCCCCAAGTCTCCCGATAAAAATGATACCTCACTTGTGTGGGTAGGCCTAGCGCCCGCGACAGGAAACGCCCCAAAGCGCAACGTGGACACATCCACATTTTTGGAAGAAAACAGAGGTGTTTTTTGCGAAGTGCCTACCTGTAGATTTTGGCCTCTAGCTCAGCCGGCACCTAGGGAAACCTACCAAACCTGTGCATTTCTGAAAACTAGAGACCTAGGGGAATCCAGGATGGGGTGACTTGCGGGGCTCGGACCAGGTTCTGTTACCCAGAATCCTTTGCAAACCTCAAAATTTGGCTAAAAAAACACATGTTCCTCACATTTCTGTGGCAGAAAGTTCTGGAATCTGAGAGGAGCCACAAATTTCCTTCCACCCAGCGTTCCCCCATGTCTCCCGATAAAAATGATACCTCACTTGTGTGGGTAGGCCTAGCGCCCGCGACAGGAAACGCCCCAAAGCGCAACGTGGACACATCCAAATTTTTGGAAGAAAACAGAAGTGTTTTTTGTGAAGTGCCTACCTGTAGATTTTGGACTCTAGCTCAGCCGGCACCTAGGGAAACCTACCAAACCTGTGCATTTCTGAAAACTAGAGACCTAGGGGAATCCAAGATGGGGTGACTTGCGGGGCTCGGACCAGGTTCTGTTACCCAGAATCCTTTGCAAACCTCGAAATTTGGCTAAAAAAACACATGTTCCTCACATTTCTGTGGCAGAAAGTTCTGGAATCTGAGAGGAGCCACAAATTTCCTTCCACCCAGCGTTCCCCCAAGTCTCCCGATAAAAATGATACCTCACTTGTGTGGGTAGGCCTAGCGCCCGCGACAGGAAACGCCCCAAAGCGCAACGTGGACACATTCAAATTTTTGGAAGAAAACAGGAGTTTTTTGCGAAGTGCCTACCTGAAGATTTTGGTCTCTAGCTCAGCCGGCACCTAGGGAAACCTACCAAACCTGTGCATTTCTGAAAACTAGAGACCGAGGGGAATCCAAGATGGGGTGACTTGCGGGGCTCGGACCAGGTTCTGTTACCCAGAATCCTTTGCAAACCTCAAAAGTTGGCTAAAAAAACACATGTTCCTCACATTTCTGTGGCAGAAAGTTCTGGAATCTGAGAGGAGCCACAAATTTCCTTCCACCCAGCGTTCCACCAAGTCTCCCGATAAAAATGATACCTCACTTGTGTGGGTAGGCCTAGCGCCCGCGACAGGAAACGCCCCAAAGCGCAACGTGGACACATCCAAATTTTTGGAAGAAAACAGAGGTGTTTTTTGCGAAGTGCCTACCTGAAGATTTTGGTCTCTAGCTGAGCCGGCACCTAGGGAAACCTACCAAACCTGTGCATTTCTGAAAACTAGAGACCTAGGGGAATCCAAGATGGGGTGACTTGCGGGGCTCGGACCAGGTTCTGTTACCCAGAATCCTTTGCAAACCTCAAAATGTGGTTAAAAAAACAAATGTTCCTCACTTTTCTGTGGCAGAAAGTTCTGGAATCTGAGAGGAGCCACAAATTTCCTTCCACCCAGCGTTCCCCCAAGTCTCCCGATAAAAATGATACCTCACTTGTGTGGGTAGGCCTAGCGCCCGCGACAGGAAATGCCCCAAAGCGCAACGTGGACACATCCAAATGTTTGGAAGAAAACAGAGGTGTTTTTTGCAAAGTGCCTACCTGTAGATTTTGGCCTCTAGCTCAGACGGCACCTAGTGAAACCTACCAAACCTGTGCATTTCTGAAAACTAGAGACCTAGGGGAATCCAAGATGGGTTGACTTGCGGGGCTCGGACCAGGTTCTGTTACTCAGAATCCTTTGCAAACCTCAAAATTTGGCTAAAAAAACACATGTTCCTCACATTTCTGTGGCAGAAAGTTGTGGAATTTGAGAGGAGCCACAAATTTCCTTCCACCCAGCGTTCCCCCAAGTCTCCCGATAAAAATGATACCTCACTTGTGTGGGTAGGCCTAGCGCCCGCGACAGGAAACGCCCCAAAGCGCAACGTGGACACATCCACATTTTTGGAAGAAAACAGAGGTGTTTTTTGCGAAGTGCCTACCTGTAGATTTTGGCCTCTAGCTCAGCCGGCACCTAGGGAAACCTACCAAACCTGTGCATTTCTGAAAACTAGAGACCTAGGGGAATCCAAGATGGGGTGACTTGCGGGGCTCGGACCAGGTTCTGTTACCCAGAATCCTTTGCAAACCTCGAAATTTGGCTAAAAAAACACATGTTCCTCACATTTCTGTGGCAGAAAGTTCTGGAATCTGAGAGGAGCCACAAATTTCCTTCCACCCAGCGTTCCCCCAAGTCTCCCGATAAAAATGATACCTCACTTGTGTGTGTAGGCCTAGCGTCCGCGACAGGAAACGCCCCAAAGCGCAACGTGGACACATCCAAATTTTTGGAAGAAAACAGAGGTGTTTTTTGCGAAGTGCCTACCTGTAGATTTTGGCCTCTAGCTCAGCCGGCACCTAGGGAAACCTACCAAACCTGTGCATTTCTGAAAACTAGAGACCTAGGGGAATCCAAGATGGGGTGACTTGCGGGGCTCGGACCAGGTTCTGTTACCCAGAATCCTTTGCAAACCTCAAAATTTGTCTAAAAAAACATATGTTCCTCATATTTCTGTGGCAGAAAGTTCTGGAATCTGAGAGGAGCCACAAATTTCCTTCCACCCAGCGTTCCCCCAAGTCTCCCGATAAAAATGATACCTCACTTGTGTGGGTAGGCCTAGCGCCCGCTACAGGAGACGCCCCAAAGCGCAACGTGGACACATCCAAATTTTTGGAAGAAAACAGAGGTGTTTTTTGCTAAGTGCCTACCTGTAGATTTTGGCCTCTAGCTCAGCCGGCACCTAGGGAAACCTACCAAACCTGTGCATTTCTGAAAACTAAAGACCTAGGGGAATCCAAGGAGAGGTGACTTGCGGGGCTCGGACCAGGTTCTGTTACCCAGAATCCTTTGCAAACCTCAAAATTTGGCTAAAAGAACTCATGTTCCTCACATTTCTGTGGCAGAAAGTTCTGGAATCTGAGAGGAGCCACACATTTCCTTCCACCCAGCGTTCCCCCAAGTCTCCCGATAAAAATTATACCTCACTTGTGTGGGTAGGCCTAGCGCCCGCGACAGGAAACGCCCCAAAGTGCAACGTCCAAATTTTTGGAAGAAAACAGAGGTGTTTTTTGCGAAGTGCCTACCTGTAGATTTTGGCCTCTAGCTCAGCCAGCACCTAGGGAAACCTACCAAACCTGTGCATTTCTGAATACTAGAGACCGAGGGGAATCCAAGGAGGGGTGACTTGCGGGGCTCGGACCAGGTTCTGTTACCCAGAATCCTTTGCAAACCTCATAATTTGGCTAAAAAAACACATGTTCCTCACATTTCTGTGGCAGAAAGTTCTGGAATCTGAGAGGAGCCACAAATTTCCTTCCACCCAGCGTTCCCCCAAGTCTCCCGATAAAAATGATACCTCACTTGTGTGGGTAGGCCTAGCGCCAGCGACAGGAAACGCCCCAAAGCGCAACGTGGACACATCCAAATTTTTGGAAGAAAACAGAGGTGTTTTTTGCGAATTGCCTACCTGTAGATTTTGGCCTCTAGCTCAGCCGGCACCTAGGGAAACCTACCAAACCTGTGCATTTTTGAAAACTAGAGACCTAGGGGAATCCAAGGAGGGGTGACTTGCGGAGCTCGGACCAGGTTCTGTTACCCAGAATCCTTTGCAAACCTCAAAATTTGGCTAAAAAAACATATGTTCCTCACATTTCTGTGGCAGAAAGTTCTGGAATTTGAGAGGAGCCACGAATTTCCTTCCACCCAGCGTTCCCCCAAGTCTCCCGATAAAAATGATACCTCACTTGTGTGTGTAGGCCTAGCGTCCGCGACAGGAAACGCCCCAAAGCGCAACGTGGACACATCCAAATTTTTGGAAGAAAACAGAGGTGTTTTTTGCGAAGTGCCTACCTGTAGATTTTGGCCTCTAGCTCAGCCGGCACCTAGGGAAACCTACCAAACCTGTGCATTTCTGAAAACTAGAGACCTAGGGGAATCCAAGATGGGGTGACTTGCGGGGCTCGGACCAGGTTCTGTTACCCAGAATCCTTTGCAAACCTCAAAATTTGTCTAAAAAAACATATGTTCCTCATATTTCTGTGGCAGAAAGTTCTGGAATCTGAGAGGAGCCACAAATTTCCTTCCACCCAGCGTTCCCCCAAGTCTCCCGATAAAAATGATACCTCACTTGTGTGGGTAGGCCTAGCGCCCGCTACAGGAAACGCCCCAAAGCGCAACGTGGACACATCCAAATTTTTGGAAGAAAACAGAGGTGTTTTTTGCTAAGTGCCTACCTGTAGATTTTGGCCTCTAGCTCAGCCGGCACCTAGGGAAACCTACCAAACCTGTGCATTTCTGAAAACTAAAGACCTAGGGGAATCCAAGGAGAGGTGACTTGCGGGGCTCGGACCAGGTTCTGTTACCCAGAATCCTTTGCAAACCTCAAAATTTGGCTAAAAGAACTCATGTTCCTCACATTTCTGTGGCAGAAAGTTCTGGAATCTGAGAGGAGCCACACATTTCCTTCCACCCAGCGTTCCCCCAAGTCTCCCGATAAAAATTATACCTCACTTGTGTGGGTAGGCCTAGCGCCCGCGACAGGAAACGCCCCAAAGCGCAACGTCCAAATTTTTGGAAGAAAACAGAGGTGTTTTTTGCGAAGTGCCTACCTGTAGATTTTGGCCTCTAGCTCAGCCAGCACCTAGGGAAACCTACCAAACCTGTGCATTTCTGAATACTAGAGACCGAGGGGAATCCAAGGAGGGGTGACTTGCGGGGCTCGGACCAGGTTCTGTTACCCAGAATCCTTTGCAAACCTCATAATTTGGCTAAAAAAACACATGTTCCTCACATTTCTGTGGCAGAAAGTTCTGGAATCTGAGAGGAGCCACAAATTTCCTTCCACCCAGCGTTCCCCCAAGTCTCCCGATAAAAATGATACCTCACTTGTGTGGGTAGGCCTAGCGCCAGCGACAGGAAACGCCCCAAAGCGCAACGTGGACACATCCAAATTTTTGGAAGAAAACAGAGGTGTTTTTTGCGAATTGCCTACCTGTAGATTTTGGCCTCTAGCTCAGCCGGCACCTAGGGAAACCTACCAAACCTGTGCATTTTTGAAAACTAGAGACCTAGGGGAATCCAAGGAGGGGTGACTTGCGGAGCCCGGACCAGGTTCTGTTACCCAGAATCCTTTGCAAACCTCAAAATTTGGCTAAAAAAACATATGTTCCTCACATTTCTGTGGCAGAAAGTTCTGGAATTTGAGAGGAGCCACGAATTTCCTTCCACCCAGCGTTCCCCCAAGTCTCCCGATAAAAATGATACCTCACTTGTGTGGGTAGGCCTTGCGCCCGTGACAGGAAACGCCCCAAAGCGCAATGTGGACACATCCAAATTTTTGGAAGAAAACAGAGGTGTTTTTTGCGAAGTGAATACCTGTAGATTTTGGCCTCTAGCTCAGCCGGCACCTAGGGAAACCTACCAAACCTGTGCATTTCTGAAAACTAGAGACCGAGGGGAATCCAAGGAGGGGTGACTTGCGGGGCTCGGACCAGGTTCTGTTACCCAGAATCCTTTGCAAACCTCAAAATTTGGCTAAAAAAACACATGTTCCTCACATTTCTGTGGCAGAAAGTTTTGGAATTTCAGAGGAGACACAAATTTCCTTCCACCCAGCGTTCCCCCAAGTCTCCCGATAAAAATGATACCTCACTTGTGTGGGTAGGCCTAGTGCCAGCGACAGGAAACGCCCCAAAGCGCAACGTGGACACATCCACATTTTTGAAAGAAAACAGAGGTGTTTTTTGCGAAGTGCCTACCTGTAGATTTTGGCCTCTAGCTCAGCCGGCACCTAGGGAAACCTACCAAACCTGTGCATTTCTGAAAACTAGAGACCTAGGGGAATCCAAGATGGGGTGACTTGCGGGGCTCGGACCAGGTTCTGTTACCCAGAAACCTTTGCAAACCTCAAAATTTGGCTAAAAAAACACATGTTCCTCTCATTTCTGTGGCAGAAAGTTCTGGAATCTGAGAGGAGCTACAAATTTCCTTCCACCCAGCGTTCCCCCAAGTCTCCCGATAAAAATGATACCTCACTTGTGTGGGTAGGCCTAGCGCCCGCGACAGGAAACGCCCCAAAGCGCAACGTGGACACATCCAAATTTTTGGAAGAAAACAGAGGTGTTTTTTGCGAAGTGCCTACCTGTAGATTTTGGCCTCTAGCTCAGCCGGTACCTAGCGAAACCTACCAAACCTGTGCATTTCTGAAAACTAGAGACCGAGGGGAATCCAAGGAGGGGTGACTTGCGGGGCTTGGACCAGGTTCTGTTACCCAGAATCCTTTGCAAACCTCAAAATTTGGCTAAAAAAACACATGTTCCTCACATTCCTGTGGCAGAAAGTTCTGGAATTTGAGAGGAGACACAAATTTCCTTCCACCCAGCGTTCCCCCAAGTCTCCCGATAAAAATGATACCTCACTTGTGTGGGTAGGCCTAGCGCCCGCGACAGGAAACGCCCCAAAGCGCAACGTGGACACATTCAAATTTTTGGAAGAAAACAGAGGTGTTTTTTGCGAAGTGCCTATCTGTAGATTTTGGCCTCTAGCTCAGCCGGCACCTAGGGAAACCTACCAAACTGGTGCATTTCTGAAAACTAGAGACCTAGGGGAATCCAAGGAGGGATGACTTGCGGGGCTCGGACCAGGTTCTGTTACCCAGAATCCTTTGCAAACCTCATAATTTGGCTAAAAAAACACATGTTCCTCACATTTCTGTGGCAGAAAGTTCTGGAATCTGAGAGGAGCCACAAATTTCCTTCCACCCAGCGTTCCCCCAAGTCTCCCGATAAAAATGATACCTCACTTGTGAGGGTAGGCCTAGCGCCCACTACAGGAAACGCCCCAAAGCGCAACGTGGACACATCCACATTTTTGGAAGAAAACAGAGGTGTTTTTTGCGAAGTGCCTACCTGTAGATTTTGACCTCTAGCTCAGCCGGCACCTAGGGAAACCTACCAAACCTGTGCATTTATGAAATCTAGAGACCTAGGGGAATCCAAGGAGGGGTGACTTGCGGGGCTCGGACCAGGTTCTGTTACCCAGAAACCTTTGCAAACCTCAAAATTTGGCTAAAAAAACACATGTTCCTCACATTTCTGTGGCAGAAAGTTCTGGAATCTGAGAGGAGCCACAAATTTCCTTCCACCCAGCGTTCCCCCAAGTCTCCCGATAAAAATGATACCTCACTTGTGTGGGTAGGCCTAGCGCCCGCGACAGGAAACGCCCCAAAGCGCAACGTGGACACATCCAAATTTTTGGAAGAAAACAGAGGTGTTTTTTGCGAAGTGCCTACCTGTAGATTTTGGCCTCTAGCTCAGCCGGTACCTAGCGAAACCTACCAAACCTGTGTATTTCTGAAAACTAGAGACCGAGGGGAATCCAAGGAGGGGTGACTTGCGGGTCTCGGACCAGGTTCTGTTACCCAGAATCCTTTGCAAACCTCAAAATTTGGCTAAAAAAACACATGTTCCTCACATTTCTGTGGCAGAAAGTTCTGGAATTTGAGAGGAGACACAAATTTCCTTCCACCCAGCGTTCCCCCAAGTCTCCCGATAAAAATGACACCTCACTTGTGTGGGTAGGCCTAGCGCCCGCGACAGGAAATGCCCCAAAGCGCAACGTGGACACATCCAAATTTTTGGAAGAAAACAGAGGTGTTTTTTGCGAAGTGCCAACCTGTAGATTTTGGCCTCTAGCTCAGCCGGCACCTAGGGAAACCTACCAAACCGGTGCATTTCTGAAAACTAGAGACCTAGGGGAATCCAAGGAGGGGTGACTTGCGGGGCTCGGACCAGGTTCTGTTACCCAGAATCCTTTGCAAACCTCATAATTTGGGTAAAAAAACACATGTTCCTCACATTTCTGTGGCAGAAAGTTCTGGAATCTGAGAGGAGCCACAAATTTCCTTCCACCCAGCGTTCCCCCAAGTCTCCCGATAAAAATGATACCTCACTTGTGTGGGTAGGCCTAGCGCCCGCGACAGGAAATGCCCCAAAGCACAACGTGGACACATCCAAATTTTTGGAAGAAAACAGAGGTGTTTTTTGCGAAGTGCCTACCTGTAGATTTTAGCCTCTAGCTCAGCCGGCACCTAGGGAAACCTACCAAACCTGTGCATTTCTGAAAACTAGAGACCTAGGGGAATCCAAGATGGGGTGACTTGCGGGGCTCGGACCAGGATCTGTTACCCAGAATCCTTTGCAAACCTCAAAATTTGGCTAAAAAAACACATGTTCCTCACATTTCTGTGGCAGAAAGTTGTGGAATTTGAGAGGAGCCACAAATTTCCTTCCACCCAGCGTTCCCCCAGGTCTCCCGATAAAAATTATACCTCACTTGTGTGGGTAGGCCTAGCGCCCGCGACAGGAAACGCCCCGAAGCGCAACGTGGACACATCCACATTTTTGGAAGAAAACAGAGGTGTTTTTTGCGAAGTGCCTACCTGTAGATTTTGGCCTCTAGCTCAGCCGGCACCTAGGGAAACCTACCAAACCTGTGCATTTCTGAAAACTAAAGACCTAGTGGAATCCAAGGAGAGGTGACTTGCGGGGCTCGGACCAGGTTCTGTTACCCAGAATCCTTTGCAAACCTCAAAATTTGGCTAAAAGAACTCATGTTCCTCACATTTCTGTGGCAGAAAGTTCTGGAATCTGAGAGGAGCCACACATTTCCTTCCACCCAGCGTTCCCCCAAGTCTCCCGATAAAAATTATACCTCACTTGTGTGGGTAGGCCTAGCGCCCGCGACAGGAAACGCCCCAAAGCGCAACGTCCAAATTTTTGGAAGAAAACAGAGGTGTTTTTTGCGAAGTGCCTACCTGTAGATTTTGGCCTCTAGCTCAGCCAGCACCTAGGGAAACCTACCAAACCTGTGCATTTCTGAATACTAGAGACCGAGGGGAATCCAAGGAGGGGTGACTTGCGGGGCTCGGACCAGGTTCTGTTACCCAGAATCCTTTGCAAACCTCATAATTTGGCTAAAAAAACACATGTTCCTCACATTTCTGTGGCAGAAAGTTCTGGAATCTGAGAGGAGCCACAAATTTCCTTCCACCCAGCGTTCCCCCAAGTCTCCCGATAAAAATGATACCTCACTTGTGTGGGTAGGCCTAGCGCCAGCGACAGGAAACGCCCCAAAGCGCAACGTGGACACATCCAAATTTTTGGAAGAAAACAGAGGTGTTTTTTGCGAATTGCCTATCTGTAGATTTTGGCCTCTAGCTCAGCCGGCACCTAGGGAAACCTACCAAACCTGTGCATTTTTGAAAACTAGAGACCTAGGGGAATCCAAGGAGGGGTGACTTGCGGAGCTGGGACCAGGTTCTGTTACCCAGAATCCTTTGCAAACCTCAAAATTTGGCTAAAAAAACATATGTTCCTCACATTTCTGTGGCAGAAAGTTCTGGAATCTGAGAGGAGCCACGAATTTCCTTCCTCCCAGCGTTCCCCCAAGTCTCCCGATAAAAATGATACCTCACTTGTGTGGGTAGGCCTTGCGCCCGTGACAGGAAACGCCCCAAAGCGCAATGTGGACACATCCAAATTTTTGGAAGAAAACAGAGGTGTTTTTTGCCAAGTGAATACCTGTAGATTTTGGCCTCTAGCTCAGCCGGCACCTAGGGAAACCTACCAAACCTGTGCATTTCTGAAAACTAGAGACCGAGGGGAATCCAAGGAGGGGTGACTTGCGGGGCTCGGACCAGGTTCTGTTACCCAGAATCCTTTGCAAACCTCAAAATTTGGCTAAAAAAACACATGTTCCTCACATTTCTGTGGCAGAAAGTTTTGGAATTTCAGAGGAGACACAAATTTCCTTCCACCCAGCGTTCCCCCAAGTCTCCCGATAAAAATGATACCTCACTTGTGTGGGTAGGTCTAGTGCCAGCGACAGGAAACGCCCCAAAGCGCAACGTGGACACATCCACATTTTTGAAAGAAAACAGAGGTGTTTTTTGCGAAGTGCCTACCTGTAGATTTTGGCCTCTAGCTCAGCCGGCACCTAGGGAAACCTACCAAACCTGTGCATTTCTGAAAACTAGAGACCTAGGGGAATCCAAGGAGGGGTGACTTGCAGAGCTCGGACCAGGTTCTGTTACCCAGAATCCTTTGCAAACCTCAAAATGTAGCTAAAAAAACATATGTTCCTCATATTTCTGTGGCAGAAAGTTCTGGAATCTGAGAGGAGCCACAAATTTCCTTCCACCCAGCGTTCCCCCAAGTCTCCCGATAAAAATGATACCTCACTTGTGTGGGTAGGCCTAGCGCCCGCGGAAGGGAAATGCCCCAAAGCGCAACGTGGACACATCCAAATTTTGGGAAGAAAACAGAGGTGTTTTTTGCGAAGTGCCTACCTGTAGATTTTGGCCTCTAGCTCAGCCGGAACTTAAGGAAACCTACCAAACCTGTGCATTTCTGAAAACTAGAGACCTAGGGGAATCCAAGGAGGGGTGACTTGCGGGGCTCGGACCAGGTTCTGTTACCCAGAATCCTTTGCAAACCTCAAAATTTGGCTAAAAAAACACATGTTCCTCACATTTCTGTGGCAGAAAGTTGTGGAATCTGAAAGGAGCCACCAATTTCCTTCCACCCAGCGTTCCCCCAAGTCTCCCGATAAAAATGATACCTCACTTTTATTGTAGGCCTAGCGCCCGCGACAGGAAACGCCCCAAAGCGCTACATGGACACATCCACATTTTTGGAAGAAAACAGAGGTGTTTTTTGCGAAGTGCCTACCTGTAGATTTTGGCCTCTAGCTCAGCCGGCACCTAGGGAAACCTACCAAACCTGTGCATTTCTGAAAACTAGAGACCTAGGGGAATCCAAGATGGGGTGACTTGCGGGGCTCGGACCAGGTTCTGTTACCCAGAAACCTTTGCAAACCTCAAAATTTGGCTAAAAAAACACATGTTCCTCACATTTCTGTGGCAGAAAGTTCTGGAATCTGAGAGGAGCCACAAATTTCCTTCACCCAGCATTCCCCCAAGTCTCCCGATAAAAATGATACCTCACTTGTGTGGGTAGGCCTAGCGCCCGCGACAGGAAATGCCCCAAAGCGCAACGTGGACACATCCAAATTTTTGGAAGAAAACAGAGGTGTTTTTTGCGAATTGCCTACCTGTAGATTTTGGCCTCTAGCTCAGCCGGCACCTAGGGAAACCTACCAAACCTGTGCATTTTTTAAAACTAGAGACCTAGGGGAATCCAAGGAGGGGTGACTTGCGGAGCTCGGACCAGGTTCTGTTACCCAGAATCCTTTGCAAACCTCAAAATTTGGCTAAAAAAACATATGTTCCTCACATTTCTGTGGCAGAAAGTTCTGGAATCTGAGAGGAGCCACGAATTTCCTTCCACCCAGCGTTCCCCCAAGTCTCCCGATAAAAATGATACCTCACTTGTGTGGGTAGGCCTTGCGCCCGTGACAGGAAACGCCCCAAAGCGCAATGTGGACACATCCAAATTTTTGGAAGAAAACAGAGGTGTTTTTTGCGAAGTGAATACCTGTAGATTTTGGCCTCTAGCTCAGCCGGCACCTAGGGAAACCTACCAAACCTGTGCATTTCTGAAAACTAGAGACCGAGGGGAATCCAAGGAGGGGTGACTTGCGGGGCTCGGACCAGGTTCTGTTACCCAGAATCCTTTGCAAACCTCAAAATTTGGCTAAAAAAACACATGTTCCTCACATTTCTGTGGCAGAAAGTTTTGGAATTTCAGAGGAGACACAAATTTCCTTCCACCCAGCGTTCCCCCAAGTCTCCCGATAAAAATGATACCTCACTTGTGTGGGTAGGCCTAGTGCCAGCGACAGGAAACGCCCCAAAGCGCAACGTGGACACATCCACATTTTTGAAAGAAAACAGAGGTGTTTTTTGCGAAGTGCCTACCTGTAGATTTTGGCCTCTAGCTCAGCCGGCACCTAGGGAAACCTACCAAACCTGTGCATTTCTGAAAACTAGAGACCTAGGGGAATCCAAGGAGGGGTGACTTGCAGAGCTCGGACCAGGTTCTGTTACCCAGAATCCTTTGCAAACCTCAAAATGTAGCTAAAAAAACATATGTTCCTCATATTTCTGTGGCAGAAAGTTCTGGAATCTGAGAGGAGCCACAAATTTCCTTCCACCCAGCGTTCCCCCAAGTCTCCCGATAAAAATGATACCTCACTTGTGTGGGTAGGCCTAGCGCCCGCGGAAGGGAAATGCCCCAAAGCGCAACGTGGACACATCCAAATTTTGGGAAGAAAACAGAGGTGTTTTTTGCGAAGTGCCTACCTGTAGATTTTGGCCTCTAGCTCAGCCGGAACCTAAGGAAACCTACCAAACCTGTGCATTTCTGAAAACTAGAGACCTAGGGGAATCCAAGGAGGGGTGACTTGCGGGGCTCGGACCAGGTTCTGTTACCCAGAATCCTTTGCAAACCTCAAAATTTGGCTAAAAAAACACATGTTCCTCACATTTCTGTGGCAGAAAGTTGTGGAATCTGAAAGGAGCCACCAATTTCCTTCCACCCAGCGTTCCCCCAAGTCTCCCGATAAAAATGATACCTCACTTTTATTGTAGGCCTAGCGCCCGCGACAGGAAACGCCCCAAAGCGCTACATGGACACATCCACATTTTTGGAAGAAAACAGAGGTGTTTTTTGCGAAGTGCCTACCTGTAGATTTTGGCCTCTAGCTCAGCCGGCACCTAGGGAAACCTACCAAACCTGTGCATTTCTGAAAACTAGAGACCTAGGGGAATCCAAGATGGGGTGACTTGCGGGGCTCGGACCAGGTTCTGTTACCCAGAAACCTTTGCAAACCTCAAAATTTGGCTAAAAAAACACATGTTCCTCACATTTCTGTGGCAGAAAGTTCTGGAATCTGAGAGGAGCCACAAATTTCCTTCACCCAGCATTCCCCCAAGTCTCCCGATAAAAATGATACCTCACTTGTGTGGGTAGGCCTAGCGCCCGCGACAGGAAACGCACCAAAGCGCAACGTGGACACATCCAAATTTTTGGAAGAAAACAGAGGTGTTTTTTGCGAAGTGGCTAACTGTAGATTTTGGCCTCTAGCTCAGCCGGCACCTAGCGAAACCTACCAAACCTGTGCATTTCTGAAAACTAGAGACCGAGGGGAATCCAAGGAGGGGTGACTTGCGGGGCTCGGACCAGGTTCTGTTACCCAGAATCCTTTGCAAACCTCAAAATTTGGCTAAAAAAACACATGTTCCTCACATTTCTGTGGCAGAAAGTTCTGGAATTTGAGAGGAGACACAAATTTCCTTCCACCCAGCGTTCCCCCAAGTCTCCCGATAAAAATTATACCTCACTTGTGTGGGTAGGCCTAGCGCCCGCGACAGGAAACGCCCCAAAGCGCAACGTGGACACATCCAAATTTTTGGAAGAAAACAGAGGTGTTTTTTGCGAAGTGCCTACCTGTAGATTTTGGCCTCTAGCTCAGCCGGCACCTAGGGAAACCTACCAAACCTGTGCATTTCTGAAAACTAGAGACCTAGGGGAATCCAAGGAGGGGTGACTTGCGGGGCTCGGACCAGGTTCTGTTACCCAGAATCCTTTGCAAACCTCATAATTTGGCTAAAAAAACACATGTGCCTCACATTTCTGTGGCAGAAAGTTCTGGAATCTGAGAGGAGCCACAAATTTCCTTCCACCCAGCGTTCCCCCAAGTCTCCCGATAAAAATGATACCTCACTTGTGTGGGTAGGCCTAGCGCCCGCGACAGGAAACGCCCCAAAGCGCAACGTGGACACATCCAAATTTTTGGAAGAAAACAGAGGTGTTTTTTGCGAAGTGCCTACCTGTAGATTTTGGCCTCTAGCTCAGCCGGCACCTAGGGAAACCTACCAAACCTGTGCATTTCTGAAAACTAGAGACCGAGGGGAATCCAAGGAGGGGTGACTTGCGGGGCTTGGACCAGGTTCTGTTACCCAGAATCCTTTGCAAACCTCAAAATTTGGCTAAAAAAACACATGTTCCTCACATTTCTGTGGCAGAAAGTTCTGGAATTTGAGAGGAGACACAAATTTCCTTCCACCCAGCGTTCCCCCAAGTCTCCCGATAAAAATGATACCTCACTTGTGTGGGTAGGCCTAGCGCCCGCGACAGGAAACGCCCCAAAGCGCAACGTGGACACATCCAAATTTTTGGAAGAAAACAGAGGTGTTTTTTGCGAAGTGCCTATCTGTAGATTTTGGCCTCTAGCTCAGCCGGCACCTAGGGAAATCTACCAAACTGGTGCATTTCTGAAAACTAGAGACCTAGGGGAATCCAAGGAGGGGTGACTTGCAGAGCTCGGACCAGGTTCTGTTACCCAGAATCCTTTGCAAACCTCAAAATGTAGCTAAAAAAACATATGTTCCTCATATTTCTGTGGCAGAAAGTTCTGGAATCTGAGAGGAGCCACAAATTTCCTTCCACCCAGCGTTCCCCCAAGTCTCCCGATAAAAATGATACCTCACTTGTGTGGGTAGGCCTAGCGCCCGCGGAAGGGAAATGCCCCAAAGCGCAACGTGGACACATCCAAATTTTGGGAAGAAAACAGAGGTGTTTTTTGCGAAGTGCCTACCTGTAGATTTTGGCCTCTAGCTCAGCCGGAACCTAAGGAAACCTACCAAACCTGTGCATTTCTGAAAACTAGAGACCTAGGGGAATCCAAGGAGGGGTGACTTGCGGGGCTCGGACCAGGTTCTGTTACCCAGAATCCTTTGCAAACCTCAAAATTTGGCTAAAAAAACACATGTTCCTCACATTTCTGTGGCAGAAAGTTGTGGAATCTGAAAGGAGCCACCAATTTCCTTCCACCCAGCGTTCCCCCAAGTCTCCCGATAAAAATGATACCTCACTTTTATTGTAGGCCTAGCGCCCGCGACAGGAAACGCCCCAAAGCGCTACATGGACACATCCACATTTTTGGAAGAAAACAGAGGTGTTTTTTGCGAAGTGCCTACCTGTAGATTTTGGCCTCTAGCTCAGCCGGCACCTAGGGAAACCTACCAAACCTGTGCATTTCTGAAAACTAGAGACCTAGGGGAATCCAAGATGGGGTGACTTGCGGGGCTCGGACCAGGTTCTGTTACCCAGAAACCTTTGCAAACCTCAAAATTTGGCTAAAAAAACACATGTTCCTCACATTTCTGTAGCAGAAAGTTCTGGAATCTGAGAGGAGCCACAAATTTCCTTCACCCAGCATTCCCCCAAGTCTCCCGATAAAAATGATACCTCACTTGTGTGGGTAGGCCTAGCGCCCGCGACAGGAAATGCCCCAAAGCGCAACGTGGACACATCCAAATTTTTGGAAGAAAACAGAGGTGTTTTTTGCGAATTGCCTACCTGTAGATTTTGGCCTCTAGCTCAGCCGGCACCTAGGGAAACCTACCAAACCTGTGCATTTTTGAAAACTAGAGACCTAGGGGAATCCAAGGAGGGGTGACTTGCGGAGCTCGGACCAGGTTCTGTTACCCAGAATCCTTTGCAAACCTCAAAATTTGGCTAAAAAAACATATGTTCCTCACATTTCTGTGGCAGAAAGTTCTGGAATCTGAGAGGAGCCACGAATTTCCTTCCACCCAGCGTTCCCCCAAGTCTCCCGATAAAAATGATACCTCACTTGTGTGGGTAGGCCTTGCGCCCGTGACAGGAAACGCCCCAAAGCGCAATGTGGACACATCCAAATTTTTGGAAGAAAACAGAGGTGTTTTTTGCGAAGTGAATACCTGTAGATTTTGGCCTCTAGCTCAGCCGGCACCTAGGGAAACCTACCAAACCTGTGCATTTCTGAAAACTAGAGACCGAGGGGAATCCAAGGAGGGGTGACTTGCGGGGCTCGGACCAGGTTCTGTTACCCAGAATCCTTTGCAAACCTCAAAATTTGGCTAAAAAAACACATGTTCCTCACATTTCTGTGGCAGAAAGTTTTGGAATTTCAGAGGAGACACAAATTTCCTTCCACCCAGCGTTCCCCCAAGTCTCCCGATAAAAATGATACCTCACTTGTGTGGGTAGGCCTAGTGCCAGCGACAGGAAACGCCCCAAAGCGCAAAGTGGACACATCCACATTTTTGAAAGAAAACAGAGGTGTTTTTTGCGAAGTGCCTACCTGTAGATTTTGGCCTCTAGCTCAGCCGGCACCTAGGGAAACCTACCAAACCTGTGCATTTCTGAAAACTAGAGACCTAGGGGAATCCAAGGAGGGGTGACTTGCAGAGCTCGGACCAGGTTCTGTTACCCAGAATCCTTTGCAAACCTCAAAATGTAGCTAAAAAAACATATGTTCCTCATATTTCTGTGGCAGAAAGTTCTGGAATCTGAGAGGAGCCACAAATTTCCTTCCACCCAGCGTTCCCCCAAGTCTCCCGATAAAAATGATACCTCACTTGTGTGGGTAGGCCTAGCGCCCGCGGAAGGGAAATGCCCCAAAGCGCAACGTGGACACATCCAAATTTTGGGAAGAAAACAGAGGTGTTTTTTGCGAAGTGCCTACCTGTAGATTTTGGCCTCTAGCTCAGCCGGAACCTAAGGAAACCTACCAAACCTGTGCATTTCTGAAAACTAGAGACCTAGGGGAAACCAAGGAGGGGTGACTTGCGGGGCTCGGACCAGGTTCTGTTACCCAGAATCCTTTGCAAACCTCAAAATTTGGCTAAAAAAACACATGTTCCTCACATTTCTGTGGCAGAAAGTTGTGGAATCTGAAAGGAGCCACCAATTTCCTTCCACCCAGCGTTCCCCCAAGTCTCCCGATAAAAATGATACCTCACTTTTATTGTAGGCCTAGCGCCCGTGACAGGAAACGCCCCAAAGCGCTACATGGACACATCCACATTTTTGGAAGAAAACAGAGGTGTTTTTTGCGAAGTGCCTACCTGTAGATTTTGGCCTCTAGCTCAGCCGGCACCTAGGGAAACCTACCAAACCTGTGCATTTCTGAAAACTAGAGACCTAGGGGAATCCAAGATGGGGTGACTTGCGGGGCTCGGACCAGGTTCTGTTACCCAGAAACCTTTGCAAACCTCAAAATTTGGCTAAAAAAACACATGTTCCTCACATTTCTGTGGCAGAAAGTTCTGGAATCTGAGAGGAGCCACAAATTTCCTTCACCCAGCATTCCCCCAAGTCTCCCGATAAAAATGATACCTCACTTGTGTGGGTAGGCCTAGCGCCCGCGACAGGAAACGCACCAAAGCGCAACGTGGACACATCCAAATTTTTGGAAGAAAACAGAGGTGTTTTTTGCGAAGTGGCTAACTGTAGATTTTGGCCTCTAGCTCAGCCGGCACCTAGCGAAACCTACCAAACCTGTGCATTTCTGAAAACTAGAGACCGAGGGGAATCCAAGGAGGGGTGACTTGCGGGGCTCGGACCAGGTTCTGTTACCCAGAATCCTTTGCAAACCTCAAAATTTGGCTAAAAAAAAACATGTTCCTCACATTTCTGTGGCAGAAAGTTCTGGAATTTGAGAGGAGACACAAATTTCCTTCCACCCAGCGTTCCCCCAAGTCTCCCGATAAAAATTATACCTCACTTGTGTGGGTAGGCCTAGCGCCCGCGACAGGAAACGCCCCAAAGCGCAACGTGGACACATCCAAATTTTTGGAAGAAAACAGAGGTGTTTTTTGCGAAGTGCCTACCTGTAGATTTTGGCCTCTAGCTCAGCCGGCACCTAGGGAAACCTACCAAACCTGTGCATTTCTGAAAACTAGAGACCTAGGGGAATCCAAGGAGGGGTGACTTGCGGGGCTCGGACCAGGTTCTGTTACCCAGAATCCTTTGCAAACCTCATAATTTGGCTAAAAAAACACATGTGCCTCACATTTCTGTGGCAGAAAGTTCTGGAATCTGAGAGGAGCCACAAATTTCCTTCCACCCAGCGTTCCCCCAAGTCTCCCGATAAAAATGATACCTCACTTGTGTGGGTAGGCCTAGCGCCCGCGACAGGAAACGCCCCAAAGCGCAACGTGGACACATCCAAATTTTTGGAAGAAAACAGAATTGTTTTTTGCGAAGTGCCTACCTGTAGATTTTGGCCTCTAGCTCAGCCGGCACCTAGGGAAACCTACCAAACCTGTGCATTTCTGAAAACTAGAGACCTAGGGGAATCCAAGATGGGGTGACTTGCGGGGCTCGGACCAGGATCTGTTACCCAGAATCCTTTGCAAACCTCAAAATTTGGCTAAAAAAGCACATGTTCCTCACATTTCTGTGGCAGAAAGTTGTGGAATTTGAGAGGAGCCACAAACTTCCTTCCACCCAGCGTTCCCCCAAGTCTCCCGATAAAAATGATTCCTCACTTGTGTGGGTAGGCCTAGCGCCCGCGACAGGAAACGCCCCAAAGCGCAACGTGGACACATCCACATTTTTGGAAGAAAACAGAGGTGTTTTTTGCGAAGTGCCTACCTGTAGATTTTGGCCTCTAGCTCCGCCGGCACCTAGGGAAACCTACCAAACCTGTGCATTTCTGAAAACTAGAGACCTAGGGGAATCCAAGATGGGGTGACTTGCGGGGCTCGGACCAGGTTCTGTTACCCAGAATCCTTTGCAAACCTCAATATTTGGCTAAAAAAACACATGTTCCTCACATTTCTGTGGCAGAAAGTTGTGGAATCTGAAAGGAGCCACCAATTTCCTTCCACACAGCGTTCCCCCAAGTCTCCCGATAAAAATGATACCTCACTTTTATTGTAGGCCTAGCGCCCGCGACAGGAAACGCCCCAAAGCGCTACATGGACACATCCACATTTTTGGAAGAAAACAGAGGTGTTTTTTGCGAAGTGCCTACCTGTAGATTTTGGCCTCTAGCTCAGCCGGCACCTAGGGAAACCTACCAAACCTGTGCATTTCTGAAAACTAGAGACCTAGGGGAATCCAAGATGGGGTGACTTGCGGGGCTCGGACCAGGTTCTGTTACCCAGAAACCTTTGCAAACCTCAAAATTTGGCTAAAAAAACACATGTTCCTCACATTTCTGTGGCAGAAAGTTCTGGAATCTGAGAGGAGCCACAAATTTCCTTCACCCAGCATTCCCCCAAGTCTCCCGATAAAAATGATACCTCACTTGTGTGGGTAGGCCTAGCGCCCGCGACAGGAAATGCCCCAAAGCGCAACGTGGACACATCCAAATTTTTGGAAGAAAACAGAGGTGTTTTTTGCGAATTGCCTACCTGTAGATTTTGGCCTCTAGCTCAGCCGGCACCTAGGGAAACCTACCAAACCTGTGCATTTTTGAAAACTAGAGACCTAGGGGAATCCAAGGAGGGGTGACTTGCGGAGCTCGGACCAGGTTCTGTTACCCAGAATCCTTTGCAAACCTCAAAATTTGGCTAAAAAAACATATGTTCCTCACATTTCTGTGGCAGAAAGTTCTGGAATCTGAGAGGAGCCACGAATTTCCTTCCACCCAGCGTTCCCCCAAGTCTCCCGATAAAAATGATACCTCACTTGTGTGGGTAGGCCTTGCGCCCGTGACAGGAAACGCCCCAAAGCGCAATGTGGACACATCCAAATTTTTGGAAGAAAACAGAGGTGTTTTTTGCGAAGTGAATACCTGTAGATTTTGGCCTCTAGCTCAGCCGGCACCTAGGGAAACCTACCAAACCTGTGCATTTCTGAAAACTAGAGACCGAGGGGAATCCAAGGAGGGGTGACTTGCGGGGCTCGGACCAGGTTCTGTTACCCAGAATCCTTTGCAAACCTCAAAATTTGGCTAAAAAAACACATGTTCCTCACATTTCTGTGGCAGAAAGTTTTGGAATTTCAGAGGAGACACAAATTTCCTTCCACCCAGCGTTTCCCCAAGTCTCCCGATAAAAATGATACCTCACTTGTGTGGGTAGGCCTAGTGCCAGCGACAGGAAACGCCCCAAAGCGCAAAGTGGACACATCCACATTTTTGAAAGAAAACAGAGGTGTTTTTTGCGAAGTGCCTACCTGTAGATTTTGGCCTCTAGCTCAGCCGGCACCTAGGGAAACCTACCAAACCTGTGCATTTCTGAAAACTAGAGACCTAGGGGAATCCAAGGAGGGGTGACTTGCAGAGCTCGGACCAGGTTCTGTTACCCAGAATCCTTTGCAAACCTCAAAATGTAGCTAAAAAAACATATGTTCCTCATATTTCTGTGGCAGAAAGTTCTGGAATCTGAGAGGAGCCACAAATTTCCTTCCACCCAGCGTTCCCCCAAGTCTCCCGATAAAAATGATACCTCACTTGTGTGGGTAGGCCTAGCGCCCGCGGAAGGGAAATGCCCCAAAGCGCAACGTGGACACATCCAAATTTTGGGAAGAAAACAGAGGTGTTTTTTGCGAAGTGCCTACCTGTAGATTTTGGCCTCTAGCTCAGCCGGAACCTAAGGAAACCTACCAAACCTGTGCATTTCTGAAAACTAGAGACCTAGGGGAAACCAAGGAGGGGTGACTTGCGGGGCTCGGACCAGGTTCTGTTACCCAGAATCCTTTGCAAACCTCAAAATTTGGCTAAAAAAACACATGTTCCTCACATTTCTGTGGCAGAAAGTTGTGGAATCTGAAAGGAGCCACCAATTTCCTTCCACCCAGCGTTCCCCCAAGTCTCCCGATAAAAATGATACCTCACTTTTATTGTAGGCCTAGCGCCCGCGACAGGAAACGCCCCAAAGCGCTACATGGACACATCCACATTTTTGGAAGAAAACAGAGGTGTTTTTTGCGAAGTGCCTACCTGTAGATTTTGGCCTCTAGCTCAGCCGGCACCTAGGGAAACCTACCAAACCTGTGCATTTCTGAAAACTAGAGACCTAGGGGAATCCAAGATGGGGTGACTTGCGGGGCTCGGACCAGGTTCTGTTACCCAGAAACCTTTGCAAACCTCAAAATTTGGCTAAAAAAACACATGTTCCTCACATTTCTGTGGCAGAAAGTTCTGGAATCTGAGAGGAGCCACAAATTTCCTTCACCCAGCATTCCCCCAAGTCTCCCGATAAAAATGATACCTCACTTGTGTGGGTAGGCCTAGCGCCCGCGACAGGAAACGCACCAAAGCGCAACGTGGACACATCCAAATTTTTGGAAGAAAACAGAGGTGTTTTTTGCGAAGTGGCTAACTGTAGATTTTGGCCTCTAGCTCAGCCGGCACCTAGCGAAACCTACCAAACCTGTGCATTTCTGAAAACTAGAGACCGAGGGGAATCCAAGGAGGGGTGACTTGCGGGGCTCGGACCAGGTTCTGTTACCCAGAATCCTTTGCAAACCTCAAAATTTGGCTAAAAAAACACATGTTCCTCACATTTCTGTGGCTGAAAGTTCTGGAATTTGAGAGGAGACACAAATTTCCTTCCACCCAGCGTTCCCCCAAGTCTCCCGAAAAAAATTATACCTCACTTGTGTGGTAGGCCTAGCGCCCGCGACAGGAAACGCCCCAAAGCGCAACGTGGACACATCCAAATTTTTGGAAGAAAACAGAGGTGTTTTTTGCGAAGTGCCTACCTGTAGATTTTGGCCTCTAGCTCAGCCGGCACCTAGGGAAACCTACCAAACCTGTGCATTTCTGAAAACTAGAGACCTAGGGGAATCCAAGGAGGGGTGACTTGCGGGGCTCGGACCAGGTTCTGTTACCCAGAATCCTTTGCAAACCTCATAATTTGGCTAAAAAAACACATGTTCCTCACATTTCTGTGGCAGAAAGTTGTGGAATTTGAGAGGAGCCACAAACTTCCTTCCACCCAGCGTTCCCCCAAGTCTCCCGATAAAAATGATTCCTCACTTGTGTGGGTAGGCCTAGCGCCCGCGACAGGAAACGCCCCAAAGCGCAACGTGGACACATCCACATTTTTGGAAGAAAACAGAGGTGTTTTTTGCGAAGTGCCTACCTGTAGATTTTGGCCTCTAGCTCCGCCGGCACCTAGGGAAACCTACCAAACCTGTGCATTTCTGAAAACTAGAGACCTAGGGGAATCCAAGATGGGGTGACTTGCGGGGCTCGGACCAGGTTCTGTTACCCAGAATCCTTTGCAAACCTCAATATTTGGCTAAAAAAACACATGTTCCTCACATTTCTGTGGCAGAAAGTTGTGGAATCTGAAAGGAGCCACCAATTTCCTTCCACCCAGCGTTCCCCCAAGTCTCCCGATAAAAATGATACCTCACTTTTGTTTGTAGGCCTAGCGCCCGCGACAGGAAACGCCCCAAAGCGCTACATGGACACATCCACATTTTTGGAAGAAAACAGAGGTGTTTTTTGCGAAGTGCCTACCTGTAGATTTTGGCCTCTAGCTCAGCCGGCACCTAGGGAAACCTACCAAACCTGTGCATTTCTGAAAACTAGAGACCTAGGGGAATCCAAGATGGGGTGACTTGCGGGGCTCGGACCAGGTTCTGTTACCCAGAAACCTTTGCAAACCTCAAAATTTGGCTAAAAAAACACATGTTCCTCTCATTTCTGTGGCAGAAAGTTCTGGAATCTGAGAGGAGCTACAAATTTCCTTCCACCCAGCGTTCCCCCAAGTCTCCCGATAAAAATGATACCTCACTTGTGTGGGTAGGCCTAGCGCCCGCGACAGGAAACGCCCCAAAGCGCAACGTGGACACATCCAAATTTTTGGAAGAAAACAGAGGTGTTTTTTGCGAAGTGCCTACCTGTAGATTTTGGCCTCTAGCTCAGCCGGTACCTAGCGAAACCTACCAAACCTGTGCATTTCTGAAAACTAGAGACCGAGGGGAATCCAAGGAGGGGTGACTTGCGGGGCTTGGACCAGGTTCTGTTACCCAGAATCCTTTGCAAACCTCAAAATTTGGCTAAAAAAACACATGTTCCTCACATTTCTGTGGCAGAAAGTTCTGGAATTTGAGAGGAGACACAAATTTCCTTCCACCCAGCGTTCCCCCAAGTCTCCCGATAAAAATGATACCTCACTTGTGTGGGTAGGCCTAGCGCCCGCGACAGGAAACGCCCCAAAGCGCAACGTGGACACATCCAAATTTTTGGAAGAAAACAGAGGTGTTTTTTGCGAAGTGCCTATCTGTAGATTTTGGCCTCTAGCTCAGCCGGCACCTAGGGAAATCTACCAAACTGGTGCATTTCTGAAAACTAGAGACCTAGGGGAATCCAAGGAGGGATGATTTGCGGGGCTCGGACCAGGTTCTGTTACCCAGAATCCTTTGCAAACCTCATAATTTGGCTAAAAAAACACATGTTCCTCACATTTCTGTGGCAGAAAGTTCTGGAATCTGAGAGGAGCCACAAATTTCCTTCCACCCAGCGTTCCCCCAAGTCTCCCGATAAAAATGATACCTCACTTGTGTGGGTAGGCCTAGCGCCCACTACAGGAAACGCCCCAAAGCGCAACGTGGACACATCCACATTTTTGGAAGAAAACAGAGGTGTTTTTTGCGAAGTGCCTACCTGTAGATTTTGACCTCTAGCTCAGCCGGCACCTAGGGAAACCTACCAAACCTGTACATTTATGAAATCTAGAGACCTAGGGGAATCCATGGAGGGGTGACTTGCGGGGCTCGGACCAGGTTCTGTTACCCAGAAACCTTTGCAAACCTCAAAATTTGGCTAAAAAAACACATGTTCCTCACATTTCTGTGGCAGAAAGTTCTGGAATCTGAGAGGAGCCACAAATTTCCTTCCACCCAGCGTTCCCCCAAGTCTCCCGATAAAAATGATACCTCACTTGTGTGGGTAGGCCTAGCGCCCGCGACAGGAAATGCCCCAAAGCGCAACGTGGACACATCCAAATTTTTGGAAGAAAACAGAGGTGTTTTTTGCGAAGTGCCAACCTGTAGATTTTGGCCTCTAGCTCAGCCGGCACCTAGGGAAACCTACCAAACCGGTGCATTTCTGAAAACTAGAGACCTAGGGGAATCCAAGGAGGGGTGACTTGCGGGGCTCGGACCAGGTTCTGTTACCCAGAATCCTTTGCAAACCTCATAATTTGGCTAAAAAAACACATGTTCCTCACATTTCTGTGGCAGAAAGTTCTGGAATCTGAGAGGAGCCACAAATTTCCTTCCACCCAGCGTTCCCCCAAGTCTCCCGATAAAAATGATACCTCACTTGTGTGGGTAGGCCTAGCGCCCACTACAGGAAACGCCCCAAAGCGCAACGTGGACACATCCACATTTTTGGAAGAAAACAGAGGTGTTTTTTGCGAAGTGCCTACCTGTAGATTTTGACCTCTAGCTCAGCCGGCACCTAGGGAAACCTACCAAACCTGTGCATTTCTGAAATCTAGAGACCTAGGGGAATCCAAGGAGGGGTGACTTGCGGGGCTCGGACCAGGTTCTGTTAACCAGAATCCTTTGCAAACCTCAAAATTTGGCTAAAAAAACACATGTTCCTCACATTTCTGTGGCAGAAAGTTCTGGAATCTGAGAGGAGCCACAAATTTCCTTCCACCCAGTGTTCCCCCAAGTCTCCCGATAAAAATGATACCTCACTTGTGTGGGTAGGCCTAGCGCCCGCGACAGGAAATGCCCCAAAGCACAACGTGGACACATCCAAATTTTTGGAAGAAAACAGAGGTGTTTTTTGCGAAGTGCCTACCTGTAGATTTTAGCCTCTAGCTCAGCCGGCACCTAGGGAAACCTACCAAACCTGTGCATTTCTGAAAACTAGAGACCTAGGGGAATCCAAGATGGGGTGACTTGCGGGGCTCGGACCAGGATCTGTTACCCAGAATCCTTTGCAAACCTCAAAATTTGGCTAAAAAAACACATGTTCCTCACATTTCTGTGGCAGAAAGTTGTGGAATTTGAGAGGAGCCACAAATTTCCTTCCACCCAGCGTTCCCCCAGGTCTCCCGATAAAAATTATACCTCACTTGTGTGGGTAGGCCTAGCGCCCGCGACAGGAAACGCCCCGAAGCGCAACGTGGACACATCCACATTTTTGGAAGAAAACAGAGGTGTTTTTTGCGAAGTGCCTACCTGTAGATTTTGGCCTCTAGCTCAGCCGGCACCTAGGGAAACCTACCAAACCTGTGCATTTCTGAAAACTAAAGACCTAGTGGAATCCAAGGAGAGGTGACTTGCGGGGCTCGGACCAGGTTCTGTTACCCAGAATCCTTTGCAAACCTCAAAATTTGGCTAAAAGAACTCATGTTCCTCTCATTTCTGTGGCAGAAAGTTCTGGAATCTGAGAGGAGCCACACATTTCCTTCCACCCAGCGTTCCCCCAAGTCTCCCGATAAAAATTATACCTCACTTGTGTGGGTAGGCCTAGCGCCCGCGACAGGAAACGCCCCAAAGCGCAACGTCCAAATTTTTGGAAGAAAACAGAGGTGTTTTTTGCGAAGTGCCTACCTGTAGATTTTGGCCTCTAGCTCAGCCAGCACCTAGGGAAACCTACCAAACCTGTGCATTTCTGAATACTAGAGACCGAGGGGAATCCAAGGAGGGGTGACTTGCGGGGCTCGGACCAGGTTCTGTTACCCAGAATCCTTTGCAAACCTCATAATTTGGCTAAAAAAACACATGTTCCTCACATTTCTGTGGCAGAAAGTTCTGGAATCTGAGAGGAGCCACAAATTTCCTTCCACCCAGCGTTCCCCCAAGTCTCCCGATAAAAATGATACTTCACTTGTGTGGGTAGGCCTAGCGCCAGCGACAGGAAACGCCCCAAAGCGCAACGTGGACACATCCAAATTTTTGGAAGAAAACAGAGGTGTTTTTTGCGAATTGCCTACCTGTAGATTTTGGCCTCTAGCTCAGCCGGCACCTAGGGAAACCTACCAAACCTGTGCATTTTTGAAAACTAGAGACCTAGGGGAATCCAAGGAGGGGTGACTTGCGGAGCTCGGACCAGGTTCTGTTACCCAGAATCCTTTGCAAACCTCAAAATTTGGCTAAAAAAACATATGTTCCTCACATTTCTGTGGCAGAAAGTTCTGGAATCTGAGAGGAGCCACGAATTTCCTTCCACCCAGCGTTCCCCCAAGTCTCCCGATAAAAATGATACCTCACTTGTGTGGGTAGGCCTTGCGCCCGTGACAGGAAACGCCCCAAAGCGCAATGTGGACACATCCAAATTTTTGGAAGAAAACAGAGGTGTTTTTTGCGAAGTGAATACCTGTAGATTTTGGCCTCTAGCTCAGCCGGCACCTAGGGAAACGTACCAAACCTGTGCATTTCTGAAAACTAGAGACCGAGGGGAATCCAAGGAGGGGTGACTTGCGGGGCTCGGACCAGGTTCTGTTACCCAGAATCCTTTGCAAACCTCAAAATTTGGCTAAAAAAACACATGTTCCTCACATTTCTGTGGCAGAAAGTTTTGGAATTTCAGAGGAGACACAAATTTCCTTCCACCCAGCGTTCCCCCAAGTCTCCCGATAAAAATGATACCTCACTTGTGTGGGTAGGCCTAGTGCCAGCGACAGGAAACGCCCCAAAGCGCAACGTGGACACCTCCACATTTTTGAAAGAAAACAGAGGTGTTTTTTGCGAAGTGCCTACCTGTAGATTTTGGCCTCTAGCTCAGCCGGCACCTAGGGAAACCTACCAAACCTGTGCATTTCTGAAAACTAGAGACCTAGGGGAATCCAAGGAGGGGTGACTTGCAGAGCTCGGACCAGGTTCTGTAACCCAGAATCCTTTGCAAACCTCAAAATGTAGCTAAAAAAACATATGTTCCTCATATTTCTGTGGCAGAAAGTTCTGGAATCTGAGAGGAGCCACAAATTTCCTTCCACCCAGCGTTCCCCCAAGTCTCCCGATAAAAATGATACCTCACTTGTGTGGGTAGGCCTAGCGCCCGCGGAAGGGAAATGCCCCAAAGCGCAACGTGGACACATCCAAATTTTGGGAAGAAAACAGAGGTGTTTTTTGCGAAGTGCCTACCTGTAGATTTTGGCCTCTAGCTCAGCCGGAACCTAAGGAAACCTACCAAACCTGTGCATTTCTGAAAACTAGAGACCTAGGGGAATCCAAGGAGGGGTGACTTGCGGGGCTCGGACCAGGTTCTGTTACCCAGAATCCTTTGCAAACCTCAAAATTTGGCTAAAAAAACACATGTTCATCACATTTCTGTGGCAGAAAGTTGTGGAATCTGAAAGGAGCCACCAATTTCCTTCCACCCAGCGTTCCCCCAAGTCTCCCGATAAAAATGATACCTCACTTTTATTGTAGGCCTAGCGCCCGCGACAGGAAACGCCCCAAAGCGCTACATGGACACATCCACATTTTTGGAAGAAAACAGAGGTGTTTTTTGCGAAGTGCCTACCTGTAGATTTTGGCCTCTAGCTCAGCCGGCACCTAGGGAAACCTACCAAACCTGTGCATTTCTGAAAACTAGAGACCTAGGGGAATCCAAGATGGGGTGACTTGCGGGGCTCGGACCAGGTTCTGTTACCCAGAAACCTTTGCAAACCTCAAAATTTGGCTAAAAAAACACATGTTCCTCACATTTCTGTGGCAGAAAGTTCTGGAATCTGAGAGGAGCCACAAATTTCCTTCACCCAGCATTCCCCCAAGTCTCCCGATAAAAATGATACCTCACTTGTGTGGGTAGGCCTAGCGCCCGCGACAGGAAATGCCCCAAAGCGCAACGTGGACACATCCAAATTTTTGGAAGAAAACAGAGGTGTTTTTTGCGAATTGCCTACCTGTAGATTTTGGCCTCTAGCTCAGCCGGCACCTAGGGAAACCTACCAAACCTGTGCATTTTTGAAAACTAGAGACCTAGGGGAATCCAAGGAGGGGTGACTTGCGGAGCTCGGACCAGGTTCTGTTACCCAGAATCCTTTGCAAACCTCAAAATTTGGCTAAAAAAACATATGTTCCTCACATTTCTGTGGCAGAAAGTTCTGGAATCTGAGAGGAGCCACGAATTTCCTTCCACCCAGCGTTCCCCCAAGTCTCCCGATAAAAATGATACCTCACTTGTGTGGGTAGGCCTTGCGCCCGTGACAGGAAACGCCCCAAAGCGCAATGTGGACACATCCAAATTTTTGGAAGAAAACAGAGGTGTTTTTTGCGTAGTGAATACCTGTAGATTTTGGCCTCTAGCTCAGCCGGCACCTAGGGAAACCTACCAAACCTGTGCATTTCTGAAAACTAGAGACCGAGGGGAATCCAAGGAGGGGTGACTTGCGGGGCTCGGACCAGGTTCTGTTACCCAGAATCCTTTGCAAACCTCAAAATTTGGCTAAAAAAACATATGTTCCTCACATTTCTTTGGCAGAAAGTTCTGGAATCTGAGAGGAGCCACGAATTTCCTTCCACCCAGCGTTCCCCCAAGTCTCCCGATAAAAATGATACCTCACTTGTGTGGGTAGGCCTTGCGCCCGTGACAGGAAACGCCCCAAAGCGCAATGTGGACACATCCAAATTTTTGGAAGAAAACAGAGGTGTTTTTTGCGAAGTGAATACCTGTAGATTTTGGCCTCTAGCTCAGCCGGCACCTAGGGAAACCTACCAAACCTGTGCATTTCTGAAAACTAGAGACCGAGGGGAATCCAAGGAGGGGTGACTTGCGGGGCTCGGACCAGGTTCTGTTACCCAGAATCCTTTGCAAACCTCAAAATTTGGCTAAAAAAACACATGTTCCTCACATTTCTGTGGCAGAAAGTTTTGGAATTTCAGAGGAGACACAAATTTCCTTCCACCCAGCGTTCCCCCAAGTCTCCCGATAAAAATGATACCTCACTTGTGTGGGTAGGCCTAGTGCCAGCGACAGGAAACGCCCCAAAGCGCAACGTGGACACCTCCACATTTTTGAAAGAAAACAGAGGTGTTTTTTGCGAAGTGCCTACCTGTAGATTTTGGCCTCTAGCTCAGCCGGCACCTAGGGAAACCTACCAAACCTGTGCATTTCTGAAAACTAGAGACCTAGGGGAATCCAAGGAGGGGTGACTTGCAGAGCTCGGACCAGGTTCTGTAACCCAGAATCCTTTGCAAACCTCAAAATGTAGCTAAAAAAACATATGTTCCTCATATTTCTGTGGCAGAAAGTTCTGGAATCTGAGAGGAGCCACAAATTTCCTTCCACCCAGCGTTCCCCCAAGTCTCCCGATAAAAATGATACCTCACTTGTGTGGGTAGGCCTAGCGCCCGCGGAAGGGAAATGCCCCAAAGCGCAACGTGGACACATCCAAATTTTGGGAAGAAAACAGAGGTGTTTTTTGCGAAGTGCCTACCTGTAGATTTTGGCCTCTAGCTCAGCCGGAACCTAAGGAAACCTACCAAACCTGTGCATTTCTGAAAACTAGAGACCTAGGGGAATCCAAGGAGGGGTGACTTGCGGGGCTCGGACCAGGTTCTGTTACCCAGAATCCTTTGCAAACCTCAAAATTTGGCTAAAAAAACACATGTTCATCACATTTCTGTGGCAGAAAGTTGTGGAATCTGAAAGGAGCCACCAATTTCCTTCCACCCAGCGTTCCCCCAAGTCTCCCGATAAAAATGATACCTCACTTTTATTGTAGGCCTAGCGCCCGCGACAGGAAACGCCCCAAAGCGCTACATGGACACATCCACATTTTTGGAAGAAAACAGAGGTGTTTTTTGCGAAGTGCCTACCTGTAGATTTTGGCCTCTAGCTCAGCCGGCACCTAGGGAAACCTACCAAACCTGTGCATTTCTGAAAACTAGAGACCTAGGGGAATCCAAGATGGGGTGACTTGCGGGGCTCGGACCAGGTTCTGTTACCCAGAAACCTTTGCAAACCTCAAAATTTGGCTAAAAAAACACATGTTCCTCACATTTCTGTGGCAGAAAGTTCTGGAATCTGAGAGGAGCCACAAATTTCCTTCACCCAGCATTCCCCCAAGTCTCCCGATAAAAATGATACCTCACTTGTGTGGGTAGGCCTAGCGCCCGCGACAGGAAATGCCCCAAAGCGCAACGTGGACACATCCAAATTTTTGGAAGAAAACAGAGGTGTTTTTTGCGAATTGCCTACCTGTAGATTTTGGCCTCTAGCTCAGCCGGCACCTAGGGAAACCTACCAAACCTGTGCATTTTTGAAAACTAGAGACCTAGGGGAATCCAAGGAGGGGTGACTTGCGGAGCTCGGACCAGGTTCTGTTACCCAGAATCCTTTGCAAACCTCAAAATTTGGCTAAAAAAACATATGTTCCTCACATTTCTGTGGCAGAAAGTTCTGGAATCTGAGAGGAGCCACGAATTTCCTTCCACCCAGCGTTCCCCCAAGTCTCCCGATAAAAATGATACCTCACTTGTGTGGGTAGGCCTTGCGCCCGTGACAGGAAACGCCCCAAAGCGCAATGTGGACACATCCAAATTTTTGGAAGAAAACAGAGGTGTTTTTTGCGAAGTGAATACCTGTAGATTTTGGCCTCTAGCTCAGCCGGCACCTAGGGAAACCTACCAAACCTGTGCATTTCTGAAAACTAGAGACCGAGGGGAATCCAAGGAGGGGTGACTTGCGGGGCTCGGACCAGGTTCTGTTACCCAGAATCCTTTGCAAACCTCAAAATTTGGCTAAAAAAACACATGTTCCTCACATTTCTGTGGCAGAAAGTTTTGGAATTTCAGAGGAGACACAAATTTCCTTCCACCCAGCGTTCCCCCAAGTCTCCCGATAAAAATGATACCTCACTTGTGTGGGTAGGTCTAGTGCCAGCGACAGGAAACGCCCCAAAGCGCAACGTGGACACATCCACATTTTTGAAAGAAAACAGAGGTGTTTTTTGCGAAGTGCCTACCTGTAGATTTTGGCCTCTAGCTCAGCCGGCACCTAGGGAAACCTACCAAACCTGTGCATTTCTGAAAACTAGAGACCTAGGGGAATCCAAGGAGGGGTGACTTGCAGAGCTCGGACCAGGTTCTGTTACCCAGAATCCTTTGCAAATCTCAAAATGTAGCTAAAAAAACATATGTTCCTCATATTTCTGTGGCAGAAAGTTCTGGAATCTGAGAGGAGCCACAAATTTCCTTCCACCCAGCGTTCCCCCAAGTCTCCCGATAAAAATGATACCTCACTTGTGTGGGTAGGCCTAGCGCCCGCGGAAGGGAAATGCCCCAAAGCGCAACGTGGACACATCCAAATTTTGGGAAGAAAACAGAGGTGTTTTTTGCGAAGTGCCTACCTGTAGATTTTGGCCTCTAGCTCAGCCGGAACCTAAGGAAACCTACCAAACCTGTGCATTTCTGAAAACTAGAGACCTAGGGGAATCCAAGGAGGGGTGACTTGCGGGGCTCGGACCAGGTTCTGTTACCCAGAATCCTTTGCAAACCTCAAAATTTGGCTAAAAAAACACATGTTCCTCACATTTCTGTGGCAGAAAGTTGTGGAATCTGAAAGGAGCCACCAATTTCCTTCCACCCAGCGTTCCCCCAAGTCTCCCGATAAAAATGATACCTCACTTTTATTGTAGGCCTAGCGCCCGCGACAGGAAACGCCCCAAAGCGCTACATGGACACATCCACATTTTTGGAAGAAAACAGAGGTGTTTTTTGCGAAGTGCCTACCTGTAGATTTTGGCCTCTAGCTCAGCCGGCACCTAGGGAAACCTACCAAACCTGTGCATTTCTGAAAACTAGAGACCTAGGGGAATCCAAGATGGGGTGACTTGAGGGGCTCGGACCAGGTTCTGTTACCCAGAAACCTTTGCAAACCTCAAAATTTGGCTAAAAAAACACATGTTCCTCACATTTCTGTGGCAGAAAGTTCTGGAATCTGAGAGGAGCCACAAATTTCCTTCACCCAGCATTCCCCCAAGTCTCCCGATAAAAATGATACCTCACTTGTGTGGGTAGGCCTAGCGCCCGCGACAGGAAACGCACCAAAGCGCAACGTGGACACATCCAAATTTTTGGAAGAAAACAGAGGTGTTTTTTGCGAAGTGGCTAACTGTAGATTTTGGCCTCTAGCTCAGCCGGCACCTAGCGAAACCTACCAAACCTGTGCATTTCTGAAAACTAGAGACCGAGGGGAATCCAAGGAGGGGTGACTTGCGGGGCTCGGACCAGGTTCTGTTACCCAGAATCCTTTGCAAACCTCAAAATTTGGCTAAAAAAACACATGTTCCTCACATTTCTGTGGCAGAAAGTTCTGGAATTTGAGAGGAGACACAAATTTCCTTCCACCCAGCGTTCCCCCAAGTCTACCGATAAAAATTATACCTCACTTGTGTGGGTAGGCCTAGCGCCCGCGACAGGAAACGCCCCAAAGCGCAACGTGGACACATCCAAATTTTTGGAAGAAAACCGAGGTGTTTTTTGCGAAGTGCCTACCTGTAGATTTTGGCCTCTAGCTCAGCCGGCACCTAGGGAAACCTACCAAACCTGTGCATTTCTGAAAACTAGAGACCTAGGGGAATCCAAGGAGGGGTGACTTGCGGGGCTCGGACCAGGTTCTGTTACCCAGAATCCTTTGCAAACCTCATAATTTGGCTAAAAAAATACATGTGCCTCACATTTCTGTGGCAGAAAGTTCTGGAATCTGAGAGGAGCCACAAATTTCCTTCCACCCAGCGTTCCCCCAAGTCTCCCGATAAAAATGATACCTCACTTGTGTGGGTAGGCCTAGCGCCCGCGACAGGAAACGCCCCAAAGCGCAACGTGGACGCATCCAAATTTTTGGAAGAAAACAGAGGTGTTTTTTGCGAAGTGCCTACCTGTAGATTTTGGCCTCTAGCTCAGCCGGCACCTAGGGAAACCTACCAAACCTGTGCATTTCTGAAAACTAGAGACCTAGGGGAATCCAAGATGGGGTGACTTGCGGGGCTCGGACCAGGATCTGTTACCCAGAATCCTTTGCAAACCTCAAAATTTGGCTAAAAAAACACATGTTCCTCACATTTCTGTGGCAGAAAGTTGTGGAATTTGAGAGGAGCCACAAACTTCCTTCCACCCAGCGTTCCCCCAAGTCTCCCGATAAAAATGATTCCTCACTTGTGTGGGTAGGCCTAGCGCCCGTGACAGGAAACGCCCCAAAGCGCAACGTGGACACATCCACATTTTTGGAAGAAAACAGAGGTGTTTTTTGCGAAGTGCCTACCTGTAGATTTTGGCCTCTAGCTCCGCCGGCACCTAGGGAAACCTACCAAACCTGTGCATTTCTGAAAACTAGAGACCTAGGGGAATCCAAGATGGGGTGACTTGCGGGGCTCGGACCAGGTTCTGTTACCCAGAATCCTTTGCAAACCTCAATATTTGGCTAAAAAAACACATGTTCCTCACATTTCTGTGGCAGAAAGTTGTGGAATCTGAAAGGAGCCACCAATTTCCTTCCACCCAGCGTTCCCCCAAGTCTCCCGATAAAAATGATACCTCACTTTTGTTTGTAGGCCTAGCGCCCGCGACAGGAAACGCCCCAAAGCGCTACATGGACACATCCACATTTTTGGAAGAAAACAGAGGTGTTTTTTGCGAAGTGCCTACCTGTAGATTTTGGCCTCTAGCTCAGCCGGCACCTAGGGAAACCTACCAAACCTGTGCATTTCTGAAAACTAGAGACCTAGGGGAATCCAAGATGGGGTGACTTGCGGGGCTCGGACCAGGTTCTGTTACCCAGAAACCTTTGCAAACCTCAAAATTTGGCTAAAAAAACACATGTTCCTCTCATTTCTGTGGCAGAAAGTTCTGGAATCTGAGAGGAGCTACAAATTTCCTTCCACCCAGCGTTCCCCCAAGTCTCCCGATAAAAATGATACCTCACTTGTGTGGGTAGGCCTAGCGCCCGCGACAGGAAACGCCCCAAAGCGCAACGTGGACACATCCAAATTTTTGGAAGAAAACAGAGGTGTTTTTTGCGAAGTGCCTACCTGTAGATTTTGGCCTCTAGCTCAGCCGGTACCTAGCGAAACCTACCAAACCTGTGCATTTCTGAAAACTAGAGACCGAGGGGAATCCAAGGAGGGGTGACTTGCGGGGCTTGGACCAGGTTCTGTTACCCAGAATCCTTTGCAAACCTCAAAATTTGGCTAAAAAAACACATGTTCCTCACATTTCTGTGGCAGAAAGTTCTGGAATTTGGGAGGAGACACAAATTTCCTTCCACCCAGCGTTCCCCCAAGTCTCCCGATAAAAATGATACCTCACTTGTGTGGGTAGGCCTAGCGCCCGCGACAGGAAACGCCCCAAAGCGCAACGTGGACACATCCACATTTTTGGAAGAAAACAGAGGTGTTTTTTGCGAAGTGCCTACCTGTAGATTTTGACCTCTAGCTCAGCCGGCACCTAGGGAAACCTACCAAACCTGTGCATTTATGAAATCTAGAGACCTAGGGGAATCCAAGGAGGGGTGACTTGCGGGGCTCGGACCAGGTTCTGTTACCCAGAAACCTTTGCAAACCTCAAAATTTGGCTAAAAAAACACATGTTCCTCACATTTCTGTGGCAGAAAGTTCTGGAATCTGAGAGGAGCCACAAATTTCCTTCCACCCAGCGTTCCCCCAAGTCTCCCGATAAAAATGATACCTCACTTGTGTGGGTAGGCCTAGCGCCCGCGACAGGAAACGCCCCAAAGCGCAACGTGGACACATCCAAATTTTTTGAAGAAAACAGAGGTGTTTTTTGCGAAGTGCCTACCTGTAGATTTTGGCCTCTAGCTCAGCCGGTACCTAGCGAAACCTACCAAACCTGTGTATTTCTGAAAACTAGAGACCGAGGGGAATCCAAGGAGGGGTGACTTGCGGGGCTCGGACCAGGTTCTGTTACCCAGAATCCTTTGCAAACCTCAAAATTTGGGTAAAAAAACACATGTTCCTCACATTTCTGTGGCAGAAAGTTCTGGAATTTGAGAGGAGACACAAATTTCCTTCCACCCAGCGTTCCCCCAAGTCTCCCGATAAAAATGATACCTCACTTGTGTGGGTAGGCCTAGCGCCCGCGACAGGAAATGCCCCAAAGCGCAACGTGGACACATCCAAATTTTTGGAAGAAAACAGAGGTGTTTTTTGCGAAGTGCCAACCTGTAGATTTTGGCCTCTAGCTCAGCCGGCACCTAGGGAAACCTACCAAACCGGTGCATTTCTGGAAACTAGAGACCTAGGGGAATCCAAGGAGGGGTGACTTGCGGGGCTCGGACCAGGTTCTGTTACCCAGAATCCTTTGCAAACCTCATAATTTGGCTAAAAAAACACATGTTCCTCACATTTCTGTGGCAGAAAGTTCTGGAATCTGAGAGGAGCCACAAATTTCCTTCCACCCAGCGTTCCCCCAAGTCTCCCGATAAAAATGATACCTCACTTGTGTGGGTAGGCCTAGCGCCCGCGACAGGAAATGCCCCAAAGCACAACGTGGACACATCCAAATTTTTGGAAGAAAACAGAGGTGTTTTTTGCGAAGTGCCTACCTGTAGATTTTAGCCTCTAGCTCAGCCGGCACCTAGGGAAACCTACCAAACCTGTGCATTTCTGAAAACTAGAGACCTAGGGGAATCCAAGATGGGGTGACTTGCGGGGCTCGGACCAGGATCTGTTACCCAGAATCCTTTGCAAACCTCAAAATTTGGATAAAAAAACACATGTTCCTCACATTTCTGTGTCAGAAAGTTGTGGAATTTGAGAGGAGCCACAAATTTCCTTCCACCCAGCGTTCCCCCAGGTCTCCCGATAAAAATTATACCTCACTTGTGTGGGTAGGCCTAGCGCCCGCGACAGGAAACGCCCCGAAGCGCAACGTGGACACATCCACATTTTTGGAAGAAAACAGAGGTGTTTTTTGCGAAGTGCCTACCTGTAGATTTTGGCCTCTAGCTCAGCCGGCACCTAGGGAAACCTACCAAACCTGTGCATTTCTGAAAACTAAAGACCTAGTGGAATCCAAGGAGAGGTGACTTGCGGGGCTCGGACCAGGTTCTGTTACCCAGAATCCTTTGCAAACCTCAAAATTTGGCTAAAAGAACTCATGTTCCTCACATTTCTGTGGCAGAAAGTTCTGGAATCTGAGAGGAGCCACACATTTCCTTCCACACAGCGTTCCCCCAAGTCTCCCGATAAAAATTATACCTCACTTGTGTGGGTAGGCCTAGCGCCCGCGACAGGAAACGCCCCAAAGCGCAACGTCCACATTTTTGGAAGAAAACAGAGGTGTTTTTTGCGAAGTGCCTACCTGTAGATTTTGGCCTCTAGCTCAGCCAGCACCTAGGGAAACCTACCAAACCTGTGCATTTCTGAATACTAGAGACCGAGGGGAATCCAAGGAGGGGTGACTTGCGGGGCTCGGACCAGGTTCTGTTACCCAGAATCCTTTGCAAACCTCATAATTTGGCTAAAAAAACACAAGTTCCTCACATTTCTGTGGCAGAAAGTTCTGGAATCTGAGAGGAGCCACAAATTTCCTTCCACCCAGCGTTCCCCCAAGTCTCCCGATAAAAATGATACCTCACTTGTGTGGGTAGGCCTAGCGCCAGCGACAGGAAACGCCCCAAAGCGCAACGTGGACACATCCAAATTTTTGGAAGAAAACAGAGGTGTTTTTTGCGAATTGCCTACCTGTAGATTTTGGCCTCTAGCTCAGCCGGCACCTAGGGAAACCTACCAAACCTGTGCATTTTTGAAAACTAGAGACCTAGGGGAATCCAAGGAGGGGTGACTTGCGGAGCTCGGACCAGGTTCTGTTACCCAGAATCCTTTGCAAACCTCAAAATTTGGCTAAAAAAACATATGTTCCTCACATTTCTGTGGCAGAAAGTTCTGGAATCTGAGAGGAGCCACGAATTTCCTTCCACCCAGCGTTCCCCCAAGTCTCCCGATAAAAATGATACCTCACTTGTGTGGGTAGGCCTTGCGCCCGTGACAGGAAACGCCCCAAAGCGCAATGTGGACACATCCACATTTTTGGAAGAAAACAGAGGTGTTTTTTGCGAAGTGAATACCTGTAGATTTTGGCCTCTAGCTCAGCCGGCACCTAGGGAAACCTACCAAACCTGTGCATTTCTGAAAACTAGAGACCGAGGGGAATCCAAGGAGGGGTGACTTGCGGGGCTCGGACCAGGTTCTGTTACCCAGAATCCTTTGCAAACCTCAAAATTTGGCTAAAAAAACACATGTTCCTCACATTTCTGTGGCAGAAAGTTTTGGAATTTCAGAGGAGACACAAATTTCCTTCCACCCAGCGTTCCCCCAAGTCTCCCGATAAAAATGATACCTCACTTGTGTGGGTAGGCCTAGTGCCAGCGACAGGAAACGCCCCAAAGCGCAACGTGGACACATCCACATTTTTGAAAGAAAACAGAGGTGTTTTTTGCGAAGTGCCTACCTGTAGGTTTTGGCCTCTAGCTCAGCCGGCACCTAGGGAAACCTACCAAACCTGTGCATTTCTGAAAACTAGAGACCTAGGGGAATCCAAGGAGGGGTGACTTGCAGAGCTCGGACCAGGTTCTGTAACCCAGAATCCTTTGCAAACCTCAAAATGTAGCTAAAAAAACATATGTTCCTCATATTTCTGTGGCAGAAAGTTCTGGAATCTGAGAGGAGCCACAAATTTCCTTCCACCCAGCGTTCCCCCAAGTCTCCCGATAAAAATGATACCTCACTTGTGTGGGTAGGCCTAGCGCCCGCGGAAGGGAAATGCCCCAAAGCGCAACGTGGACACATCCAAATTTTGGGAAGAAAACAGAGGTGTTTTTTGCGAAGTGCCTACCTGTAGATTTTGGCCTCTAGCTCAGCCGGAACCTAAGGAAACCTACCAAACCTGTGCATTTCTGAAAACTAGAGACCTAGGGGAATCCAAGGAGGGGTGACTTGCGGGGCTCGGACCAGGTTCTGTTACCCAGAATCCTTTGCAAACCTCAAAATTTGGCTAAAAAAACACATGTTCCTCACATTTCTGTGGCAGAAAGTTGTGGAATCTGAAAGGAGCCACCAATTTCCTTCCACCCAGCGTTCCCCCAAGTCTCCCGATAAAAATGATACCTCACTTTTATTGTAGGCCTAGCGCCCGCGACAGGAAACGCCCCAAAGCGCTACATGGACACATCCACATTTTTGGAAGAAAACAGAGGTGTTTTTTGCGAAGTGCCTACCTGTAGATTTTGGCCTGTAGCTCAGCCGGCACCTAGGGAAACCTACCAAACCTGTGCATTTCTGAAAACTAGAGACCTAGGGGAATCCAAGATGGGGTGACTTGCGGGGCTCGGACCAGGTTCTGTTACCCAGAAACCTTTGCAAACCTCAAAATTTGGCTAAAAAAACACATGTTCCTCACATTTCTGTGGCAGAAAGTTCTGGAATCTGAGAGGAGCCACAAATTTCCTTCACCCAGCATTCCCCCAAGTCTCCCGATAAAAATGATACCTCACTTGTGTGGGTAGGCCTAGCGCCCGCGACAGGAAATGCCCCAAAGCGCAACGTGGACACATCCAAATTTTTGGAAGAAAACAGAGGTGTTTTTTGCGAATTGCCTACCTGTAGATTTTGGCCTCTAGCTCAGCCGGCACCTAGGGAAACCTACCAAACCTGTGCATTTTTGAAAACTAGAGACCTAGGGGAATCCAAGGAGGGGTGACTTGCGGAGCTCGGACCAGGTTCTGTTACCCAGAATCCTTTGCAAACCTCAAAATTTGGCTAAAAAAACATATGTTCCTCACATTTCTGTGGCAGAAAGTTCTGGAATCTGAGAGGAGCCACGAATTTCCTTCCACCCAGCGTTCCCCCAAGTCTCCCGATAAAAATGATACCTCACTTGTGTGGGTAGGCCTTGCGCCCGTGACAGGAAACGCCCCAAAGCGCAATGTGGACACATCCAAATTTTTGGAAGAAAACAGAGGTGTTTTTTGCGAAGTGAATACCTGTAGATTTTGGCCTCTAGCTCAGCCGGCACCTAGGGAAACCTACCAAACCTGTGCATTTCTGAAAACTAGAGACCGAGGGGAATCCAAGGAGGGGTGACTTGCGGGGCTCGGACCAGGTTCTGTTACCCAGAATCCTTTGCAAACCTCAAAATTTGGCTAAAAAAACACATGTTCCTCACATTTCTGTGGCAGAAAGTTTTGGAATTTCAGAGGAGACACAAATTTCCTTCCACCCAGCGTTCCCCCAAGTCTCCCGATAAAAATGATACCTCACTTGTGTGGGTAGGCCTAGTGCCAGCGACAGGAAACGCCCCAAAGCGCAACGTGGACACATCCACATTTTTGAAAGAAAACAGAGGTGTTTTTTGCGAAGTGCCTACCTGTAGATTTTGGCCTCTAGCTCAGCTGGCACCTAGGGAAACCTACCAAACCTGTGTATTTCTGAAAACTAGAGACCTAGGGGAATCCAAGGAGGGGTGACTTGCAGAGCTCGGACCAGGTTCTGTTACCCAGAATCCTTTGCAAACCTCAAAATGTAGCTAAAAAAACATATGTTCCTCATATTTCTGTGGCAGAAAGTTCTGGAATCTGAGAGGAGCCACAAATTTCCTTCCACCCAGCGTTCCCCCAAGTCTCCCGATAAAAATGATACCTCACTTGTGTGGGTAGGCCTAGCGCCCGCGGAAGGGAAATGCCCCAAAGCGCAACGTGGACACATCCAAATTTTGGGAAGAAAACAGAGGTGTTTTTTGCGAAGTGCCTACCTGTAGATTTTGGCCTCTAGCTCAGCCGGAACCTAAGGAAACCTACCAAACCTGTGCATTTCTGAAAACTAGAGACCTAGGGGAATCCAAGGAGGGGTGACTTGCGGGGCTCGGACCAGGTTCTGTTACCCAGAATCCTTTGCAAACCTCAAAATTTGGCTAAAAAAACACATGTTCCTCACATTTCTGTGGCAGAAAGTTGTGGAATCTGAAAGGAGCCACCAATTTCCTTCCACCCAGCGTTCCCCCAAGTCTCCCGATAAAAATGATACCTCACTTTTATTGTAGGCCTAGCGCCCGCGACAGGAAACGCCCCAAAGCGCTACATGGACACATCCACATTTTTGGAAGAAAACAGAGGTGTTTTTTGCGAAGTGCCTACCTGTAGATTTTGGCCTCTAGCTCAGCCGGCACCTAGGGAAACCTACCAAACCTGTGCATTTCTGAAAACTAGAGACCTAGGGGAATCCAAGATGGGGTGACTTGCGGGGCTCGGACCAGGTTCTGTTACCCAGAAACCTTTGCAAACCTCAAAATTTGGCTAAAAAACACATGTTCCTCACATTTCTGTGGCAGAAAGTTCTGGAATCTGAGAGGAGCCACAAATTTCCTTCACCCAGCATTCCCCCAAGTCTCCCGATAAAAATGATACCTCACTTGTGTGGGTAGGCCTAGCGCCCGTGACAGGAAACGCACCAAAGCGCAACGTGGACACATCCAAATTTTTGGAAGAAAACAGAGGTGTTTTTTGCGAAGTGGCTAACTGTAGATTTTGGCCTCCAGCTCAGCCGGCACCTAGCCAAACCTACCAAACCTGTGCATTTCTGAAAACTAGAGACCGAGGGGAATCCAAGGAGGGGTGACTTGCGGGGCTCGGACCAGGTTCTGTTACCCAGAATCCTTTGCAAACCTCAAAATTTGGCTAAAAAAACACATGTTCCTCACATTTCTGTGGCAGAAAGTTGTGGAATTTGAGAGGAGCCACAAACTTCCTTCCACCCAGCGTTCCCCCAAGTCTCCCGATAAAAATGATTCCTCACTTGTGTGGGTAGGCCTAGCGCCCGCGACAGGAAACGCCCCAAAGCGCAACGTGGACACATCCACATTTTTGGAAGAAAACAGAGGTGTTTTTTGCGAAGTGCCTACCTGTAGATTTTGGCCTCTAGCTCCGCCGGCACCTAGGGAAACCTACCAAACCTGTGCATTTCTGAAAACTAGAGACCTAGGGGAATCCAAGATGGGGTGACTTGCGGGGCTCGGACCAGGTTCTGTTACCCAGAATCCTTTGCAAACCTCAATATTTGGCTAAAAAAACACATGTTCCTCACATTTCTGTGGCAGAAAGTTGTGGAATCTGAAAGGAGCCACCAATTTCCTTCCACCCAGCGTTCCCCCAAGTCTCCCGATAAAAATGATACCTCACTTTTGTTTGTAGGCCTAGCGCCCGCGACAGGAAACGCCCCAAAGCGCTACATGGACACATCCACATTTTTGGAAGAAAACAGAGGTGTTTTTTGCGAAGTGCCTACCTGTAGATTTTGGCCTCTAGCTCAGCCGGCACCTAGGGAAACCTACCAAACCTGTGCATTTCTGAAAAATAGAGACCTAGGGGAATCCAAGATGGGGTGACTTGCGGGGCTCGGACCAGGTTCTGTTACCCAGAAACCTTTGCAAACCTCAAAATTTGGCTAAAAAAACACATGTTCCTCTCATTTCTGTGGCAGAAAGTTCTGGAATCTGAGAGGAGCTACAAATTTCCTTCCACCCAGCGTTCCCCCAAGTCTCCCGATAAAAATGATACCTCACTTGTGTGGGTAGGCCTAGCGCCCGCGACAGGAAACGCCCCAAAGCGCAACGTGGACACATCCAAATTTTTGGAAGAAAACAGAGGTGTTTTTTGCGAAGTGCCTACCTGTAGATTTTGGCCTCTAGCTCAGCCGGTACCTAGCGAAACCTACCAAACCTGTGCATTTCTGAAAACTAGAGACCGAGGGGAATCCAAGGAGGGGTGACTTGCGGGGCTTGGACCAGGTTCTGTTACCCAGAATCCTTTGCAAACCTCAAAATTTGGCTAAAAAAACACATGTTCCTCACATTTCTGTGGCAGAAAGTTCTGGAATTTGAGAGGAGACACAAATTTCCTTCCACCCAGCGTTCCCCCAAGTCTCCCGATAAAAATGATACCTCACTTGTGTGGGTAGGCCTAGCGCCCGCGACAGGAAACGCCCCAAAGCGCAACGTGGACACATCCAAATTTTTGGAAGAAAACAGAGGTGTTTTTTGCGAAGTGCCTATCTGTAGATTTTGGCCTCTAGCTCAGCCGGCACCTAGGGAAACCTACCAAACTGGTGCATTTCTGAAAACTAGAGACCTAGGGGAATCCAAGGAGGGATGACTTGCGGGGCTCGGACCAGGTTCTGTTACCCAGAATCCTTTGCAAACCTCATAATTTGGCTAAAAAAACACATGTTCCTCACATTTCTGTGGCAGAAAGTTCTGGAATCTGAGAGGAGCCACAAATTTCCTTCCACCCAGCATTCCCCCAAGTCTCCCGATAAAAATGATACCTCACTTGTGTGGGTAGGCCTAGCGCCCACTACAGGAAACGCCCCAAAGCGCAACGTGGACACATCCACATTTTTGGAAGAAAACAGAGGTGTTTTTTGCGAAGTGCCTACCTGTAGATTTTGACCTCTAGCTCAGCCGGCACCTAGGGAAACCTACCAAACCTGTGCATTTATGAAATCTAGAGACCTAGGGGAATCCAAGGAGGGGTGACTTGCGGGGCTCGGACCAGGTTCTGTTACCCAGAAACCTTTGCAAACCTCAAAATTTGGCTAAAAAAACACATGTTCCTCACATTTCTGTGGCAGAAAGTTCTGGAATCTGAGAGGAGCCACAAATTTCCTTCCACCCAGCGTTCCCCCAAGTCTCCCGATAAAAATGATACCTCACTTGTGTGGGTAGGCCTAGCGCCCGCGACAGGAAACGCCCCAAAGCGCAACGTGGACACATCCAAATTTTTGGAAGAAAACAGAGGTGTTTTTTGCGAAGTGCCTACCTGTAGATTTTGGCCTCTAGCTCAGCCGGTACCTAGCGAAACCTACCAAACCTGTGTATTTCTGAAAACTAGAGACCGAGGGGAATCCAAGGAGGGGTGACTTGCGGGGCTCGGACCAGGTTCTGTTACCCAGAATCCTTTGCAAACCTCAAAATTTGGCTAAAAAAACACATGTTCCTCACATTTCTGTGGCAGAAAGTTCTGGAATTTGAGAGGAGACACACATTTCCTTCCACCCAGCGTTCCCCCAAGTCTCCCGATAAAAATGATACCTCACTTGTGTGGGTAGGCCTAGCGCCCGCGACAGGAAATGCCCCAAAGCGCAACGTGGACACATCCAAATTTTTGGAAGAAAACAGAGGTGTTTTTTGCGAAGTGCCAACCTGTAGATTTTGGCCTCTAGCTCAGCCGGCACCTAGGGAAACCTACCAATCCGGTGCATTTCTGACAACTAGAGACCTAGGGGAATCCAAGGAGGGGTGACTTGCGGGGCTCGGACCAGGTTCTGTTACCCAGAATCCATTGCAAACCTCATAATTTGGCTAAAAAAACACATGTTCCTCACATTTCTGTGGCAGAAAGTTCTGGAATCTGAGAGGAGCCACAAATTTCCTTCCACCCAGCGTTCCCCCAAGTCTCCCGATAAAAATGATACCTCACTTGTGTGGGTAGGCCTAGCGCCCACTACAGGAAACGCCCCAAAGCGCAACGTGGACACATCCACATTTTTGGAAGAAAACAGAGGTGTTTTTTGCGAAGTGCCTACCTGTAGATTTTGACCTCTAGCTCAGCCGGCACCTAGGGAAACCTACCAAACCTGTGCATTTCTGAAATCTAGAGACCTAGGGGAATCCAAGGAGGGGTGACTCGCGGGGCTCGGACCAGGTTCTGTTACCCAGAATCCTTTGCAAACCTCAAAATTTGGCTAAAAAAACACATGTTCCTCACATTTCTGTGGCAGAAAGTTCTGGAATCTGAGAGGAGCCACAAATTTCCTTCCACCCAGTGTTCCCCCAAGTCTCCCGATAAAAATGATACCTCACTTGTGTGGGTAGGCCTAGCGCCCGCGACAGGAAATGCCCCAAAGCACAACGTGGACACATCCAAATTTTTGGAAGAAAACAGAGGTGTTTTTTGCGAAGTGCCTACCTGTAGATTTTAGCCTCTAGCTCAGCCGGCACCTAGGGAAACCTACCAAACCTGTGCATTTCTGAAAACTAGAGACCTAGGGGAATCCAAGATGGGGTGACTTGCGGGGCTCGGACCAGGATCTGTTACCCAGAATCCTTTGCAAACCTCAAAATTTGGCTAAAAAAACACATGTTCCTCACATTTCTGTGGCAGAAAGTTGTGGAATTTGAGAGGAGCCACAAATTTCCTTCCACCCAGCGTTCCCCCAGGTCTCCCGATAAAAATTATACCTCACTTGTGTGGGTAGGCCTAGCGCCCGCGACAGGAAACGCCCCGAAGCGCAACGTGGACACATCCACATTTTTGGAAGAAAACAGAGGTGTTTTTTGCGAAGTGCCTACCTGTAGATTTTGGCCTCTAGCTCAGCCGGCACCTAGGGAAACCTACCAAACCTGTGCATTTCTGTAAACTAGAGACCTAGGGGAATCCAAGATGGGGTGACTTGCGGGGCTCGGACCAGGTTCTGTTACCCAGAATCCTTTGCAAACCTCAAAATTTGGCTAAAAAAACACATGTTCCTCACATTTCTGTGGCAGAAAGTTGTGGAATCTGAAAGGAGCCACAAATTTCCTTCCACCCAGCGTTCCCCCAAGTCTCCCGATAAAAATTATACCTCACTTGTGTGGGTAGGCCTAGCGCCCGCGACAGGAAACGCCCCAAAGCGCAACGTGGACACATCCACATTTTTGGAAGAAAACAGAGGTGTTTTTTGCGAAGTGCCAACCTGTAGATTTTGGCCTCTAGCTCAGCCGGCACCTAAGGAAACCTACCAAACCTGTGCATTTCTGAAAACTAGAGACCTAGGGGAATCCAAGGAGGGGTGACTTGCGGGGCTCGGACCAGGTTCTGTTACCCAGAATCCTTTGCAAACCTCAAAATTTGGCTAAAAAAACACATGTTGCTCACATTTCTGTGGCAGAAAGTTCTGGAATCTGAGAGGAGCCACAAATTTCCTTCCACCCAGCGTTCCCCCAAGTCTCCTGATAAAAATGATACCTCACTTGTGTGGGTAGGCCTAGCGCCCGCGACAGGAAATACCCCAAAGCGCAACGTGGACACATCCAAATTTTTGGAAGAAAACAGGTGTTTTTTGCGAAGTGCCTACCTGTAGATTTTGGCCTCTAGCTCAGCCAGCACCTAGGGAAACCTACCAAACCTGTGCATTTCTGAAAACTAGAGACCTAGGGGAAACCAAGATGGGGTGACTTGCGGGGCTCGGACCAGGTTCTGTTACCCAGAATCCTTTGCAAACCTCAAAATTTGGCTAAAAAAACACATGTTCCTCACATTTCTGTGGCAGAAAGTTGTGGAATTTGAGAGGAGCCACAAATTTCCTTCCACCCAGCGTTCCCCCAGGTCTCCCGATAAAAATTATACCTTACTTGTGTGGGTAGGCCTAGCGCCCGCGACAGGAAACGCCCCAAAGCGCAACGTGGACACATCCACATTTTTGGAAGAAAACAGAGGTGTTTTTTGCGAAGTGCCTACCTGTAGATTTGGGCCTCTAGCTCAGCCGGCACCTAGGGAAACCTACCAAACCTGTGCATTTCTGAAAACTAGAGACCGAGGGGAATCCAAGGAGGGGTGACTTGCGGGGCTCGGACCAGGTTCTGTTACCCAGAATCCTTTGCAAACCTCAAAATTTGGCTAAAAAAACACATGTTCCTCACATTTCTGTGGCAGAAAGTTCTGGAATTTGAGAGGAGACACAAATTTCCTTCCACCCAGCGTTCCCCCAAGTCTCCCGATAAAAATTATACCTCACTTGTGTGGGTAGGCCTAGCGCCCGCGACAGGAAACGCCCCAAAGCGCAACGTGGACACATCCACATTTTTGGAAGAAAACAGAGGTGTTTTTTGCGAAGTGCCTACCTGTAGATTTTGGCCTCTAGCTCAGCCGGCACCTAGGGAAACCTACCAAACCTGTGCATTTCTGAAAATTAGAGACCTAGGGGAATCCAAGGAGGGGTGACTTACGGGGCTCGAACCAGGTTCTGTTACCCAGAATCCTTTGCAAACCTCAAAATTTGGCTAAAAAAACACATGTTCCTCACATTTCTGTGGCAGAAAGTTGTGGAATCTGAAAGGAGCCACAAATTTCCTTCCACCCAGCGTTCCCCCAAGTCTCCCGATAAAAATGATACCTCACTTGTGTGGGTAGGCCTAGCGCCCGCGACAGGAAACGCCCCAAAGCGCAATGTGGACACATCCAAATTTTTGGAAGAAAACAGAGGTGTTTTTTGCGAAGTGCCTACCTGTAGATTTTGGCCTCTAGCTCAGCCGGCACCTAGGGAAACCTACCAAACCTGTGCATTTCTGAAAACTAGAGACCTAGGGGAATCCAAGGAGGGGTGACTTGCGGGGCTCGGACCAGGTTCGTTTACCCAGAATCCTTTGCAAACCTCAAAATTTGGCTAAAAAAACACATGTTCCTCACATTTCTGTGGCAGAAAGTTCTGGAATCTGAAAGGAGCCACAAATGTCTTTCCACCCAGCGTTCCCCCAAGTCTCCCGATAAAAATGATACCTCACTTTTGTGGGTAGGCCTAGCGCCCGCGACAGGAAACGCCCCAAAGCGCAATGTGGACACATCCACATTTTTGGAAGAAAGCAGAGGTGTTTTTTGCGAAGTGCCTACCTGTAGATTTTGGCCTCTAGCTCAGCCGGCACCTAGGGAAACCTACCAAACCTGTGCATTTCTGAAAACTAGAGACCTAGGGGAATCCAAGATGGGGTGACTTGCGGGGCTCGGACCAGGTTCTGTTACCCAGAATCCTTTGCAAACCTCAAAATTTGGCTAAAAAAACACATGTTGCTCACATTTCTGTGGCAGAAAGTTCTGGAATCTGAGAGGAGCCACAAATTTCCTTCCACCCAGCGTTCCCCCAAGTCTCCTGATAAAAATGATACCTCACTTGTGTGGGTAGGCCTAGCGCCCGCGACAGGAAACGCCCCAAAGCGCAACGTCCAAATTTTTGGAAGAAAACAGAGGTGTTTTTTGCGAAGTGCCTACCTGTAGATTTTGGCCTCTAGCTCAGCCGGCACCTAAGGAAACCTACCAAACCTGTGCATTTCTGAAAACTAGAGACCTAGGGGAATCCAAGGAGGGGTGACTTGCGGGGCTCGGACCAGGTTCTGTTACCCAGAATCCTTTGCAAACCTCAAAATTTGGCTAAAAAAAACACATGTTGCTCACATTTCTGTGGCAGAAAGTTCTGGAATCTGAGAGGAGCCACAAATTTCCTTCCACCCAGCGTTCCCCCACGTCTCCCGATAAAAATGATACCTCACTTGTGTGGGTAGGCCTAGCGCCCGCGACAGGAAATGCCCCAAAGCGCAACGTGGACACATCCAATTTTTTGGAAGAAAACAGGTGTTTTTTGCGAAGTGCCTACCTGTAGATTTTGGCCTCTAGCTCAGCCAGCACCTAGGGAAACCTACCAAACCTGTGCATTTCTGAAAACCAAGATGGGGTGACTTGCGGGGCTCGGACCAGGTTCTGTTACCCAGAATCCTTTGCAAACCTCAAAATTTGGCTAAAAAAACACATGTTCCTCACATTTCTGTGGCAGAAAGTTGTGGAATTTGAGAGGAGCCACAAATTTCCTTCCACCCAGCGTTCCCCCAGGTCTCCCGATAAAAATTATACCTTACTTGTGTGGGTAGGCCTAGCGCCCGCGACAGGAAACGCCCCAAAGCGCAACGTGGACACATCCACATTTTTGGAAGAAAACAGAGGTGTTTTTTGCGAAGTGCCTACCTGTAGATTTGGGTCTCTAGCTCAGCCGGCACCTAGGGAAACCTACCAAACCTGTGCATTTCTGAAAACTAGAGACCGAGGGGAATCCAAGGAGGGGTGACTTGCGGGGCTCGGACCAGGTTCTGTTACCCAGAATCCTTTGCAAACCTCAAAATTTGGCTAAAAAAACACATGTTCCTCACATTTCTGTGGCAGAAAGTTCTGGAATTTGAGAGGAGACACAAACTTCCTTCCACCCAGCGTTCCCCCAAGTCTCCCGATAAAAATTATACCTCACTTGTGTGGGTAGGCCTAGCGCCCGCGACAGGAAACGCCCCAAAGCGCAACGTGGACACATCCACATTTTTGGAAGAAAACAGAGGTGTTTTTTGCGAAGTGCCTACCTGTAGATTTTGGCCTCTAGCTCAGCCGGCACCTAGGGAAACCTACCAAACCTGTGCATTTCTGAAAATTAGAGACCTAGGGGAATCCAAGGAGGGGTGACTTGCGGGGCTCGAACCAGGTTCTGTTACCCAGAATCCTTTGCAAACCTCAAAATTTGGCTAAAAAAACACATGTTCCTCACATTTCTGTGGCAGAAAGTTGTGGAATCTGAAAGGAGCCACAAATTTCCTTCCACCCAGCGTTCCCCCAAGTCTCCCGATAAAAATGATACCTCACTTGTGTGGGTAGGCCTAGCGCCCGCGACAGGAAACGCCCCAAAGCGCAATGTGGACACATCCAAATTTTTGGAAGAAAACAGAGGTGTTTTTTGCGAAGTGCCTACCTGTAGATTTTGGCCTCTAGCTCAGCCGGCACCTAGGGAAACCTACCAAACCTGTGCATTTCTGAAAATTAGAGACCTAGGGGAATCCAAGGAGGGGTGACTTGCGGGGCTCGAACCAGGTTCTGTTACCCAGAATCCTTTGCAAACCTCAAAATTTGGCTAAAAAAACACATGTTCCTCACATTTCTGTGGCAGAAAGTTGTGGAATCTGAAAGGAGCCACAAATTTCCTTCCACCCAGCGTTCCCCCAAGTCTCCCGATAAAAATGATACCTCACTTGTGTGGGTAGGCCTAGCGCCCGCGACAGGAAACGCCCCAAAGCGCAATGTGGACACATCCAAATTTTTGGAAGAAAACAGAGGTGTTTTTTGCGAAGTGCCTACCTGTAGATTTTGGCCTCTAGCTCAGCCGGCACCTAGGGAAACCTACCAAACCTGTGCATTTCTGAAAACTAGAGACCTAGGGGAATCCAAGGAGGGGTGACTTGCGGGGCTCGGACCAGGTTCGTTTACCCAGAATCCTTTGCAAACCTCAAAATTTGGCTAAAAAAACACATGTTCCTCACATTTCTGTGTCAGAAAGTTCTGGAATCTGAGAGGAGCCACAAATTTCCTTCCACCCAGCGTTCCCCCAAGTCTCCCGATAAAAATGATACCTCACTTTTGTGGGTAGGCCTAGCGCCCGCGACAGGAAACGCCCCAAAGCGCAATGTGGACACATCCACATTTTTGGAAGAAAGCAGAGGTGTTTTTTGCGAAGTGCCTTCCTGTAGATTTTGGCCTCTAGCTCAGCCGGCACCTAGGGAAACCTACCAAACCTGTGCATTTCTGAAAACTAGAGACCTAGGGGAATCCAAGATGGGGTGACTTGCGGGGCTCGGACCAGGTTCTGTTACCCAGAAACCTTTGCAAACCTCAAAATTTGGCTAAAAAAACACATGTTCCTCACATTTCTGTGTCAGAAAGTTCTGGAATCTGAGAGGAGCCACAAATTTCCTTCCACCCAGCGTTCCCCCAAGTCTCCCGATAAAAATGATACCTCACTTGTGTGGGTAGGCCTAGCGCCCACTACAGGAAACGCCCCAAAGCGCAACGTGGACACATCCACATTTTTGGAAGAAAACAGAGGTGTTTTTTGCGAAGTGCCTACCTGTAGATTTTGACCTCTAGCTCAGCCGGCACCTAGGGAAACCTACCAAACCTGTGCATTTCTGAAATCTAGAGACCGAGGGGAATCCAGGGAGGGGTGACTTGTGGGGCTCTGACCAGGTTCTGTTACCCAGAATCCTTTGCAAACCTCAAAATTTGGCTAAAAAAACACATGTTCCTCACATTTCTGTGGCAGAAAGTTCTGGAATTTGAGAGGAGCCACAAATTTCCTTCCACCCAGCGTTCCCCCAAGTCTCCCGATAAAAATGATACCTCACTTGTGTGGGTAGGCCTAGAGCCCGCGACAGGAAACGCCCCAAAGCTCAACGTGGACACATCCAAATTTTTGGAAGAAAACAGAGGTGTTTTTTGCGAAGTGCCTACCTGTAGATTTTGACCTCTAGCTCAGCCGGCACCTAGGGAAACCTACCAAACCTGTGCATTTCTGAAAACTAGAGACCTAGGGGAATCCAAGGAGGGATGACTTGCGGGGCTCGGACCAGGTTCTGTTACCCAGAATCCTTTGCAAACCTCATAATTTGGCTAAAAAAACACATGTTCCTCACATTTCTGTGGCAGAAAGTTCTGGAATCTGAGAGGAGCCACAAATTTCCTTCCACCCAGCATTCCCCCAAGTCTCCCGATAAAAATGATACCTCACTTGTGTGGGTAGGCCTAGCGCCCACTACAGGAAACGCCCCAAAGCGCAACGTGGACACATCCACATTTTTGGAAGAAAACAGAGGTGTTTTTTGCAAAGTGCCTACCTGTAGATTTTGACCTCTAGCTCAGCCGGCACCTAGGGAAACCTACCAAACCTGTGCATTTATGAAATCTAGAGACCTAGGGGAATCCAAGGAGGGTGACTTGCGGGGCTCGGACCAGGTTCTGTTACCCAGAAACCTTTGCAAACCTCAAAATTTGGCTAAAAAAACACATGTTCCTCACATTTCTGTGGCAGAAAGTTCTGGAATCTGAGAGGAGCCACAAATTTCCTTCCACCCAGCGTTCCCCCAAGTCTCCCGATAAAAATGATACCTCACTTGTGTGGGTAGGCCTAGCGCCCGCGACAGGAAACGCCCCAAAGCGCAACGTGGACACATCCAAATTTTTGGAAGAAAACAGAGGTGTTTTTTGCGAAGTGCCTACCTGTAGATTTTGGCCTCTAGCTCAGCCGGTACCTAGCGAAACCTACCAAACCTGTGTATTTCTGAAAACTAGAGACCGAGGGGAATCCAAGGAGGGGTGACTTGCGGGGCTCGGACCAGGTTCTGTTACCCAGAATCCTTTGCAAACCTCAAAATTTGGCTAAAAAAACACATGTTCCTCACATTTCTGTGGCAGAAAGTTCTGGAATTTGAGAGGAGACACACATTTCCTTCCACCCAGCGTTCCCCCAAGTCTCCCGATAAAAATGATACCTCACTTGTGTGGGTAGGCCTAGCGCCCGCGACAGGAAATGACCCAAAGCGCAACGTGGACACATCCAAATTTTTGGAAGAAAACAGAGGTGTTTTTTGCGAAGTGCCAACCTGTAGATTTTGGCCTCTAGCTCAGCCGGCACCTAGGGAAACCTACCAAACCGGTGCATTTCTGACAACTAGAGACCTAGGGGAATCCAAGGAGGGGTGACTTGCGGGGCTCGGACCAGGTTCTGTTACCCAGAATCCATTGCAAACCTCATAATTTGGCTAAAAAAACACATGTTCCTCACATTTCTGTGGCAGAAAGTTCTGGAATCTGGGAGGAGCCACAAATTTCCTTCCACCCAGCGTTCCCCCAAGTCTCCCGATAAAAATGATACCTCACTTGTGTGGGTAGGCCTAGCGCCCACTACAGGAAACGCCCCAAAGCGCAACGTGGACACATCCACATTTTTGGAAGAAAACAGAGGTGTTTTTTGCGAAGTGCCTACCTGTAGATTTTGACCTCTAGCTCAGCCGGCACCTAGGGAAACCTACCAAACCTGTGCATTTCTGAAATCTAGAGACCTAGGGGAATCCAAGGAGGGGTGACTCGCGGGGCTCGGACCAGGTTCTGTTACCCAGAATCCTTTGCAAACCTCAAAATTTGGCTAAAAAAACACATGTTCCTCACATTTCTGTGGCAGAAAGTTCTGGAATCTGAGAGGAGCCACAAATTTCCTTCCACCCAGTGTTCCCCCAAGTCTCCCGATAAAAATGATACCTCACTTGTGTGGGTAGGCCTAGCGCCCGCGACAGGAAATGCCCCAAAGCACAACGTGGACACATCCAAATTTTTGGAAGAAAACAGAGGTGTTTTTTGCGAAGTGCCTACCTGTAGATTTTAGCCTCTAGCTCAGCCGGCACCTAGGGAAACCTACCAAACCTGTGCATTTCTGAAAACTAGAGACCTAGGGGAATCCAAGATGGGGTGACTTGCGGGGCTCGGACCAGGATCTGTTACCCAGAATCCTTTGCACACCTCAAAATTTGGCTAAAAAAACACATGTTCCTCACATTTCTGTGGCAGAAAGTTGTGGAATTTGAGAGGAGCCACAAATTTCCTTCCACCCAGCGTTCCCCCAGGTCTCCCGATAAAAATTATACCTCACTTGTGTGGGTAGGCCTAGCGCCCGCGACAGGAAACGCCCCGAAGCGCAACGTGGACACATCCACATTTTTGGAAGAAAACAGAGGTGTTTTTTGCGAAGTGCCTACCTGTAGATTTTGGCCTCTAGCTCAGCCGGCACCTAGGGAAACCTACCAAACCTGTGCATTTCTGTAAACTAGAGACCTAGGGGAATCCAAGATGGGGTGACTTGCGGGGCTCGGACCAGGTTCTGTTACCCAGAATCCTTTGCAAACCTCAAAATTTGGCTAAAAAAACACATGTTCCTCACATTTCTGTGGCAGAAAGTTGTGGAATCTGAAAGGAGCCACAAATTTCCTTCCACCCAGCGTTCCCCCAAATCTCCCGATAAAAATTATACCTCACTTGTGTGGGTAGGCCTAGCGCCCGCGACAGGAAACGCCCCAAAGCGCAACGTGGACACATCCACATTTTTGGAAGAAAACAGAGGTGTTTTTTGCGAAGTGCCAACCTGTAGATTTTGGCCTCTAGCTCAGCCGGCACCTAAGGAAACCTACCAAACCTGTGCATTTCTGAAAACTAGAGACCTAGGGGAATCCAAGGAGGGGTGACTTGCGGGGCTCGGACCAGGTTCTGTTACCCAGAATCCTTTGCAAACCTCAAAATTTGGCTAAAAAAACACATGTTGCTCACATTTCTGTGGCAGAAAGTTCTGGAATCTGAGAGGAGCCACAAATTTCCTTCCGCCCAGCGTTCCCCCAAGTCTCCTGATAAAAATGATACCTCACTTGTGTGGGTAGGCCTAGCGCCCGCGACAGGAAATACCCCAAAGCGCAACGTGGACACATCCAAATTTTTGGAAGAAAACAGGTGTTTTTTGCCAAGTGCCTACCTGTAGATTTTGGCCTCTAGCTCAGCCAGCACCTAGGGAAACCTACCAAACCTGTGCATTTCTGAAAACTAGAGACCTAGGGGAAACCAAGATGGGGTGACTTGCGGGGCTCGGACCAGGTTCTGTTACCCAGAATCCTTTGCAAACCTCAAAATTTGGCTAAAAAAACACATGTTCCTCACATTTCTGTGGCAGAAAGTTGTGGAATTTGAGAGGAGCCACAAATTTCCTTCCACCCAGCGTTCCCCCAGGTCTCCCGATAAAAATTATACCTTACTTGTGTGGGTAGGCCTAGCGCCCGCGACAGGAAACGCCCCAAAGCGCAACGTGGACACATCCACATTTTTGGAAGAAAACAGAGGTGTTTTTTGCGAAGTGCCTACCTGTAGATTTGGGCCTCTAGCTCAGCCGGCACCTAGGGAAACCTACCAAACCTGTGCATTTCTGAAAACTAGAGACCGAGGGGAATCCAAGGAGGGGTGACTTGCGGGGCTCGGACCAGGTTCTGTTACCCAGAATCCTTTGCAAACCTCAAAATTTGGCTAAAAAAACACATGTTCCTCACATTTCTGTGGCAGAAAGTTCTGGAATTTGAGAGGAGACACAAATTTCCTTCCACCCAGCGTTCCCCCAAGTCTCCCGATAAAAATTATACCTCACTTGTGTGGGTAGGCCTAGAGCCCGCGACAGGAAACGCCCCAAAGCGCAACGTGGACACATCCACATTTTTGGAAGAAAACAGAGGTGTTTTTTGCGAAGTGCCTACCTGTAGATTTTGGCCTCTAGCTCAGCCGGCACCTAGGGAAACCTACCAAACCTGTGCATTTCTGAAAATTAGAGACCTAGGGGAATCCAAGGAGGGGTGACTTGCGGGGCTCGAACCAGGTTCTGTTACCCAGAATCCTTTGCAAACCTCAAAATTTGGCTAAAAAAACACATGTTCCTCACATTTCTGTGGCAGAAAGTTGTGGAATCTGAAAGGAGCCACAAATTTCCTTCCACCCAGCGTTCCCCCAAGTCTCCCGATAAAAATGATACCTCACTTGTGTGGGTAGGCCTAGCGCCCGCGACAGGAAACGCCCCAAAGCGCAATGTGGACACATCCAAATATTTTGGAAGAAAACAGAGGTGTTTTTTGCGAAGTGCCTACCTGTAGATTTTGGCCTCTAGCTCAGCCGGCACCTAGGGAAACCTACCAAACCTGTGCATTTCTGAAAATTAGAGACCTAGGGGAATCCAAGGAGGGGTGACTTGCGGGGCTCGAACCAGGTTCTGTTACCCAGAATCCTTTGCAAACCTCAAAATTTGGCTAAAAAAACACATGTTCCTCACATTTCTGTGGCAGAAAGTTGTGGAATCTGAAAGGAGCCACAAATTTCCTTCCACCCAGCGTTCCCCCAAGTCTCCCGATAAAAATGATACCTCACTTGTGTGGGTAGGCCTAGCGCCCGCGACAGGAAACGCCCCAAAGCGCAATGTGGACACATCCAAATTTTTGGAAGAAAACAGAGGTGTTTTTTGCGAAGTGCCTACCTGTAGATTTTGGCCTCTAGCTCAGCCGGCACCTAGGGAAACCTACCAAACCTGTGCATTTCTGAAAACTAGAGACCTAGGGGAATCCAAGGAGGGGTGACTTGCGGGGCTCGGACCAGGTTCGTTTACCCAGAATCCTTTGCAAACCTCAAAATTTGGCTAAAAAAACACATGTTCCTCACATTTCTGTGGCAGAAAGTTCTAGAATCTGAAAGGAGCCACAAATGTCTTTCCACCCAGCGTTCCCCCAAGTCTCCCGATAAAAATGATACCTCACTTTTGTGGGTAGGCCTAGCGCCCGCGACAGGAAACGCCCCAAAGCGCAATGTGGACACATCCACATTTTTGGAAGAAAGCAGAGGTGTTTTTTGCGAAGTGCCTACCTGTAGATTTTGGCCTCTAGCTCAGCCGGCACCTAGGGAAACCTACCAAACCTGTGCATTTCTGAAAACTAGAGACCTAGGGGAATCCAAGATGGGGTGACTTGCGGGGCTCGGACCAGGTTCTGTTACCCAGAATCCTTTGCAAACCTCAAAATTTGGCTAAAAAAACACATGTTGCTCACATTTCTGTGGCAGAAAGTTCTGGAATCTGAGAGGAGCCACAAATTTCCTTCCACCCAGCGTTCCCCCATGTCTCCTGATAAAAATGATACCTCACTTGTGTGGGTAGGCCTAGCGCCCGCGACAGGAAACGCCCCAAAGCGCAACGTCCAAATTTTTGGAAGAAAACAGAGGTGTTTTTTGCGAAGTGCCTACCTGTAGATTTTGGCCTCTAGCTCAGCCGGCACCTAAGGAAACCTACCAAACCTGTGCATTTCTGAAAACTAGAGACCTAGGGGAATCCAAGGAGGGGTGACTTGCGGGGCTCGGACCAGGTTCTGTTACCCAGAATCCTTTGCAAACCTCAAAATTTGGCTAAAAAAAACACATGTTGCTCACATTTCTGTGGCAGAAAGTTCTGGAATCTGAGAGGAGCCACAAATTTCCTTCCACCCAGCGTTCCCCCAAGTCTCCTGATAAAAATGATACCTCACTTGTGTGGGTAGGCCTAGCGCCCGCGACAGGAAATGCCCCAAAGCGCAACGTGGACACATCCAAATTTTTGGAAGAAAACAGGTGTTTTTTGCGAAGTGCCTACCTGTAGATTTTGGCCTCTAGCTCAGCCAGCACCTAGGGAAACCTACCAAACCTGTGCATTTCTGAAAACCAAGATGGGCTGACTTGCGGGGCTCGGACCAGGTTCTGTTACCCAGAATCCTTTGCAAACCTCAAAATTTGGCTAAAAAAACACATGTTCCTCACATTTCTGTGGCAGAAAGTTGTGGAATTTGAGAGGAGCCACAAATTTCCTTCCACCCAGCGTTCCCCCAGGTCTCCCGATAAAAATTATACCTTACTTGTGTGGGTAGGCCTAGCGCCCGCGACAGGAAACGCCCCAAAGCGCAACGTGGACACATCCACATTTTTGGAAGAAAACAGAGGTGTTTTTTGCGAAGTGCCTACCTGTAGATTTGGGTCTCTAGCTCAGCCGGCACCTAGGGAAACCTACCAAACCTGTGCATTTCTGAAAACTAGAGACCGAGGGGAATCCAAGGAGGGGTGACTTGCGGGGCTCGGACCAGGTTCTGTTACCCAGAATCCTTTGCAAACCTCAAAATTTGGCTAAAAAAACACATGTTCCTCACATTTCTGTGGCAGAAAGTTCTGGAATTTGAGAGGAGACACAAACTTCCTTCCACCCAGCGTTCCCCCAAGTCTCCCGATAAAAATTATACCTCACTTGTGTGGGTAGGCCTAGCGCCCGCGACAGGAAACGCCCCAAAGCGCAACGTGGACACATCCACATTTTTGGAAGAAAACAGAGGTGTTTTTTGCGAAGTGCCTACCTGTAGATTTTGGCCTCTAGCTCAGCCGGCACCTAGGGAAACCTACCAAACCTGTGCATTTCTGAAAATTAGAGACCTAGGGGAATCCAAGGAGGGGTGACTTGCGGGGCTCGAACCAGGTTCTGTTACCCAGAATCCTTTGCAAACCTCAAAATTTGGCTAAAAAAACACATGTTCCTCACATTTCTGTGGCAGAAAGTTGTGGAATCTGAAAGGAGCCACAAATTTCCTTCCACCCAGCGTTCCCCCAAGTCTCCCGATAAAAATGATACCTCACTTGTGTGGGTAGGCCTAGCGCCCGCGACAGGAAACGCCCCAAAGCGCAATGTGGACACATCCAAATTTTTGGAAGAAAACAGAGGTGTTTTTTGCGAAGTGCCTACCTGTAGATTTTGGCCTCTAGCTCAGCCGGCACCTAGGGAAACCTACCAAACCTGTGCATTTCTGAAAATTAGAGACCTAGGGGAATCCAAGGAGGGGTGACTTGCGGGGCTCGAACCAGGTTCTGTTACCCAGAATCCTTTGCAAACCTCAAAATTTGGCTAAAAAAACACATGTTCCTCACATTTCTGTGGCAGAAAGTTGTGGAATCTGAAAGGAGCCACAAATTTCCTTCCACCCAGCGTTCCCCCAAGTCTCCCGATAAAAATGATACCTCACTTGTGTGGGTAGGCCTAGCGCCCGCGACAGGAAACGCCCCAAAGCGCAATGTGGACACATCCAAATTTTTGGAAGAAAACAGAGGTGTTTTTTGCGAAGTGCCTACCTGTAGATTTTGGCCTCTAGCTCAGCCGGCACCTAGGGAAACCTACCAAACCTGTGCATTTCTGAAAACTAGAGACCTAGGGGAATCCAAGGAGGGGTGACTTGCGGGGCTCGGACCAGGTTCGTTTACCCAGAATCCTTTGCAAACCTCAAAATTTGGCTAAAAAAACACATGTTCCTCACATTTCTGTGGCAGAAAGTTCTGGAATCTGAGAGGAGCCACAAATTTCCTTCCACCCAGCGTTCCCCCAAGTCTCCCGATAAAAATGATACCTCACTTTTGTGGGTAGGCCTAGCGCCCGCGACAGGAAACGCCCCAAAGCGCAATGTGGACACATCCACATTTTTGGAAGAAAGCAGAGGTGTTTTTTGCGAAGTGCCTACCTGTAGATTTTGGCCTCTAGCTCAGCCGGCACCTAGGGAAACCTACCAAACCTGTGCATTTCTGAAAACTAGAGACCTAGGGGAATCCAAGATGGGGTGACTTGCGGGGCTCGGACCAGGTTCTGTTACCCAGAAACCTTTGCAAACCTCAAAATTTGGCTAAAAAAACACATGTTCCTCAAATTTCTGTTTCAGAAAGTTCTGGAATCTGAGAGGAGCCACAAATTTCCTTCCACCCAGCGTTCCCCCAAGTCTCCCGATAAAAATGATACCTCACTTGTGTGGGTAGGCCTAGCGCCCACTACAGGAAACGCCCCAAAGCGCAACGTGGACACATCCACATTTTTGGAAGAAAACAGAGGTGTTTTTTGCGAAGTGCCTACCTGTAGATTTTGACCTCTATCTCAGCCGGCACCTAGGGAAACCTACCAAACCTGTGCATTTCTGAAATCTAGAGACCGAGGGGAATCCAAGGAGGGGTGACTTGTGGGGCTCGGACCAGGTTCTGTTACCCAGAATCCTTTGCAAACCTCAAAATTTGGCTAAAAAAACACATGTTCCTCACATTTCTGTGGCAGAAAGTTCTGGAATTTGAGAGGAGCCACAAATTTCCTTCCACCCAGCGTTCCCCCAAGTCTCCCGATAAAAATGATACCTCACTTGTGTGGGTAGGCCTAGAGCCCGCGACAGGAAACGCCCCAAAGCTCAACGTGGACACATCCAAATTTTTGGAAGAAAACAGAGGTGTTTTTTGCGAAGTGCCTACCTGTAGATTTTGACCTCTAGCTCAGCCGGCACCTAGGGAAACCTACCAAACCTGTGCATTTCTGAAAACTAGAGACCTAGGGGAATCCAAGGAGGGGTGACTTGCGGGGCTCGGACCAGGTTCGTTTACCCAGAATCCTTTGCAAACCTCAAAATTTGGCTAAAAAAACACATGTTCCTCACATTTCTGTGGCAGAAAGTTCTGGAATCGGAGAGGAGCCACAAATTTCCTTCCACCCAGCGTTCCCCCAAGTCTCCCGATAAAAATGATACCTCACTTGTGTGGGTAGGCCTTGTGCCCGCGACAGGAAATGCCCCAAAGCGCAACGTGGACACATCCAAATTTTTGGAAGAAAACAGAGGTGTTTTTTGCGAAGTGCCTACCTGTAGATTTTGGCCTCTAGCTCAGCCGGCACCTAGGGAAACCTACCAAACCTGTGCATTTCTGAAAACTAGAGACCTAGGGGAATCCAAGATCGGGTGACTTGCGGGGCTCGGACCAGGTTCTGTTACCCAGAAACCTTTGCAAAACTCAAAATTTGGCTAAAAAAACACATGTTCCTCACATTTCTGTGGCAGAAAGTTCTGGAATCTGAGAGGAGCCACAAATTTCCTTCCACCCAGCGTTCCCCCAAGTCTCCCGATAAAAATGATACCTCACTTCTGTGGGTAGGCCTAGCGCCCGCGACAGGAAACGCCCCAAAGCGCAACGTCCAAATTTTTGGAAGAAAACAGAGGTGTTTTTTGCGAAGTGCCTACCTGTAGATTTTGCCCTCTAGCTCAGCCAGCACCTAGGGAAACCTACCACACCTGTGCATTTCTGAAAACTAGAGACCGAGGGGAATCCAAGGAGGGGTGACTTGTGGGGCTCGGACCAGGTTCTGTTACCCAGAATCCTTTGCAAACCTCAAAATTTGGCTAAAAAAACACATGTTCCTCACATTTCTGTGGCAGAAAGTTCTGGAATTTGAGAGGAGCCACAAATTTCCTTCCACCCAGCGTTCCCCCAAGTCTCCCGATAAAAATGATACCTCACTTGTGTGGGTAGGCCTAGCGCCAGCGACAGGAAACGCCCCAAAGCGCAACGTGGACACATCAAAATTTTGGGAAGAAAACAGAGGTGTTTTTTGCGAAGTGCCTACCTGTAGATTTTGGCCTCTAGCTCAGCCGGCACCTAGGGAAACCTACCAAACCTGTGCATTTCTGAAAACTAGAGACCTAGGGGAATCCAAGGAGGGGTGACTTGCGGGGCTCGGACCAGGTTCGTTTACCCAGAATCCTTTGCAAACCTCAAAATTTGGCTAAAAAAACACATGTTCCTCACATTTCTGTGTCAGAAAGTTCTGGAATCTGAGAGGAGCCACAAATTTCCTTCCACCCAGCGTTCCCCCAAGTCTCCCGATAAAAATGATACCTCACTTTTGTGGGTAGGCCTAGCGCCCGCGACAGGAAACGCCCCAAAGCGCAATGTGGACACATCCACATTTTTGGAAGAAAGCAGAGGTGTTTTTTGCGAAGTGCCTACCTGTAGATTTTGGCCTCTAGCTCAGCCGGCACCTAGGGAAACCTACCAAACCTGTGCCTTTCTGAAAACTAGAGACCTAGGGGAATCCAAGATGGGGTGACTTGCGGGGCTCGGACCAGGTTCTGTTACCCAGAAACCTTTGAAAACCTCAAAATTTGGCTAAAAAAACACATGTTCCTCACATTTCTGTGTCAGAAAGTTCTGGAATCTGAGAGGAGCCACAAATTTCCTTCCACCCAGCGTTCCCCCAAGTCTCCCGATAAAAATGATACCTCACTTGTGTGGGTAGGCCTAGCGCCCACTACAGGAAACGCCCCAAAGCGCAACGTGGACACATCCACATTTTTGGAAGAAAACAGAGGTGTTTTTTGCGAAGTGCCTACCTGTAGATTTTGACCTCTAGCTCAGCCGGCACCTAGGGAAACCTACCAAACCTGTGCATTTCTGAAATCTAGAGACCGAGGGGAATCCAAGGAGGGGTGACTTGTGGGGCTCGGACCAGGTTCTGTTACCCAGAATCCTTTGCAAACCTCAAAATTTGGCTAAAAAAACACATGTTCCTCACATTTCTGTGGCAGAAAGTTCTGGAATTTGAGAGGAGCCACAAATTTCCTTCCACCCAGCGTTCCCCCAAGTCTCCCGATAAAAATGATACCTCACTTGTGTGGGTAGGCCTAGAGCCCGCGACAGGAAACGCCCCAAAGCTCAACGTGGACACATCCAAATTTTTGGAAGAAAACAGAGGTGTTTTTTGCGAAGTGCCTACCTGTAGATTTTGACCTCTAGCTCAGCCGGCACCTAGGGAAACCTACCAAACCTGTGCATTTCTGAAAACTAGAGACCTAGGGGAATCCAAGGAGGGATGACTTGCGGGGCTCGGACCAGGTTCTGTTACCCAGAATCCTTTGCAAACCTCATAATTTGGCTAAAAAAACACATGTTCCTCACATTTCTGTGGCAGAAAGTTCTGGAATCTGAGAGGAGCCACAAATTTCCTTCCACCCAGCATTCCCCCAAGTCTCCCGATAAAAATGATACCTCACTTGTGTGGGTAGGCCTAGCGCCCACTACAGGAAACGCCCCAAAGCGCAACGTGGACACATCCACATTTTTGGAAGAAAACAGAGGTGTTTTTTGCGAAGTGCCTACCTGTAGATTTTGACCTCTAGCTCAGCCGGCACCTAGGGAAACCTACCAAACCTGTGCATTTATGAAATCTAGAGACCTAGGGGAATCCAAGGAGGGGTGACTTGCGGGGCTCGGACCAGGTTCTGTTACCCAGAAACCTTTGCAAACCTCAAAATTTGGCTAAAAAAACACATGTTCCTCACATTTCTGTGGCAGAAAGTTCTGGAATCTGAGAGGAGCCACAAATTTCCTTCCACCCAGCGTTCCCCCAAGTCTCCCGATAAAAATGATACCTCACTTGTGTGGATAGGCCTAGCGCCCGCGACAGGAAACGCCCCAAAGCGCAACGTGGACACATCCAAATTTTTGGAAGAAAACAGAGGTGTTTTTTGCGAAGTGCCTACCTGTAGATTTTGGCCTCTAGCTCAGCCGGTACCTAGCGAAACCTACCAAACCTGTGTATTTCTGAAAACTAGAGACCGAGGGGAATCCAAGGAGGGGTGACTTGCGGGGCTCGGACCAGGTTCTGTTACCCAGAATCCTTTGCAAACCTCAAAATTTGGCTAAAAAAACACATGTTCCTCACATTTCTGTGGCAGAAAGTTCTGGAATTTGAGAGGAGACACACATTTCCTTCCACCCAGCGTTCCCCCAAGTCTCCCGATAAAAATGATACCTCACTTGTGTGGGTAGGCCTAGCGCCCGCGACAGGAAATGCCCCAAAGCACAACGTGGACACATCCAAATTTTTGGAAGAAAACAGAGGTGTTTTTTGCGAAGTGCCAACCTGTAGATTTTGGCCTCTAGCTCAGCCGGCACCTAGGGAAACCTACCAAACCGGTGCATTTCTGACAACTAGAGACCTAGGGGAATCCAAGGAGGGGTGACTTGCGGGGCTCGGACCAGGTTCTGTTACCCAGAATCCATTGCAAACCTCATAATTTGGCTAAAAAAACACATGTTCCTCACATTTCTGTGGCAGAAAGTTCTGGAATCTGAGAGGAGCCACAAATTTCCTTCCACCCAGCGTTCCCCCAAGTCTCCCGATAAAAATGATACCTCACTTGTGTGGGTAGGCCTAGCGCCCACTACAGGAAACGCCCCAAAGCGCAACGTGGACACATCCACATTTTTGGAAGAAAACAGAGGTGTTTTTTGCGAAGTGCCTACCTGTAGATTTTGACCTCTAGCTCAGCCGGCACCTAGGGAAACCTACCAAACCTGTGCATTTCTGAAATCTAGAGACCTAGGGGAATCCAAGGAGGGGTGACTCGCGGGGCTCGGACCAGGTTCTGTTACCCAGAATCCTTTGCAAACCTCAAAATTTGGCTAAAAAAACACATGTTCCTCACATTTCTGTGGCAGAAAGTTCTGGAATCTGAGAGGAGCCACAAATTTCCTTCCACCCAGTGTTCCCCCAAGTCTCCCGATAAAAATGATACCTCACTTGTGTGGGTAGGCCTAGCGCCCGCGACAGGAAATGCCCCAAAGCACAACGTGGACACATCCAAATTTTTGGAAGAAAACAGAGGTGTTTTTTGCGAAGTGCCTACCTGTAGATTTTAGCCTCTAGCTCAGCCGGCACCTAGGGAAACCTACCAAACCTGTGCATTTCTGAAAACTAGAGACCTAGGGGAATCCAAGATGGGGTGACTTGCGGGGCTCGGACCAGGATCTGTTACCCAGAATCCTTTGCAAACCTCAAAATTTGGCTAAAAAAACACATGTTCCTCACATTTCTGTGGCAGAAAGTTGTGAATTTGAGAGGAGCCACAAATTTCCTTCCACCCAGCGTTCCCCCAGGTCTCCCGATAAAAATTATACCTCACTTGTGTGGGTAGGCCTAGCGCCCGCGACAGGAAACGCCCCGAAGCGCAACGTGGACACATCCACATTTTTGGAAGAAAACAGAGGTGTTTTTTGAGAAGTGCCTACCTGTAGATTTTGGCCTCTAGCTCAGCCGGCACCTAGGGAAACCTACCAAACCTGTGCATTTCTGTAAACTAGAGACCTAGGGGAATCCAAGATGGGGTGACTTGCGGGGCTCGGACCAGGTTCTGTTACCCAGAATCCTTTGCAAACCTCAAAATTTGGCTAAAAAAACACATGTTCCTCACATTTCTGTGGCAGAAAGTTGTGGAATCTGAAAGGAGCCACAAATTTCCTTCCACCCAGCGTTCCCCCAAGTCTCCCGATAAAAATTATACCTCACTTGTGTGGGTAGGCCTAGCGCCCGCGACAGGAAACGCCCCAAAGCGCAACGTGGACACATCCACATTTTTGGAAGAAAACAGAGGTGTTTTTTGCGAAGTGCCAACCTGTAGATTTTGGCCTCTAGCTCAGCCGGCACCTAAGGAAACCTACCAAACCTGTGCATTTATGAAATCTAGAGACCTAGGGGAATCCAAGGAGGGGTGACTTGCGGGGCTCGGACCAGGTTCTGTTACCCAGAAACCTTTGCAAACCTCAAAATTTGGCTAAAAAAACACATGTTCCTCACATTTCTGTGGCAGAAAGTTCTGGAATCTGAGAGGAGCCACAAATTTCCTTCCACCCAGCGTTCCCCCAAGTCTCCCGATAAAAATGATACCTCACTTGTGTGGGTAGGCCTAGCGCCCGCGACAGGAAACGCCCCAAAGCGCAACGTGGACACATCCAAATTTTTGGAAGAAAACAGAGGTGTTTTTTGCGAAGTGCCTACCTGTAGATTTTGGCCTCTAGCTCAGCCGGTACCTAGCGAAACCTACCAAACCTGTGTATTTCTGAAAACTAGAGACCGAGGGGAATCCAAGGAGGGGTGACTTGCGGGGCTCGGACCAGGTTCTGTTACCCAGAATCCTTTGCAAACCTCAAAATTTGGCTAAAAAAACACATGTTCCTCACATTTCTGTGGCAGAAAGTTCTGGAATTTGAGAGGAGACACACATTTCCTTCCACCCAGCGTTCCCCCAAGTCTCCCGATAAAAATGATACCTCACTTGTGTGGGTAGGCCTAGCGCCCGCGACAGGAAATGCCCCAAAGCACAACGTGGACACATCCAAATTTTTGGAAGAAAACAGAGGTGTTTTTTGCGAAGTGCCAACCTGTAGATTTTGGCCTCTAGCTCAGCCGGCACCTAGGGAAACCTACCAAACCGGTGCATTTCTGACAACTAGAGACCTAGGGGAATCCAAGGAGGGGTGACTTGCGGGGCTCGGACCAGGTTCTGTTACCCAGAATCCATTGCAAACCTCATAATTTGGCTAAAAAAACACATGTTCCTCACATTTCTGTGGCAGAAAGTTCTGGAATCTGAGAGGAGCCACAAATTTCCTTCCACCCAGCGTTCCCCCAAGTCTCCCGATAAAAATGATACCTCACTTGTGTGGGTAGGCCTAGCGCCCACTACAGGAAACGCCCCAAAGCGCAACGTGGACACATCCACATTTTTGGAAGAAAACAGAGGTGTTTTTTGCGAAGTGCCTACCTGTAGATTTTGACCTCTAGCTCAGCCGGCACCTAGGGAAACCTACCAAACCTGTGCATTTCTGAAATCTAGAGACCTAGGGGAATCCAAGGAGGGGTGACTCGCGGGGCTCGGACCAGGTTCTGTTACCCAGAATCCTTTGCAAACCTCAAAATTTGGCTAAAAAAACACATGTTCCTCACATTTCTGTGGCAGAAAGTTCTGGAATCTGAGAGGAGCCACAAATTTCCTTCCACCCAGTGTTCCCCCAAGTCTCCCGATAAAAATGATACCTCACTTGTGTGGGTAGGCCTAGCGCCCGCGACAGGAAATGCCCCAAAGCACAACGTGGACACATCCAAATTTTTGGAAGAAAACAGAGGTGTTTTTTGCGAAGTGCCTACCTGTAGATTTTAGCCTCTAGCTCAGCCGGCACCTAGGGAAACCTACCAAACCTGTGCATTTCTGAAAACTAGAGACCTAGGGGAATCCAAGATGGGGTGACTTGCGGGGCTCGGACCAGGATCTGTTACCCAGAATCCTTTGCAAACCTCAAAATTTGGCTAAAAAAACACATGTTCCTCACATTTCTGTGGCAGAAAGTTGTGAATTTGAGAGGAGCCACAAATTTCCTTCCACCCAGCGTTCCCCCAGGTCTCCCGATAAAAATTATACCTCACTTGTGTGGGTAGGCCTAGCGCCCGCGACAGGAAACGCCCCGAAGCGCAACGTGGACACATCCACATTTTTGGAAGAAAACAGAGGTGTTTTTTGCGAAGTGCCTACCTGTAGATTTTGGCCTCTAGCTCAGCCGGCACCTAGGGAAACCTACCAAACCTGTGCATTTCTGTAAACTAGAGACCTAGGGGAATCCAAGATGGGGTGACTTGCGGGGCTCGGACCAGGTTCTGTTACCCAGAATCCTTTGCAAACCTCAAAATTTGGCTAAAAAAACACATGTTCCTCACATTTCTGTGGCAGAAAGTTGTGGAATCTGAAAGGAGCCACAAATTTCCTTCCACCCAGCGTTCCCCCAAGTCTCCCGATAAAAATTATACCTCACTTGTGTGGGTAGGCCTAGCGCCCGCGACAGGAAACGCCCCAAAGCGCAACGTGGACACATCCACATTTTTGGAAGAAAACAGAGGTGTTTTTTGCGAAGTGCCAACCTGTAGATTTTGGCCTCTAGCTCAGCCGGCACCTAAGGAAACCTACCAAACCTGTGCATTTCTGAAAACTAGAGACCTAGGGGAATCCAAGGAGGGGTGACTTGCGGGGCTCGGACCAGGTTCTGTTACCCAGAATCCTTTGCAAACCTCAAAATTTGGCTAAAAAAACCACATGTTGCTCACATTTCTGTGGCAGAAAGTTCTGGAATCTGAGAGGAGCCACAAATTTCCTTCCACCCAGCGTTCCCCCAAGTCTCCTGATAAAAATGATACCTCACTTGTGTGGGTAGGCCTAGCGCCCGCGACAGGAAATACCCCAAAGCGCAACGTGGACACATCCAAATTTTTGGAAGAAAACAGGTGTTTTTTGCGAAGTGCCTACCTGTAGATTTTGGCCTCTAGCTCAGCCAGCACCTAGGGAAACCTACCAAACCTGTGCATTTCTGAAAACTAGAGACCTAGGGGAAACCAAGATGGGGTGACTTGCGGGGCTCGGACCAGGTTCTGTTACCCAGAATCCTTTGCAAACCTCAAAATTTGGCTAAAAAAACACATGTTCCTCACATTTCTGTGGCAGAAAGTTGTGGAATTTGAGAGGAGCCACAAATTTCCTTCCACCCAGCGTTCCCCCAGGTCTCCCGATAAAAATTATACCTTACTTGTGTGGGTAGGCCTAGCGCCCGCGACAGGAAACGCCCCAAAGCGCAACGTGGACACATCCACATTTTTGGAAGAAAACAGAGGTGTTTTTTGCGAAGTGCCTACCTGTAGATTTGGGCCTCTAGCTCAGCCGGCACCTAGGGAAACCTACCAAACCTGTGCATTTCTGAAAACTAGAGACCGAGGGGAATCCAAGGAGGGGTGACTTGCGGGGCTCGGACCAGGTTCTGTTACCCAGAATCCTTTGCAAACCTCAAAATTTGGCTAAAAAAACACATGTTCCTCACATTTCTCTGGCAGAAAGTTCTGGAATTTGAGAGGAGACACAAATTTCCTTCCACCCAGCGTTCCCCCAAGTCTCCCGATAAAAATTATACCTCACTTGTGTGGGTAGGCCTAGCGCCCGCGACAGGAAACGCCCCAAAGCGCAACGTGGACACATCCACATTTTTGGAAGAAAACAGAGGTGTTTTTTGCGAAGTGCCTACCTGTAGATTTTGGCCTCTAGCTCAGCCGGCACCTAGGGAAACCTACCAAACCTGTGCATTTCTGAAAATTAGAGACCTAGGGGAATCCAAGGAGGGGTGACTTGCGGGGCTCGAACCAGGTTCTGTTACCCAGAATCCTTTGCAAACCTCAAAATTTGGCTAAAAAAACACATGTTCCTCACATTTCTGTGGCAGAAAGTTGTGGAATCTGAAAGGAGCCACAAATTTCCTTCCACCCAGCGTTCCCCCAAGTCTCCCGATAAAAATGATACCTCACTTGTGTGGGTAGGCCTAGCGCCCGCGACAGGAAACGCCCCAAAGCGCAATGTGGACACATCCAAATATTTTGGAAGAAAACAGAGGTGTTTTTTGCGAAGTGCCTACCTGTAGATTTTGGCCTCTAGCTCAGCCGGCACCTAGGGAAACCTACCAAACCTGTGCATTTCTGAAAATTAGAGACCTAGGGGAATCCAAGGAGGGGTGACTTGCGGGGCTCGAACCAGGTTCTGTTACCCAGAATCCTTTGCAAACCTCAAAATTTGGCTAAAAAAACACATGTTCCTCACATTTCTGTGGCAGAAAGTTGTGGAATCTGAAAGGAGCCACAAATTTCCTTCCACCCAGCGTTCCCCCAAGTCTCCCGATAAAAATGATACCTCACTTGTGTGGGTAGGCCTAGCGCCCGCGACAGGAAACGCCCCAAAGCGCAATGTGGACACATCCAAATTTTTGGAAGAAAACAGAGGTGTTTTTTGCGAAGTGCCTACCTGTAGATTTTGGCCTCTAGCTCAGCCGGCACCTAGGGAAACCTACCAAACCTGTGCATTTCTGAAAACTAGAGACCTAGGGGAATCCAAGGAGGGGTGACTTGCGGGGCTCGGACCAGGTTCGTTTACCCAGAATCCTTTGCAAACCTCAAAATTTGGCTAAAAAAACACATGTTCCTCACATTTCTGTGGCAGAAAGTTCTGGAATCTGAAAGGAGCCACAAATGTCTTTCCACCCAGCGTTCCCCCAAGTCTCCCGATAAAAATGATACCTCACTTTTGTGGGTAGGCCTAGCGCCCGCGACAGGAAACGCCCCAAAGCGCAATGTGGACACATCCACATTTTTGGAAGAAAGCAGAGGTGTTTTTTGCGAAGTGCCTACCTGTAGATTTTGGCCTCTAGCTCAGCCGGCACCTAGGGAAACCTACCAAACCTGTGCATTTCTGAAAACTAGAGACCTAGGGGAATCCAAGATGGGGTGACTTGCGGGGCTCGGACCAGGTTCTGTTACCCAGAATCCTTTGCAAACCTCAAAATTTGGCTAAAAAAACACATGTTGCTCACATTTCTGTGGCAGAAAGTTCTGGAATCTGAGAGGAGCCACAAATTTCCTTCCACCCAGCGTTCCCCCAAGTCTCCTGATAAAAATGATACCTCACTTGTGTGGGTAGGCCTAGCGCCCGCGACAGGAAACGCCCCAAAGCACAACGTCCAAATTTTTGGAAGAAAACAGAGGTGTTTTTTGCGAAGTGCCTACCTGTAGATTTTGGCCTCTAGCTCAGCCGGCACCTAAGGAAACCTACCAAACCTGTGCATTTCTGAAAACTAGAGACCTAGGGGAATCCAAGGAGAGGTGACTTGCGGGGCTCGGACCAGGTTCTGTTACCCAGAATCCTTTGCAAACCTCAAAATTTGGCTAAAAAAAACACATGTTGCTCACATTTCTGTGGCAGAAAGTTCTGGAATCTGAGAGGAGCCACAAATTTCCTTCCACCCAGCGTTCCCCCAAGTCTCCTGATAAAAATGATACCTCACTTGTGTGGGTAGGCCTAGCGCCCGCGACAGGAAATGCCCCAAAGCGCAACGTGGACACATCCAAATTTTTGGAAGAAAACAGGTGTTTTTTGCGAAGTGCCTACCTGTAGATTTTGGCCTCTAGCTCAGCCAGCACCTAGGGAAACCTACCAAACCTGTGCATTTCTGAAAACCAAGATGGGGTGACTTGCGGGGCTCGGACCAGGTTCTGTTACCCAGAATCCTTTGCAAACCTCAAAATTTGGCTAAAAAAACACATGTTCCTCACATTTCTGTGGCAGAAAGTTGTGGAATTTGAGAGGAGCCACAAATTTCCTTCCACCCAGCGTTCCCCCAGGTCTCCCGATAAAAATGATACCTTACTTGTGTGGGTAGGCCTAGCGCCCGCGACAGGAAACGCCCCAAAGCGCAACGTGGACACATCCACATTTTTGGAAGAAAACAGAGGTGTTTTTTGCGAAGTGCCTACCTGTAGATTTGGGTCTCTAGCTCAGCCGGCACCTAGGGAAACCTACCAAACCTGTGCATTTCTGAAAACTAGAGACCGAGGGGAATCCAAGGAGGGGTGACTTGCGGGGCTCGGACCAGGTTCTGTTACCCAGAATCCTTTGCAAACCTCAAAATTTGGCTAAAAAAACACATGTTCCTCACATTTCTGTGGCAGAAAGTTCTGGAATTTGAGAGGAGACACAAACTTCCTTCCACCCAGCGTTCCCCCAAGTCTCCCGATAAAAATTATACCTCACTTGTGTGGGTAGGCCTAGCGCCCGCGACAGGAAACGCCCCAAAGCGCAACGTGGACACATCCACATTTTTGGAAGAAAACAGAGGTGTTTTTTGCGAAGTGCCTACCTGTAGATTTTGGCCTCTAGCTCAGCCGGCACCTAGGGAAACCTACCAAACCTGTGCATTTCTGAAAATTAGAGACCTAGGGGAATCCAAGGAGGGGTGACTTGCGGGGCTCGAACCAGGTTCTGTTACCCAGAATCCTTTGCAAACCTCAAAATTTGGCTAAAAAAACACATGTTCCTCACATTTCTGTGGCAGAAAGTTGTGGAATCTGAAAGGAGCCACAAATTTCCTTCCACCCAGCGTTCCCCCAAGTCTCCCGATAAAAATGATACCTCACTTGTGTGGGTAGGCCTAGCGCCCGCGACAGGAAACGCCCCAAAGCGCAATGTGGACACATCCAAATTTTTGGAAGAAAACAGAGGTGTTTTTTGCGAAGTGCCTACCTGTAGATTTTGGCCTCTAGCTCAGCCGGCACCTAGGGAAACCTACCAAACCTGTGCATTTCTGAAAATTAGAGACCTAGGGGAATCCAAGGAGGGGTGACTTGCGGGGCTCGAACCAGGTTCTGTTACCCAGAATCCTTTGCAAACCTCAAAATTTGGCTAAAAAAACACATGTTCCTCACATTTCTGTGGCAGAAAGTTGTGGAATCTGAAAGGAGCCACAAATTTCCTTCCACCCAGCGTTCCCCCAAGTCTCCCGATAAAAATGATACCTCACTTGTGTGGGTAGGCCTAGCGCCCGCGACAGGAAACGCCCCAAAGCGCAATGTGGACACATCCAAATTTTTGGAAGAAAACAGAGGTGTTTTTTGCGAAGTGCCTACCTGTAGATTTTGGCCTCTAGCTCAGCCGGCACCTAGGGAAACCTACCAAACCTGTGCATTTCTGAAAACTAGAGACCTAGGGGAATCCAAGGAGGGGTGACTTGCGGGGCTCGGACCAGGTTCGTTTACCCAGAATCCTTTGCAAACCTAAAAATTTGGCTAAAAAAACACATGTTCCTCACATTTCTGTGTCAGAAAGTTCTGGAATCTGAGAGGAGCCACAAATTTCCTTCCACCCAGCGTTCCCCCAAGTCTCCCGATAAAAATGATACCTCACTTTTGTGGGTAGGCCTAGCGCCCGCGACAGGAAACGCCCCAAAGCGCAATGTGGACACATCCACATTTTTGGAAGAAAGCAGAGGTGTTTTTTGCGAAGTGCCTACCTGTAGATTTTGGCCTCTAGCTCAGCCGGCACCTAGGGAAACCTACCAAACCTGTGCATTTCTGAAAACTAGAGACCTAGGGGAATCCAAGATGGGGTGACTTGCGGGGCTCGGACCAGGTTCTGTTACCCAGAAACCTTTGCAAACCTCAAAATTTGGCTAAAAAAACACATGTTCCTCAAATTTCTGTTTCAGAAAGTTCTGGAATCTGAGAGGAGCCACAAATTTCCTTCCACCCAGCGTTCCCCCAAGTCTCCCGATAAAAATGATACCTCACTTGTGTGGGTAGGCCTAGCGCCCACTACAGGAAACGCCCCAAAGCGCAACGTGGACACATCCACATTTTTGGAAGAAAACAGAGGTGTTTTTTGCGAAGTGCCTACCTGTAGATTTTGACCTCTAGCTCAGCCGGCACCTAGGGAAACCTACCAAACCTGTGCATTTCTGAAATCTAGAGACCGAGGGGAATCCAAGGAGGGGTGACTTGTGGGGCTCGGACCAGGTTCTGTTACCCAGAATCCTTTGCAAACCTCAAAATTTGGCTAAAAAAACACATGTTCCTCACATTTCTGTGGCAGAAAGTTCTGGAATTTGAGAGGAGCCACAAATTTCCTTCCACCCAGCGTTACCCCAAGTCTCCCGATAAAAATGATACCTCACTTGTGTGGGTAGGCCTAGAGCCCGCGACAGGAAACGCCCCAAAGCTCAACGTGGACACATCCAAATTTTTGGAAGAAAACAGAGGTGTTTTTTGCGAAGTGCCTACCTGTAGATTTTGACCTCTAGCTCAGCCGGCACCTAGGGAAACCTACCAAACCTGTGCATTTCTGAAAACTAGAGACCTAGGGGAATCCAAGGAGGGGTGACTTGCGGGGCTCGGACCAGGTTCGTTTACCCAGAATCCTTTGCAAACCTCAAAATTTGGCTAAAAAAACACATGTTCCTCACATTTCTGTGGCAGAAAGTTCTGGAATCGGAGAGGAGCCACAAATTTCCTTCCACCCAGCGTTCCCCCAAGTCTCCCGATAAAAATGATACCTCACTTGTGTGGGTAGGCCTTGTGCCCGCGACAGGAAATGCCCCAAAGCGCAACGTGGACACATCCAAATTTTTGGAAGAAAACAGAGGTGTTTTTTGCGAAGTGCCTACCTGTAGATTTTGGCCTCTAGCTCAGCCGGCACCTAGGGAAACCTACCAAACCTGTGCATTTCTGAAAACTAGAGACCTAGGGGAATCCAAGATCGGGTGACTTGCGGGGCTCGGACCAGGTTCTGTTACCCAGAAACCTTTGCAAAACTCAAAATTTGGCTAAAAAAACACATGTTCCTCACATTTCTGTGGCAGAAAGTTCTGGAATCTGAGAGGAGCCACAAATTTCCTTCCACCCAGCGTTCCCCCAAGTCTCCCGATAAAAATGATACCTCACTTCTGTGGGTAGGCCTAGCGCCCGCGACAGGAAACGCCCCAAAGCGCAACGTCCAAATTTTTGGAAGAAAACAGAGGTGTTTTTTGCGAAGTGCCTACCTGTAGATTTTGCCCTCTAGCTCAGCCAGCACCTAGGGAAACCTACCACACCTGTGCATTTCTGAAAACTAGAGACCGAGGGGAATCCAAGGAGGGGTGACTTGTGGGGCTCGGACCAGGTTCTGTTACCCAGAATCCTTTGCAAACCTCAAAATTTGGCTAAAAAAACACATGTTCCTCACATTTCTGTGGCAGAGAGTTCTGGAATTTGAGAGGAGCCACAAATTTCCTTCCACCCAGCGTTCCCCCAAGTCTCCCGATAAAAATGATACCTCACTTGTGTGGGTAGGCCTAGCGCCAGCGACAGGAAACGCCCCAAAGCGCAACGTGGACACATCAAAATTTTGGGAAGAAAACAGAGGTGTTTTTTGCGAAGTGCCTACCTGTAGATTTTGGCCTCTAGCTCAGCCGGCACCTAGGGAAACCTACCAAACCTGTGCATTTCTGAAAACTAGAGACCTAGGGGAATCCAAGGAGGGGTGACTTGCGGGGCTCGGACCAGGTTCTGTTACCCAGAATCCTTTGCAAACCTCATAATTTGGCTAAAAAAACACATGTTCCTCACATTTCTGTGGCAGAAAGTTCTGGAATTTGAGAGGAGCCACAAATTTCCTTCCACCCAGCGTTCCCCCAAGTCTCCCGATAAAAATGATACCTCACTTGTGTGGGTAGGCCTAGAGCCCGCGACAGGAAACGCCCCAAAGCTCAACGTGGACACATCCAAATTTTTGGAAGAAAACAGAGGTGTTTTTTGCGAAGTGCCTACCTGTAGATTTTGACCTCTAGCTCAGCCGGCACCTAGGGAAACCTACCAAACCTGTGCATTTCTGAAAACTAGAGACCTAGGGGAATCCAAGGAGGGGTGACTTGCGGGGCTCGGACCAGGTTCGTTTACCCAGAATCCTTTGCAAACCTCAAAATTTGGCTAAAAAAACACATGTTCCTCACATTTCTGTGGCAGAAAGTTCTGGAATCGGAGAGGAGCCACAAATTTCCTTCCACCCAGCGTTCCCCCAAGTCTCCCGATAAAAATGATACCTCACTTGTGTGGGTAGGCCTTGTGCCCGCGACAGGAAATGCCCCAAAGCGCAACGTGGACACATCCAAATTTTTGGAAGAAAACAGAGGTGTTTTTTGCGAAGTGCCTACCTGTAGATTTTGACCTCTAGCTCAGCCGGCACCTAGGGAAACCTACCAAACCTGTGCATTTCTGAAAACTAGAGACCTAGGGGAATCCAAGGAGGGGTGACTTGCGGGGCTCGGACCAGGTTCGTTTACCCAGAATCCTTTGCAAACCTCAAAATTTGGCTAAAAAAACACATGTTCCTCACATTTCTGTGGCAGAAAGTTCTGGAATCGGAGAGGAGCCACAAATTTCCTTCCACCCAGCGTTCCCCCAAGTCTCCCGATAAAAATGATACCTCACTTGTGTGGGTAGGCCTTGTGCCCGCGACAGGAAATGCCCCAAAGCGCAACGTGGACACATCCAAATTTTTGGAAGAAAACAGAGGTGTTTTTTGCGAAGTGCCTACCTGTAGATTTTGGCCTCTAGCTCAGCCGGCACCTAGGGAAACCTACCAAACCTGTGCATTTCTGAAAACTAGAGACCTAGGGGAATCCAAGATCGGGTGACTTGCGGGGCTCGGACCAGGTTCTGTTACCCAGAAACCTTTGCAAAACTCAAAATTTGGCTAAAAAAACACATGTTCCTCACATTTCTGTGGCAGAAAGTTCTGGAATCTGAGAGGAGCCACAAATTTCCTTCCACCCAGCGTTCCCCCAAGTCTCCCGATAAAAATGATACCTCACTTCTGTGGGTAGGCCTAGCGCCCGCGACAGGAAACGCCCCAAAGCGCAACGTCCAAATTTTTGGAAGAAAACAGAGGTGTTTTTTGCGAAGTGCCTACCTGTAGATTTTGCCCTCTAGCTCAGCCAGCACCTAGGGAAACCTACCACACCTGTGCATTTCTGAAAACTAGAGACCGAGGGGAATCCAAGGAGGGGTGACTTGTGGGGCTCGGACCAGGTTCTGTTACCCAGAATCCTTTGCAAACCTCAAAATTTGGCTAAAAAAACACATGTTCCTCACATTTCTGTGGCAGAAAGTTCTGGAATTTGAGAGGAGCCACAAATTTCCTTCCACCCAGCGTTCCCCCAAGTCTCCCGATAAAAATGATACCTCACTTGTGTGGGTAGGCCTAGCGCCAGCGACAGGAAACGCCCCAAAGCGCAACGTGGACACATCAAAATTTTGGGAAGAAAACAGAGGTGTTTTTTGCGAAGTGCCTACCTGTAGATTTTGGCCTCTAGCTCAGCCGGCACCTAGGGAAACCTACCAAACCTGTGCATTTCTGAAAACTAGAGACCTAGGGGAATCCAAGGAGGGGTGACTTGCGGGGCTCGGACCAGGTTCTGTTACCCAGAATCCTTTGCAAACCTCATAATTTGGCTAAAAAAACACATGTTCCTCACATTTCTGTGGCAGAAAGTTCTGGAATCTGAGAGGAGCCACAAATTTCCTTCCACCCAGCGTTCCCCCAAGTCTCCCGATAAAAATGATACCTCACTTGTGTGGGTAGGCCTAGCGCCAGCGACAGGAAACGCCCCAAAGCGCAACGTGGACACATCCAATTTTTTGGAAGAAAACAGAGGTGTTTTTTGCGAAGTGCCTACCTGTAGATTTTGGCCTCTAGCTCAGCCGGCACCTAGGGAAACCTACCAAACCTGTGCATTTTTGAAAACTAGAGACCTAGGGGAATCCAAGGAGGGGTGACTTGCGGAGCTCGGACCAGGTTCTGTTACCCAGAATCCTTTGCAAACCTCAAAATTTGGCTAAAAAAACACATGTTCCTCACATTTCTGTGGCAGAACGTTGTGGAATCTGAAAGGAGCCACAAATTTCCTTCCACCCAGCGTTCCCCCAAGTCTCCCGATAAAAATGATACCTCACTTTTGTGGGTAGGCCTAGCGCCCGCGACAGGAAACGCCCCAAAGCGCAATGTGGACACATCCACATTTTTGGAAGAAAACAGAGGTGTTTTTTGCGAAGTGCCTACCTGTAGATTTTGGCCTCTAGCTCAGCCGGCACCTAGGGAAACCTACCAAACCTGTGCATTTCTGAAAACTAGAGACCTAGGGGAATCCAAGATGGGGTGACTTGCGGGGCTCGGACCAGGTTCTGTTACCCAGAATCCTTTGCAAACCCCAAAATTTGGCTAAAAAAACACATGTTCCTCACATTTCTGTGGCAGAAAGTTGTGGAATCTGAAAGGAGCCACAAATTTCCTTCCACCCAGCGTTCCCCCAAGTCTCCCGATAAAAATGATACCTCACTTGTGTGGGTAGGCCTAGTGCCAGCGACAGGAAACGCCCCAAAGCGCAACGTGGACACATCCACATTTTTGAAAGAAAACAGAGGTGTTTTTTGCGAAGTGCCTACCTGTAGATTTTGGCCTCTAGCTCAGCCGGCACCTAGGGAAACCTACCAAACCTGTGCATTTCTGAAAACTAGAGACCTAGGGGAATCCAAGATCGGGTGACTTGCGGGGCTCGGACCAGGTTCTGTTACCGAGAAACCTTTGCAAAACTCAAAATTTGGCTAAAAAAACACATGTTCCTCACATTTCTGTGGCAGAAAGTTCTGGAATCTGAGAGGAGCCACAAATTTCCTTCCACCCAGCGTTCCCCCAAGTCTCCCGATAAAAATGATACCTCACTTGTGTGGGTAGGCCTAGCGCCCGCGACAGGAAACGCCCCAAAGCGCAACGTCCACATTTTTGGAAGAAAACAGAGGTGTTTTTTGCGAAGTGCCTACCTGTAGATTTTGGCCTCTAGCTCAGCGAGCACCTAGGGAAACCTACCAATCCTGTGCATTTCTGAAAACTAGAGACCGAGGGGAATCCAAGGAGGGGTGACTTGTGGGGCTCGGACCAGGTTCTGTTACCCAGAATCCTTTGCAAACCTCAAAATTTGGCTAAAAAAACACATGTTCCTCACATTTCTGTGGCAGAAAGTTCTGGAATTTGAGAGGAGCCACAAATTTCCTTCCACCCAGTGTTCCCCCAAGTCTCCCGATAAAAATGATACCTCACTTGTGTGGGTAGGCCTAGCGCCCGCGACAGGAAACGCCCCAAAGCGCAACGTGGACACATCAAAATTTTTGGAAGAAAACAGAGGTGTTTTTTGCGAAGTGCCTACCTGTAGATTTTGGCCTCTAGCTCAGCCAGCACCTAGGGAAACCTACCAAACCTGTGCATTTCTGAAAACTAGAGACCGAGGGGAATCCAAGGAGGGGTGACTTGTGGGGCTCGGACCAGGTTCTGTTACCCAGAATCCTTTGCAAACCTCAAAATTTGGCTAAAAAAACACATGTTCCTCACATTTCTGTGGCAGAAAGTTCTGGAATTTGAGAGGAGCCACAAATTTCCTTCCACCCAGCGTTCCCCCAAGTCTCCCGATAAAAATGATACCTCACTTGTGTGGGTAGGCCTATTGCCCGCGACAGGAAACGCCCCAAAGCGCAACGTGGACACATCCAAATTTTTGGAAGAAAACAGAGGTGTTTTTTGCGAAGTGCCTACCTGTAGATTTTGGCCTCTAGCTCAGCCGGCACCTAGGGAAACCTACCAAACCTGTGCATTTCTGAAAACTAGAGACCTAGGGGAATCCAAGGAGGGGTGACTTGCGGGGCTCGGACCAGGTTCTGTGACCCAGAATCCTTTGCAAACCTCATAATTTGGCTAAAAAAACACATGTTCCTCACATTTCTGTGGCAGAAAGTTCTGGAATCTGAGAGGAGCCACAAATTTCCTTCCACCCAGCGTTCCCTCAAGTCTCCCGATAAAAATGATACCTCACTTGTGTGGGTAGGCCTAGCGCCAGCGACAGGAAACGCCCCAAAGCGCAACGTGGACACATCCAAATTTTTGGAAGAAAACAGAGGTGTTTTTTGCGAAGTGCCTACCTGTAGATTTTGGCCTCTAGCTCAGCCGGCACCTAGGGAAACCTACCAAACCTGTGCATTTTTTAAAACTAGAGACCTAGGGGAATCCAAGGAGGGGTGACTTGCGGAGCTCGGACCAGGTTCTGTTATCCAGAATCCTTTGCAAACCTCAAAATTTGGCTAAAAAAACATATGTTCCTCACATTTCTGTGGCAGAAAGTTCTGGAATCTGAGAGGAGCCACAAATTTCCTTCCACCCAGCGTTCCCCCAAGTCTCCCGATAAAAATGATACCTCACTTGTGTGGGTAGGCCCAGCGCCCGCGACAGGAAATGCCCCAAAGTGCAATGTGGACACATCCACATTTTTGGAAGAAAACAGAGGTGTTTTTTGCGAAGTGCCTACCTGTAGATTTTGGCCTCTAGCTCAGCCGGCACCTAGGGAAACCTACCAAACCTGTGCATTTCTGAAAACTAGAGACCTAGGGGAATCCAAGGAGGGGTGGCTTGCGGGGCTCGGACCAGGTTCTGTTACCCAGAATCCTTTGCAAACCTCAAAATTTGGCTTTAAAAACACATGTTCCTCACATTTCTGTGGCAGAAAGTTCTGGAATCTGAGAGGAGCCACAAATTTCCTTCCACTCAGCGTTCCCCCAAGTCTCCCGATAAAAATGATACCTCACTTGTGTGGGTAGGCCTGGCAGAAAGTTGTGGAATCTGAAAGGAGCCACAAATTTCCTTCCACCCAGCGTTCGCCCCAAGTCTCCCGATAAAAATGATACCTCACTTGTGTGGGTAGGCCTAGCGCCCGCGACAGGAAACGCCCCAAAGCGCAATGTGGACACATCCAAATTTTTGGAAGAAAACAGAGGTGTTTTTTGCGAAGTGCCTACCTGTAGATTTTGGCCTCTAGCTCAGCCGGCACCTAGGGAAACCTACCAAACCTGTGCATTTCTGAAAACTAGAGACCTAGGGGAATCCAAGGAGGGGTGACTTGCGGGGCTCGGACCAGGTTCGTTTACCCAGAATCCTTTGCAAACCTCAAAATTTGGCTAAAAAAACACATGTTCCTCACATTTCTGTGGCAGAAAGTTCTGGAATCTGAAAGGAGCCACAAATGTCCTTCCACCCAGCGTTCCCCCAAGTCTCCCGATAAAAATGATACCTCACTTTTGTGGGTAGGCCTAGCGCCCGCGACAGGAAACGCCCCAAAGCGCAATGTGGACACATCCACATTTTTGGAAGAAAGCAGAGGTGTTTTTTGCGAAGTGCCTACCTGTAGATTTTGGCCTCTAGCTCAGCCGGCACCTAGGGAAACCTACCAAACCTGTGCATTTCTGAAAACTAGAGACCTAGGGGAATCCAAGATGGGGTGACTTGCGGGGCTCGGACCAGGTTCTGTCACCCAGAAACCTTTGCAAAACTCAAAATTTGGCTAAAAAAACACATGTTCCTCACATTTCTGTGTCAGAAAGTTCTGGAATCTGAGAGGAGCCACAAATTTCCTTCCACCCAGCGTTCCCCCATGTCTCCCGATAAAAATGATACCTCACTTGTGTGGGTAGGCCTAGCGCCTGCGACAGGAAACGCCCCAAAGCGCAACGTCCAAATTTTTGGAAGAAAACAGAGGTGTTTTTTGCGAAGTGCCTACCTGTAGATTTTGGCCTCTAGCTCAGCCAGCACCTAGGGAAACCTACCAAACCTGTGCATTTCTGTAAACTAGAGACCGAGGGGAATCCAAGGAGGGGTGACTTGTGGGGCTCGGACCAGGTTCTGTTACCCAGAATCCTTTGCAAACCTCAAAATTTGGCTAAAAAAACACATGTTCCTCACATTTCTGTGGCAGAAAGTTCTGGAATTTGAGAGGAGCCACAAATTTCCTTCCACCCAGCGTTCCCCCAAGTCTCCCGATAAAAATGATACCTCACTTGTGTGGGTAGGCCTAGAGCCCGCGACAGGAAACGCCCCAAAGCTCAACGTGGACACATCCAAATTTTTGGAAGAAAACAGAGGTGTTTTTTGCGAAGTGCCTACCTGTAGATTTTGACCTCTAGCTCAGCCGGCACCTAGGGAAACCTACCAAACCTGTGCATTTCTGAAAACTAGAGACCTAGGGGAATCCAAGGAGGGGTGACTTGCGGGGCTCGGACCAGGTTCGTTTACCCAGAATCCTTTGCAAACCTCAAAATTTGGCTAAAAAAACACATGTTCCTCACATTTCTGTGGCAGAAAGTTCTGGAATCGGAGAGGAGCCACAAATTTCCTTCCACCCAGCGTTCCCCCAAGTCTCCCGATAAAAATGATACCTCACTTGTGTGGGTAGGCCTTGTGCCCGCGACAGGAAATGCCCCAAAGCGCAACGTGGACACATCCAAATTTTTGGAAGAAAACAGAGGTGTTTTTTGCGAAGTGCCTACCTGTAGATTTTGGCCTCTAGCTCAGCCGGCACCTAGGGAAACCTACCAAACCTGTGCATTTCTGAAAACTAGAGACCTAGGGGAATCCAAGATCGGGTGACTTGCGGGGCTCGGACCAGGTTCTGTTACCCAGAAACCTTTGCAAAACTCAAAATTTGGCTAAAAAAACACATGTTCCTCACATTTCTGTGGCAGAAAGTTCTGGAATCTGAGAGGAGCCACAAATTTCCTTCCACCCAGCGTTCCCCCAAGTCTCCCGATAAAAATGATACCTCACTTCTGTGGGTAGGCCTAGCGCCCGCGACAGGAAACGCCCCAAAGCGCAACGTCCAAATTTTTGGAAGAAAACAGAGGTGTTTTTTGCGAAGTGCCTACCTGTAGATTTTGCCCTCTAGCTCAGCCAGCACCTAGGGAAACCTACCACACCTGTGCATTTCTGAAAACTAGAGACCGAGGGGAATCCAAGGAGGGGTGACTTGTGGGGCTCGGACCAGGTTCTGTTACCCAGAATCCTTTGCAAACCTCAAAATTTGGCTAAAAAAACACATGTTCCTCACATTTCTGTGGCAGAAAGTTCTGGAATTTGAGAGGAGCCACAAATTTCCTTCCACCCAGCGTTCCCCCAAGTCTCCCGATAAAAATGATACCTCACTTGTGTGGGTAGGCCTAGCGCCAGCGACAGGAAACGCCCCAAAGCGCAACGTGGACACATCAAAATTTTGGGAAGAAAACAGAGGTGTTTTTTGCGAAGTGCCTACCTGTAGATTTTGGCCTCTAGCTCAGCCGGCACCTAGGGAAACCTACCAAACCTGTGCATTTCTGAAAACTAGAGACCTAGGGGAATCCAAGGAGGGGTGACTTGCGGGGCTCGGACCAGGTTCTGTTACCCAGAATCCTTTGCAAACCTCATAATTTGGCTAAAAAAACACATGTTCCTCACATTTCTGTGGCAGAAAGTTCTGGAATCTGAGAGGAGCCACAAATTTCCTTCCACCCAGCGTTCCCCCAAGTCTCCCGATAAAAATGATACCTCACTTGTGTGGGTAGGCCTAGCGCCAGCGACAGGAAACGCCCCAAAGCGCAACGTGGACACATCCAATTTTTTGGAAGAAAACAGAGGTGTTTTTTGCGAAGTGCCTACCTGTAGATTTTGGCCTCTAGCTCAGCCGGCACCTAGGGAAACCTACCAAACCTGTGCATTTTTGAAAACTAGAGACCTAGGGGAATCCAAGGAGGGGTGACTTGCGGAGCTCGGACCAGGTTCTGTTACCCAGAATCCTTTGCAAACCTCAAAATTTGGCTAAAAAAACACATGTTCCTCACATTTCTGTGGCAGAAAGTTGTGGAATCTGAAAGGAGCCACAAATTTCCTTCCACCCAGCGTTCCCCCAAGTCTCCCGATAAAAATGATACCTCACTTTTGTGGGTAGGCCTAGCGCCCGCGACAGGAAATGCCCCAAAGCGCAATGTGGACACATCCACATTTTTGGAAGAAAACAGAGGTGTTTTTTGCGAAGTGCCTACCTGTAGATTTTGGCCTCTAGCTCAGCCGGCACCTAGGGAAACCTACCAAACCTGTGCATTTCTGAAAACTAGAGACCTAGGGGAATCCTAGATGGGGTGACTTGCGGGGCTCGGACCAGGTTCTGTTACCCAGAATCCTTTGCAAACCCCAAAATTTGGCTAAAAAAACACATGTTCCTCACATTTCTGTGGCAGAAAGTTGTGGAATCTGAAAGGAGCCACAAATTTCCTTCCACCCAGCGTTCCCCCAAGTCTCCCGATAAAAATGATACCTCACTTGTGTGGGTAGGCCTAGTGCCAGCGACAGGAAACGCCCCAAAGCGCAACGTGGACACATCCACATTTTTGAAAGAAAACAGAGGTGTTTTTTGCGAAGTGCCTACCTGTAGATTTTGGCCTCTAGCTCAGCCGGCACCTAGGGAAACCTACCAAACCTGTGCATTTCTGAAAACTAGAGACCTAGGGGAATCCAAGATCGGGTGACTTGCGGGGCTCGGACCAGGTTCTGTTACCCAGAAACCTTTGCAAAACTCAAAATTTGGCTAAAAAAACACATGTTCCTCACATTTCTGGGGCAGAAAGTTCTGGAATCTGAGAGGAGCCACAAATTTCCTTCCACCCAGCGTTCCCCCAAGTCTCCCGATAAAAATGATACCTCACTTGTGTGGGTAGGCCTAGCGCCCGCGACAGGAAACGCCCCAAAGCGCAACGTCCACATTTTTGGAAGAAAACAGGTGTTTTTTGCGAAGTGCCTACCTGTAGATTTTGGCCTCTAGCTCAGCGAGCACCTAGGGAAACCTACCAAACCTGTGCATTTCTGAAAACTAGAGACCGAGGGGAATCCAAGGAGGGGTGACTTGTGGGGCTCGGACCAGGTTCTGTTACCCAGAATCCTTTGCAAACCTCAAAATTTGGCTAAAAAAACACATGTTCCTCACATTTCTGTGGCAGAAAGTTCTGGAATTTGAGAGGAGCCACAAATTTCCTTCCACCCAGCGTTCCCCCAAGTCTCCCGATAAAAATGATACCTCACTTGTGTGGGTAGGCCTAGCGCCCGCGACAGGAAACGCCCCAAAGCGCAACGTGGACACATCAAAATTTTTGGAAGAAAACAGAGGTGTTTTTTGCGAAGTGCCTACCTGTAGATTTTGGCCTCTAGCTCAGCCAGCACCTAGGGAAACCTACCAAACCTGTGCATTTCTGAAAACTAGAGACCGAGGGGAATCCAAGGAGGGGTGACTTGTGGGGCTCGGACCAGGTTCTGTTACCCAGAATCCTTTGCAAACCTCAAAATTTGGCTAAAAAAACACATGTTCCTCACATTTCTGTGGCAGAAAGTTCTGGAATTTGAGAGGAGCCACAAATTTCCTTCCACCCAGCGTTCCCCCAAGTCTCCCGATAAAAATGATACCTCACTTGTGTGGGTAGGCCTATTGCCCGCGACAGGAAACGCCCCAAAGCGCAACGTGGACACATCCAAATTTTTGGAAGAAAACAGAGGTGTTTTTTGCGAAGTGCCTACCTGTAGATTTTGGCCTCTAGCTCAGCCGGCACCTAGGGAAACCTACCAAACCTGTGCATTTCTGAAAACTAGAGACCTAGGGGAATCCAAGGAGGGGTGACTTGCGGGGCTCGGACCAGGTTCTGTGACCCAGAATCCTTTGCAAACCTCATAATTTGGCTAAAAAAACACATGTTCCTCACATTTCTGTGGCAGAAAGTTCTGGAATCTGAGAGGAGCCACAAATTTCCTTCCACCCAGCGTTCCCTCAAGTCCCCGATAAAAATGATACCTCACTTGTGTGGGTAGGCCTAGCGCCAGCGACAGGAAACGCCCCAAAGCGCAACGTGGACACATCCAAATTTTTGGAAGAAAACAGAGGTGTTTTTTGCGAAGTGCCTACCTGTAGATTTTGGCCTCTAGCTCAGCCGGCACCTAGGGAAACTTACCAAACCTGTGCATTTTTGAAAACTAGAGACCTAGGGGAATCCAAGGAGGGGTGACTTGCGGAGCTCGGACCAGGTTCTGTTATCCAGAATCCTTTGCAAACCTCAAAATTTGGCTAAAAAAACATATGTTCCTCACATTTCTGTGGCAGAAAGTTCTGGAATCTGAGAGGAGCCACAAATTTCCTTCCACCCAGCGTTCCCCCAAGTCTCCCGATAAAAATGATACCTCACTTGTGTGGGTAGGCCCAGCGCCCGCGACAGGAAATGCCCCAAAGCGCAATGTGGACACATCCACATTTTTGGAAGAAAACAGAGGTGTTTTTTGCGAAGTGCCTACCTGTAGATTTTGGCCTCTAGCTCAGCCGGCACCTAGGGAAACCTACCAAACCTGTGCATTTCTGAAAACTAGAGACCTAGGGGAATCCAAGGAGGGGTGGCTTGCGGGGCTCGGACCAGGTTCTGTTACCCAGAATCCTTTGCAAACCTCAAAATTTGGCTTTAAAAACACATGTTCCTCACATTTCTGTGGCAGAAAGTTCTGGAATCTGAGAGGAGCCACAAATTTCCTTCCACTCAGCGTTCCCCCAAGTCTCCCGATAAAAATGATACCTCACTTGTGTGGGTAGGCCTGGCAGAAAGTTGTGGAATCTGAAAGGAGCCACAAATTTCCTTCCACCCAGCGTTCCCCCAAGTCTCCCGATAAAAATGATACCTCACTTGTGTGGGTAGGCCTAGCGCCCGCGACAGGAAACGCCCCAAAGCGCAATGTGGACACATCCAAATTTTTGGAAGAAAACAGAGGTGTTTTTTGCGAAGTGCCTACCTGTAGATTTTGGCCTCTAGCTCAGCCGGCACCTAGGGAAACCTACCAAACCTGTGCATTTCTGAAAACTAGAGACCTAGGGGAATCCAAGGAGGGGTGACTTGCGGGGCTCGGACCAGGTTCGTTTACCCAGAATCCTTTGCAAACCTCAAAATTTGGCTAAAAAAACACATGTTCCTCACATTTCTGTGGCAGAAAGTTCTGGAATCTGAAAGGAGCCACAAATGTCCTTCCACCCAGCGTTCCCCCAAGTCTCCCGATAAAAATGATACCTCACTTTTGTGGGTAGGCCTAGCGCCCGCGACAGGAAACGCCCCAAAGCGCAATGTGGACACATCCACATTTTTGGAAGAAAGCAGAGGTGTTTTTTGCGAAGTGCCTACCTGTAGATTTTGGCCTCTAGCTCAGCCGGCACCTAGGGAAACCTACCAAACCTGTGCATTTCTGAAAACTAGAGACCTAGGGGAATCCAAGATGGGGTGACTTGCGGGGCTCGGACCAGGTTCTGTTACCCAGAAACCTTTGCAAAACTCAAAATTTGGCTAAAAAAACACATGTTCCTCACATTTCTGTGTCAGAAAGTTCTGGAATCTGAGAGGAGCCACAAATTTCCTTCCACCCAGCGTTCCCCCAAGTCTCCCGATAAAAATGATACCTCACTTGTGTGGGTAGGCCTAGCGCCTGCGACAGGAAACGCCCCAAAGCGCAACGTCCAAATTTTTGGAAGAAAACAGAGGTGTTTTTTGCGAAGTGCCTACCTGTAGATTTTGGCCTCTAGCTCAGCCAGCACCTAGGGAAACCTACCAAACCTGTGCATTTCTGTAAACTAGAGACCGAGGGGAATCCAAGGAGGGGTGACTTGTGGGGCTCGGACCAGGTTCTGTTACCCAGAATCCTTTGCAAACCTCAAAATTTGGCTAAAAAAACACATGTTCCTCACATTTCTGTGGCAGAAAGTTCTGGAATTTGAGAGGAGCCACAAATTTCCTTCCACCCAGCGTTCCCCCAAGTCTCCCGATAAAAATGATACCTCACTTGTGTGGGTAGGCCTAGAGCCCGCGACAGGAAACGCCCCAAAGCTCAACGTGGACACATCCAAATTTTTGGAAGAAAACAGAGGTGTTTTTTGCGAAGTGCCTACCTGTAGATTTTGACCTCTAGCTCAGCCGGCACCTAGGGAAACCTACCAAACCTGTGCATTTCTGAAAACTAGAGACCTAGGGGAATCCAAGGAGGGGTGACTTGCGGGGCTCGGACCAGGTTCGTTTACCCAGAATCCTTTGCAAACCTCAAAATTTGGCTAAAAAAACACATGTTCCTCACATTTCTGTGGCAGAAAGTTCTGGAATCGGAGAGGAGCCACAAATTTCCTTCCACCCAGCGTTCCCCCAAGTCTCCCGATAAAAATGATACCTCACTTGTGTGGGTAGGCCTTGTGCCCGCGACAGGAAATGCCCCAAAGCGCAACGTGGACACATCCAAATTTTTGGAAGAAAACAGAGGTGTTTTTTGCGAAGTGCCTACCTGTAGATTTTGGCCTCTAGCTCAGCCGGCACCTAGGGAAACCTACCAAACCTGTGCATTTCTGAAAACTAGAGACCTAGGGGAATCCAAGATCGGGTGACTTGCGGGGCTCGGACCAGGTTCTGTTACCCAGAAACCTTTGCAAAACTCAAAATTTGGCTAAAAAAACACATGTTCCTCACATTTCTGTGGCAGAAAGTTCTGGAATATGAGAGGAGCCACAAATTTCCTTCCACCCAGCGTTCCCCCAAGTCTCCCGATAAAAATGATACCTCACTTGTGTGGGTAGGCCTAGCGCCCGCGACAGGAAACGCCCCAAAGCGCAACGTCCACATTTTTGGAAGAAAACAGAGGTGTTTTTTGCGAAGTGCCTACCTGTAGATTTTGGCCTCTAGCTCAGCGAGCACCTAGGGAAACCTACCAAACCTGTGCATTTCTGAAAACTAGAGACCGAGGGGAATCCAAGGAGGGGTGACTTGTGGGGCTCGGACCAGGTTCTGTTACCCAGAATCCTTTGCAAACCTCAAAATTTGGCTAAAAAAACACATGTTCCTCACATTTCTGTGGCAGAAAGTTCTGGAATTTGAGAGGAGCCACAAATTTCCTTCCACCCAGCGTTCCCCCAAGTCTCCCGATAAAAATGATACCTCACTTGTGTGGGTAGGCCTAGCGCCCGCGACAGGAAACGCCCCAAAGCGCAACGTGGACACATCAAAATTTTTGGAAGAAAACAGAGGTGTTTTTTGCGAAGTGCCTACCTGTAGATTTTGGCCTCTAGCTCAGCCAGCACCTAGGGAAACCTACCAAACCTGTGCATTTCTGAAAACTAGAGACCGAGGGGAATCCAAGGAGGGGTGACTTGTGGGGCTCGGACCAGGTTCTGTTACCCAGAATCCTTTGCAAACCTCAAAATTTGGCTAAAAAAACACATGTTCCTCACATTTCTGTGGCAGAAAGTTCTGGAATTTGAGAGGAGCCACAAATTTCCTTCCACCCAGCGTTCCCCCAAGTCTCCCGATAAAAATGATACCTCACTTGTGTGGGTAGGCCTATTGCCCGCGACAGGAAACGCCCCAAAGCGCAACGTGGACACATCCAAATTTTTGGAAGAAAACAGAGGTGTTTTTTGCGAAGTGCCTACCTGTAGATTTTGGCCTCTAGCTCAGCCGGCACCTAGGGAAACCTACCAAACCTGTGCATTTCTGAAAACTAGAGACCTAGGGGAATCCAAGGAGGGGTGACTTGCGGGGCTCGGACCAGGTTCTGTGACCCAGAATCCTTTGCAAACCTCATAATTTGGCTAAAAAAACACATGTTCCTCACATTTCTGTGGCAGAAAGTTCTGGAATCTGAGAGGAGCCACAAATTTCCTTCCACCCAGCGTTCCCTCAAGTCCCCGATAAAAATGATACCTCACTTGTGTGGGTAGGCCTAGCGCCAGCGACAGGAAACGCCCCAAAGCGCAACGTGGACACATCCAAATTTTTGGAAGAAAACAGAGGTGTTTTTTGCGAAGTGCCTACCTGTAGATTTTGGCCTCTAGCTCAGCCGGCACCTAGGGAAACTTACCAAACCTGTGCATTTTTGAAAACTAGAGACCTAGGGGAATCCAAGGAGGGGTGACTTGCGGAGCTCGGACCAGGTTCTGTTATCCAGAATCCTTTGCAAACCTCAAAATTTGGCTAAAAAAACATATGTTCCTCACATTTCTGTGGCAGAAAGTTCTGGAATCTGAGAGGAGCCACAAATTTCCTTCCACCCAGCGTTCCCCCAAGTCTCCCGATAAAAATGATACCTCACTTGTGTGGGTAGGCCCAGCGCCCGCGACAGGAAATGCCCCAAAGCGCAATGTGGACACATCCACATTTTTGGAAGAAAACAGAGGTGTTTTTTGCGAAGTGCCTACCTGTAGATTTTGGCCTCTAGCTCAGCCGGCACCTAGGGAAACCTACCAAACCTGTGCATTTCTGAAAACTAGAGACCTAGGGGAATCCAAGGAGGGGTGGCTTGCGGGGCTCGGACCAGGTTCTGTTACCCAGAATCCTTTGCAAACCTCAAAATTTGGCTTTAAAAACACATGTTCCTCACATTTCTGTGGCAGAAAGTTCTGGAATCTGAGAGGAGCCACAAATTTCCTTCCACTCAGCGTTCCCCCAAGTCTCCCGATAAAAATGATACCTCACTTGTGTGGGTAGGCCTGGCAGAAAGTTGTGGAATCTGAAAGGAGCCACAAATTTCCTTCCACCCAGCGTTCCCCCAAGTCTCCCGATAAAAATGATACCTCACTTGTGTGGGTAGGCCTAGCGCCCGCGACAGGAAACGCCCCAAAGCGCAATGTGGACACATCCAAATTTTTGGAAGAAAACAGAGGTGTTTTTTGCGAAGTGCCTACCTGTAGATTTTGGCCTCTAGCTCAGCCGGCACCTAGGGAAACCTACCAAACCTGTGCATTTCTGAAAACTAGAGACCTAGGGGAATCCAAGGAGGGGTGACTTGCGGGGCTCGGACCAGGTTCGTTTACCCAGAATCCTTTGCAAACCTCAAAATTTGGCTAAAAAAACACATGTTCCTCACATTTCTGTGGCAGAAAGTTCTGGAATCTGAAAGGAGCCACAAATGTCCTTCCACCCAGCGTTCCCCCAAGTCTCCCGATAAAAATGATACCTCACTTTTGTGGGTAGGCCTAGCGCCCGCGACAGGAAACGCCCCAAAGCGCAATGTGGACACATCCACATTTTTGGAAGAAAGCAGAGGTGTTTTTTGCGAAGTGCCTACCTGTAGATTTTGGCCTCTAGCTCAGCCGGCACCTAGGGAAACCTACCAAACCTGTGCATTTCTGAAAACTAGAGACCTAGGGGAATCCAAGATGGGGTGACTTGCGGGGCTCGGACCAGGTTCTGTTACCCAGAAACCTTTGCAAAACTCAAAATTTGGCTAAAAAAACACATGTTCCTCACATTTCTGTGTCAGAAAGTTCTGGAATCTGAGAGGAGCCACAAATTTCCTTCCACCCAGCGTTCCCCCAAGTCTCCCGATAAAAATGATACCTCACTTGTGTGGGTAGGCCTAGCGCCTGCGACAGGAAACGCCCCAAAGCGCAACGTCCAATTTTTGGAAGAAAACAGAGGTGTTTTTTGCGAAGTGCCTACCTGTAGATTTTGGCCTCTAGCTCAGCCAGCACCTAGGGAAACCTACCAAACCTGTGCATTTCTGTAAACTAGAGACCGAGGGGAATCCAAGGAGGGGTGACTTGTGGGGCTCGGACCAGGTTCTGTTACCCAGAATCCTTTGCAAACCTCAAAATTTGGCTAAAAAAACACATGTTCCTCACATTTCTGTGGCAGAAAGTTCTGGAATTTGAGAGGAGCCACAAATTTCCTTCCACCCAGCGTTCCCCCAAGTCTCCCGATAAAAATGATACCTCACTTGTGTGGGTAGGCCTAGAGCCCGCGACAGGAAACGCCCCAAAGCTCAACGTGGACACATCCAAATTTTTGGAAGAAAACAGAGGTGTTTTTTGCGAAGTGCCTACCTGTAGATTTTGACCTCTAGCTCAGCCGGCACCTAGGGAAACCTACCAAACCTGTGCATTTCTGAAAACTAGAGACCTAGGGGAATCCAAGGAGGGGTGACTTGCGGGGCTCGGACCAGGTTCGTTTACCCAGAATCCTTTGCAAACCTCAAAATTTGGCTAAAAAAACACATGTTCCTCACATTTCTGTGGCAGAAAGTTCTGGAATCGGAGAGGAGCCACAAATTTCCTTCCACCCAGCGTTCCCCCAAGTCTCCCGATAAAAATGATACCTCACTTGTGTGGGTAGGCCTTGTGCCCGCGACAGGAAATGCCCCAAAGCGCAACGTGGACACATCCAAATTTTTGGAAGAAAACAGAGGTGTTTTTTGCGAAGTGCCTACCTGTAGATTTTGGCCTCTAGCTCAGCCGGCACCTAGGGAAACCTACCAAACCTGTGCATTTCTGAAAACTAGAGACCTAGGGGAATCCAAGATCGGGTGACTTGCGGGGCTCGGACCAGGTTCTGTTACCCAGAAACCTTTGCAAAACTCAAAATTTGGCTAAAAAAACACATGTTCCTCACATTTCTGTGGCAGAAAGTTCTGGAATCTGAGAGGAGCCACAAATTTCCTTCCACCCAGCGTTCCCCCAAGTCTCCCGATAAAAATGATACCTCACTTGTGTGGGTAGGCCTAGCGCCCGCGACAGGAAACGCCCCAAAGCGCAACGTCCACATTTTTGGAAGAAAACAGAGGTGTTTTTTGCGAAGTGCCTACCTGTAGATTTTGGCCTCTAGCTCAGCGAGCACCTAGGGAAACCTACCAAACCTGTGCATTTCTGAAAACTAGAGACCGAGGGGAATCCAAGGAGGGGTGACTTGTGGGGCTCGGACCAGGTTCTGTTACCCAGAATCCTTTGCAAACCTCAAAATTTGGCTAAAAAAACACATGTTCCTCACATTTCTGTGGCAGAAAGTTCTGGAATTTGAGAGGAGCCACAAATTTCCTTCCACCCAGCGTTCCCCCAAGTCTCCCGATAAAAATGATACCTCACTTGTGTGGGTAGGCCTAGCGCCCGCGACAGGAAACGCCCCAAAGCGCAACGTGGACACATCAAAATTTTTGGAAGAAAACAGAGGTGTTTTTTGCGAAGTGCCTACCTGTAGATTTTGGCCTCTAGCTCAGCCAGCACCTAGGGAAACCTACCAAACCTGTGCATTTCTGAAAACTAGAGACCGAGGGGAATCCAAGGAGGGGTGACTTGTGGGGCTCGGACCAGGTTCTGTTACCCAGAATCCTTTGCAAACCTCAAAATTTGGCTAAAAAAACACATGTTCCTCACATTTCTGTGGCAGAAAGTTCTGGAATTTGAGAGGAGCCACAAATTTCCTTCCACCCAGCGTTCCCCCAAGTCTCCCGATAAAAATGATACCTCACTTGTGTGGGTAGGCCTAGCGCCAGCGACAGGAAACGCCCCAAAGCGCAACGTGGACACATCAAAATTTTGGGAAGAAAACAGAGGTGTTTTTTGCGAAGTGCCTACCTGTAGATTTTGGCCTCTAGCTCAGCCGGCACCTAGGGAAACCTACCAAACCTGTGCATTTCTGAAAACTAGAGACCTAGGGGAATCCAAGGAGGGGTGACTTGCGGGGCTCGGACCAGGTTCTGTTACCCAGAATCCTTTGCAAACCTCATAATTTGGCTAAAAAAACACATGTTCCTCACATTTCTGTGGCAGAAAGTTCTGGAATCTGAGAGGAGCCACAAATTTCCTTCCACCCAGCGTTCCCCCAAGTCTCCCGATAAAAATGATACCTCACTTGTGTGGGTAGGCCTAGCGCCAGCGACAGGAAACGCCCCAAAGCGCAACGTGGACACATCCAATTTTTTGGAAGAAAACAGAGGTGTTTTTTGCGAAGTGCCTACCTGTAGATTTTGGCCTCTAGCTCAGCCGGCACCTAGGGAAACCTACCAAACCTGTGCATTTTTGAAAACTAGAGACCTAGGGGAATCCAAGGAGGGGTGACTTGCGGAGCTCGGACCAGGTTCTGTTACCCAGAATCCTTTGCAAACCTCAAAATTTGGCTAAAAAAACACATGTTCCTCACATTTCTGTGGCAGAAAGTTGTGGAATCTGAAAGGAGCCACAAATTTCCTTCCACCCAGCGTTCCCCCAAGTCTCCCGATAAAAATGATACCTCACTTTTGTGGGTAGGCCTAGCGCCCGCGACAGGAAACGCCCCAAAGCGCAATGTGGACACATCCACATTTTTGGAAGAAAACAGAGGTGTTTTTTGCGAAGTGCCTACCTGTAGATTTTGGCCTCTAGCTCAGCCGGCACCTAGGGAAACCTACCAAACCTGTGCATTTCTGAAAACTAGAGACCTAGGGGAATCCAAGATGGGGTGACTTGCGGGGCTCGGACCAGGTTCTGTTACCCAGAATCCTTTGCAAACCCCAAAATTTGGCTAAAAAAACACATGTTCCTCACATTTCTGTGGCAGAAAGTTGTGGAATCTGAAAGGAGCCACAAATTTCCTTCCACCCAGCGTTCCCCCAAGTCTCCCGATAAAAATGATACCTCACTTGTGTGGGTAGGCCTAGTGCCAGCGACAGGAAACGCCCCAAAGCGCAACGTGGACACATCCACATTTTTGAAAGAAAACAGAGGTGTTTTTTGCGAAGTGGCTACCTGTAGATTTTGGCCTCTAGCTCAGCCGGCACCTAGGGAAACCTACCAAACCTGTGCATTTCTGAAAACTAGAGACCTAGGGGAATCCAAGATCGGGTGACTTGCGGGGCTCGGACCAGGTTCTGTTACCCAGAAACCTTTGCAAAACTCAAAATTTGGCTAAAAAAACACATGTTCCTCACATTTCTGTGGCAGAAAGTTCTGGAATCTGAGAGGAGCCACAAATTTCCTTCCACCCAGCGTTCCCCCAAGTCTCCCGATAAAAATGATACCTCACTTGTGTGGGTAGGCCTAGCGCCCGCGACAGGAAACGCCCCAAAGCGCAACGTCCACATTTTTGGAAGAAAACGGAGGTGTTTTTTGCGAAGTGCCTACCTGTAGATTTTGGCCTCTAGCTCAGCGAGCACCTAGGGAAACCTACCAAACCTGTGCATTTCTGAAAACTAGAGACCGAGGGGAATCCAAGGAGGGGTGACTTGTGGGGCTCGGACCAGGTTCTGTTACCCAGAATCCTTTGCAAACCTCAAAATTTGGCTAAAAAAACACATGTTCCTCACATTTCTGTGGCAGAAAGTTCTGGAATTTGAGAGGAGCCGCAAATTTCCTTCCACCCAGCGTTCCCCCAAGTCTCCCGATAAAAATGATACCTCACTTGTGTGGGTAGGCCTAGCGCCCGCGACAGGAAACGCCCCAAAGCGCAACGTGGACACATCAAAATTTTTGGAAGAAAACAGAGGTGTTTTTTGCGAAGTGCCTACCTGTAGATTTTGGCCTCTAGCTCAGCCAGCACCTAGGGAAACCTACCAAACCTGTGCATTTCTGAAAACTAGAGACCGAGGGGAATCCAAGGAGGGGTGACTTGTGGGGCTCGGACCAGGTTCTGTTACCCAGAATCCTTTGCAAACCTCAAAATTTGGCTAAAAAAACACATGTTCCTCACATTTCTGTGGCAGAAAGTTCTGGAATTTGAGAGGAGCCACAAATTTCCTTCCACCCAGCGTTCCCCCAAGTCTCCCGATAAAAATGATACCTCACTTGTGTGGGTAGGCCTATTGCCCGCGACAGGAAACGCCCCAAAGCGCAACGTGGACACATCCAAATTTTTGGAAGAAAACAGAGGTGTTTTTTGCGAAGTGCCTACCTGTAGATTTTGGCCTCTAGCTCAGCCGGCACCTAGGGAAACCTACCAAACCTGTGCATTTCTGAAAACTAGAGACCTAGGGGAATCCAAGGAGGGGTGACTTGCGGGGCTCGGACCAGGTTCTGTGACCCAGAATCCTTTGCAAACCTCATAATTTGGCTAAAAAAACACATGTTCCTCACATTTCTGTGGCAGAAAGTTCTGGAATCTGAGAGGAGCCACAAATTTCCTTCCACCCAGCGTTCCCTCAAGTCCCCGATAAAAATGATACCTCACTTGTGTGGGTAGGCCTAGCGCCAGCGACAGGAAACGCCCCAAAGCGCAACGTGGACACATCCAAATTTTTGGAAGAAAACAGAGGTGTTTTTTGCGAAGTGCCTACCTGTAGATTTTGGCCTCTAGCTCAGCCGGCACCTAGGGAAACTTACCAAACCTGTGCATTTTTGAAAACTAGAGACCTAGGGGAATCCAAGGAGGGGTGACTTGCGGAGCTCGGACCAGGTTCTGTTATCCAGAATCCTTTGCAAACCTCAAAATTTGGCTAAAAAAACATATGTTCCTCACATTTCTGTGGCAGAAAGTTCTGGAATCTGAGAGGAGCCACAAATTTCCTTCCACCCAGCGTTCCCCCAAGTCTCCCGATAAAAATGATACCTCACTTGTGTGGGTAGGCCCAGCGCCCGCGACAGGAAATGCCCCAAAGCGCAATGTGGACACATCCACATTTTTGGAAGAAAACAGAGGTGTTTTTTGCGAAGTGCCTACCTGTAGATTTTGGCCTCTAGCTCAGCCGGCACCTAGGGAAACCTACCAAACCTGTGCATTTCTGAAAACTAGAGACCTAGGGGAATCCAAGGAGGGGTGGCTTGCGGGGCTCGGACCAGGTTCTGTTACCCAGAATCCTTTGCAAACCTCAAAATTTGGCTTTAAAAACACATGTTCCTCACATTTCTGTGGCAGAAAGTTCTGGAATCTGAGAGGAGCCACAAATTTCCTTCCACTCAGCGTTCCCCCAAGTCTCCCGATAAAAATGATACCTCACTTGTGTGGGTAGGCCTGGCAGAAAGTTGTGGAATCTGAAAGGAGCCACAAATTTCCTTCCACCCAGCGTTCCCCCAAGTCTCCCGATAAAAATGATACCTCACTTGTGTGGGTAGGCCTAGCGCCCGCGACAGGAAACGCCCCAAAGCGCAATGTGGACACATCCAAATTTTTGGAAGAAAACAGAGGTGTTTTTTGCGAAGTGCCTACCTGTAGATTTTGGCCTCTAGCTCAGCCGGCACCTAGGGAAACCTACCAAACCTGTGCATTTCTGAAAACTAGAGACCTAGGGGAATCCAAGGAGGGGTGACTTGCGGGGCTCGGACCAGGTTCGTTTACCCAGAATCCTTTGCAAACCTCAAAATTTGGCTAAAAAAACACATGTTCCTCACATTTCTGTGGCAGAAAGTTCTGGAATCTGAAAGGAGCCACAAATGTCCTTCCACCCAGCGTTCCCCCAAGTCTCCCGATAAAAATGATACCTCACTTTTGTGGGTAGGCCTAGCGCCCGCGACAGGAAACGCCCCAAAGCGCAATGTGGACACATCCACATTTTTGGAAGAAAGCAGAGGTGTTTTTTGCGAAGTGCCTACCTGTAGATTTTGGCCTCTAGCTCAGCCGGCACCTAGCGAAACCTACCAAACCTGTGCATTTCTGAAAACTAGAGACCTAGGGGAATCCAAGATGGGGTGACTTGCGGGGCTCGGACCAGGTTCTGTTACCCAGAAACCTTTGCAAAACTCAAAATTTGGCTAAAAAAACACATGTTCCTCACATTTCTGTGTCAGAAAGTTCTGGAATCTGAGAGGAGCCACAAATTTCCTTCCACCCAGCGTTCCCCCAAGTCTCCCGATAAAAATGATACCTCACTTGTGTGGGTAGGCCTAGCGCCTGCGACAGGAAACGCCCCAAAGCGCAACGTCCACATTTTTGGAAGAAAACAGAGGTGTTTTTTGCGAAGTGCCTACCTGTAGATTTTGGCCTCTAGCTCAGCCAGCACCTAGGGAAACCTACCAAACCTGTGCATTTCTGTAAACTAGAGACCGAGGGGAATCCAAGGAGGGGTGACTTGTGGGGCTCGGACCAGGTTCTGTTACCCAGAATCCTTTGCAAACCTCAAAATTTGGCTAAAAAAACACATGTTCCTCACATTTCTGTGGCAGAAAGTTCTGGAATTTGAGAGGAGCCACAAATTTCCTTCCACCCAGCGTTCCCCCAAGTCTCCCGATAAAAATGATACCTCACTTGTGTGGGTAGGCCTAGAGCCCGCGACAGGAAACGCCCCAAAGCTCAACGTGGACACATCCAAATTTTTGGAAGAAAACAGAGGTGTTTTTTGCGAAGTGCCTACCTGTAGATTTTGACCTCTAGCTCAGCCGGCACCTAGGGAAACCTACGAAACCTGTGCATTTCTGAAAACTAGAGACCTAGGGGAATCCAAGGAGGGGTGACTTGCGGGGCTCGGACCAGGTTCGTTTACCCAGAATCCTTTGCAAACCTCAAAATTTGGCTAAAAAAACACATGTTCCTCACATTTCTGTGGCAGAACGTTCTGGAATCGGAGAGGAGCCACAAATTTCCTTCCACCCAGCGTTCCCCCAAGTCTCCCGATAAAAATGATACCTCACTTGTGTGGGTAGGCCTTGTGCCCGCGACAGGAAATGCCCCAAAGCGCAACGTGGACACATCCAAATTTTTGGAAGAAAACAGAGGTGTTTTTTTGCGAAGTGCCTACCTGTAGATTTTGGCCTCTAGCTCAGCCGGCACCTAGGGAAACCTACCAAACCTGTGCATTTCTGAAAACTAGAGACCTAGGGGAATCCAAGATCGGGTGACTTGCGGGGCTCGGACCAGGTTCTGTTACCCAGAAACCTTTGCAAAACTCAAAATTTGGCTAAAAAAACACATGTTCCTCACATTTCTGTGGCAGAAAGTTCTGGAATCTGAGAGGAGCCACAAATTTCCTTCCACCCAGCGTTCCCCCAAGTCTCCCGATAAAAATGATACCTCACTTCTGTGGGTAGGCCTAGCGCCCGCGACAGGAAATGCCCCAAAGCGCAACGTCCAAATTTTTGGAAGAAAACAGAGGTGTTTTTTGCGAAGTGCCTACCTGTAGATTTTGCCCTCTAGCTCAGCCAGCACCTAGGGAAACCTACCACACCTGTGCATTTCTGAAAACTAGAGACCGAGGGGAATCCAAGGAGGGGTGACTTGTGGGGCTCGGACCAGGTTCTGTTACCCAGAATCCTTTGCAAACCTCAAAATTTGGCTAAAAAAACACATGTTCCTCACATTTCTGTGGCAGAAAGTTCTGGAATTTGAGAGGAGCCACAAATTTCCTTCCACCCAGCGTTCCCCCAAGTCTCCCGATAAAAATGATACCTCACTTGTGTGGGTAGGCCTAGCGCCCGCGACAGGAAACGCCCCAAAGCGCAACGTGGACACATCAAAATTTTTGGAAGAAAACAGAGGTGTTTTTTGCGAAGTGCCTACCTGTAGATTTTGGCCTCTAGCTCAGCCGGCACCTAGGGAAACCTACCAAACCTGTGCATTTCTGAAAACTAGAGACCTAGGGGAATCCAAGGAGGGGTGACTTGCGGGGCTCGGACCAGGTTCTGTTACCCAGAATCCTTTGCAAACCTCATAATTTGGCTAAAAAAACACATGTTCCTCACATTTCTGTGGCAGAAAGTTCTGGAATCTGAGAGGAGCCACAAATTTCCTTCCACCCAGCGTTCCCCCAAGTCTCCCGATAAAAATGATACCTCACTTGTGTGGGTAGGCCTAGCGCCAGCGACAGGAAACGCCCCAAAGCGCAACGTGGACACATCCAATTTTTTGGAAGAAAACAGAGGTGTTTTTTGCGAAGTGCCTACCTGTAGATTTTGGCCTCTAGCTCAGCCGGCACCTAGGGAAACCTACCAAACCTGTGCATTTTTGAAAACTAGAGACCTAGGGGAATCCAAGGAGGGGTGACTTGCGGAGCTCGGACCAGGTTCTGTTACCCAGAATCCTTTGCAAACCTCAAAATTTGGCTAAAAAAACACATGTTCCTCACATTTCTGTGGCAGAAAGTTGTGGAATCTGAAAGGAGCCACAAATTTCCTTCCACCCAGCGTTCCCCCAAGTCTCCCGATAAAAATGATACCTCACTTATGTGGGTAGGCCTAGCGCCCGCGACAGGAAACGCCCCAAAGCGCAATGTGGACACATCCACATTTTTGGAAGAAAACAGAGGTGTTTTTTGCGAAGTGCCTACCTGTAGATTTTGGCCTCTAGCTCAGCCGGCACCTAGGGAAACCTACCAAACCTGTGCATTTCTGAAAACTAGAGACCTAGGGGAATCCAAGATGGGGTGACTTGCGGGGCTCAGACCAGGTTCTGTTACCCAGAATCCTTTGCAAACCCCAAAATATGGCTAAAAAAACACATGTTCCTCACATTTCTGTGGCAGAAATTTGTGGAATCTGAAAGGAGCCACAAATTTCCTTCCACCTAGCGTTCCCCCAAGTCTCCCGATAAAAATGATACCTCACTTTTGTGGGTAGGCCTAGCGCCCGCGACAGGAAACGCCCCAAAGCGCAACGTGGACACATCCAAATTTTTGGAAGAAAACAGAGGTGTTTTTTGCGAAGTGCCTACCTGTAGATTTTGGCCTCTAGCTCAGCCGGCACCTAGGGAAACCTACATAACCTGTGCATTTCTGAAAACTAGAGACCTAGGGGAATCCAAGGAGGGGTGACTTGTGGGGCTCGGACCAGGTTCGTTTACCCAGAATCCTTTGCAAACCTCAAAATTTGGCTAAAAAAACACATGTTCCTCACATTTCTGTGGCAGAAAGTTCTGGAATCGGAGAGGAGCCACAAATTTCCTTCCACCCAGTGTTCCCCCAAGTCTCCCGATAAAAATGATACCTCACTTGTGTGGGTAGGCCTAGTGCCCGCGACAGGAAATGCCCCAAAGCGCAACGTGGACACATCCAAATATTTAGAAGAAAACAGAGGTGTTTTTTGCGAAGTGCCTACCTGTAGATTTTGGCCTCTAGCTCAGCCGGCACCTAGGGAAACCTACCAAAACTGTGCATTTCCGAAAACTAGAGACCTAGCGGAATCCAAGATGGGGTGACTTGCGGGGCTCGGACCAGGTTCTGTTACCCAGAATCCTTTGCAAACCTCAAAATTTGGCTAAAAAAACACATGTTCCTCACATTTCTGTGGCAGAAAGTTGTGGAATCTGAAAGGAGCCACAAATTTCCTTCCATCCAGCGTTCCCCCAAGTCTCCCGATAAAAATGATACCTCACTTTTGTGGGTAGGCCTAGCGCCAGCGACAGGAAACGCCCCAAAGCGCAATGTGGACACATCCACATTTTTGGAAGAAAACAGAGGTGTTTTTTGCGAAGTGCCTACCTGTAGATTTTGGCCTCTAGCTCAGTTGGCACCTAGGGAAACCTACCAAACCTGTGCATTTCCGAAAACTAGAGACCTAGGGGAATCCAAGATGGGGTGACTTGCGGGGCTCGGACCAGGTTCTGTTACCCAGAAACCTTTGCAAAAAACAAAATTTGGCTAAAAAAACACATGTTCCTCACATTTCTGTGGCAGAAAGTTCTGGAATCTGAGAGGAGCCACAAATTTCCTTCCACCCATCGTTCCTCCAAGTCTCCCGATAAAAATGATACCTCACTTGTGTGGGTAGGCCTAGCGCCCGCGACAGGAAACGCCCCAAAGCGCAACGTGGACACATCCACATTTTTGGAAGAAAACAGAGGTGTTTTTTGCGAAGTGCCTACCTGTAGATTTTGGCCTCTAGCTCAGCCGGCACCTAGGGAAACCTACCAAACCTGTGCATTTCTGAAAACTAGAGACCTAGGGGAATCCAAGGAGGGGTGACTTGCGGGGCTCGGACCAGGTTCTGTTACCCAGAATCCTTTGCAAACCTCATAATTTGGCTAAAAAAACGCATGTTCCTCACATTTCTGTGGCAGAAAGTTCTGGAATCTGAGAGGAGCCACAAATTTCCTTCCTCCCAGCGTTCCCCCAAGTCTCCTGATAAAAATGATACCTCACTTGTGTGGGTAGGCCTAGCGCCCGCGACAGGAAACGCCCCAAAGCGCAATGTGGACACATCAAAATTTTTGGAAGAAAACAGAGGTGTTTTTTGATTAGTGCCTACCTGTAGATTTTGGCCTCTAGCTCAGCCGGCACCTAGGGAAACCTACCAAACCTGTGCATTTCTGAAAACTAGAGACCTAGGGGAATCCAAGGAGGGGTGACTTGCGGGGCTCGGACCAGGTTCTGTTACCGAGAATCCTTTCCAAACCTCAAAATTTGGCTTAAAAAACACATGTTTATCACATTTCTGTGGCAGAAAGTTCTGGAATCTGAGAGGAGCCACAAATTTCCTTCCACCCAGCGTTCCCCCAAGTCTCCCGATAAAAATGATACGTCACTTGTGTGGGTAGGCCTAGCGCCCGCGACAGGAAACGCCCCAAAGCGCAACGTGGACACATCCACATTTTTGGAAGAAAACAGAGGTGTTTTTTGCGAAGTGCCTACCTGTAGATTTTGGCCTCTAGCTCAGCCGGCACCTAGGGAAACCTACCAAACCTGTGCATTTCTGAAAACTAGAGACCTAGGGGAATCCAGGATGGGGTGACTTACGGGGCTCGGACCAGGTTCTGTTACCCAGAATCCTTTGCAAACCTCAAAATTTGGCTAAAAAAACACATGTTCCTCACATTTCTGTGGCAGAAAGTTCTGGAATCTGAGAGGAGCCACAAATTTCCTTCCACCCAGCGTTCCCCCATGTCTCCCGATAAAAATGATACCTCACTTGTGTGGGTAGGCCTAGCGCCCGCGACAGGAAACGCCCCAAAGCGCAACGTGGACACATCCAAATTTTTGGAAGAAAACAGAAGTGTTTTTTGCGAAGTGCCTACCTGTAGATTTTGGACTCTAGCTCAGCCGGCACCTAGGGAAACCTACCAAACCTGTGCATTTCTGAAAACTAGAGACCTAGGGGAATCCAAGATGGGGTGACTTGCGGGGCTCGGACCAGGTTCTGTTACCCAGAATCCTTTGCAAACCTCGAAATTTGGCTAAAAAAACACATGTTCCTCACATTTCTGTGGCAGAAAGTTCTGGAATCTGAGAGGAGCCACAAATTTCCTTCCACCCAGCGTTCCCCCAAGTCTCCCGATAAAAATGATACCTCACTTGTGTGGGTAGGCCTAGCGCCCGCGACAGGAAACGCCCCAAAGCGCAACGTGGACAAATCCAAATTTTTGGAAGAAAACAGGTGTTTTTTGCGAAGTGCCTACCTGAAGATTTTGTTCTCTAGCTCAGCCGGCACCTAGGGAAACCTACCAAACCTGTGCATTTCTGAAAACTAGAGACCTAGGGGAATCCAAGATGGGGTGACTTGCGGGGCTCGGACCAGGTTCTGTTACCCAGAATCCTTTGCAAACCTCAAAAGTTGGCTAAAAAAACACATGTTCCTCACATTTCTGTGGCAGAAAGTTCTGGAATCTGAGAGGAGCCACAAATTTCCTTCCACCCAGCGTTCCACCAAGTCTCCCGATAAAAATGATACCTCACTTGTGTGGGTAGGCCTAGCGCCCGCGAAAGGAAACGCCCCAAAGCGCAACGTGGACACATCCAAATTTTTGGAAGAAAAGAGAGGTGTTTTTTGCGAAGTGCCTACCTGAAGATTTTGGTCTCTAGCTGAGCCGGCACCTAGGGAAACCTACCAAACCTGTGCATTTCTGAAAACTAGAGACCTAGGGGAATCCAAGGAGGGGTGACTTGCGGGGCTCGGACCAGGTTCTGTTACCCAGAATCCTTTGCAAACCTCATAATTTGGCTAAAAAAACACATGTTCCTCACATTTCTGTGGCAGAAAGTTCTGGAATCTGAGAGGAGCCACAAATTTCCTTCCTCCCAGCGTTCCCCCAAGTCTCCCGATAAAAATGATACCTCACTTGTGTGGGTAGGCCTAGCGCCCGCGACAGGAAACGCCCCAAAGCGCAATGTGGACACATCCACATTTTTGGAAGAAAACAGAGGTGTTTTTTGCGAAGTGCCTACCTGTAGATTTTGGCCTCTAGCTCAGCCGGCACCTAGGGAAACCTACCAAACCTGTACATTTCTGAAAATTAGAGACCTAGGGGAATCCAAGGAGGGGTGACTTGCGGGGCTCGGACCAGGTTCTGTTACCCAGAATCCTTTGCAAACCTCAAAATTTGGCTTAAAAAGCACATGTTCCTCACATTTCTGTGGCAGAAAGTTCTGGAATCTGAGAGGAGCCACAAATTTCCTTCCACCCAGCGTTCCCCCAAGTCTCCCGATAAAAATTATACCTCACTTGTGTGGGTAGGCCTAGCGCCCGCGACAGGAAACGCCCCAAAGCGCAACGTGGACACATCCACATTTTTGGAAGAAAACAGAGGTGTTTTTTGCGAAGTGCCTACCTGTAGATTTTGGCCTCTAGCTCAGCCGGCACCTAGGGAAACCTACCAAACCTGTGCATTTCTGAAAACTAGAGACCTAGGGGAATCCAGGATGGGGTGACTTGCGGGGCTCGGACCAGGTTCTGTTACCCAGAATCCTTTGCAAACCTCAAAATTTGGCTAAAAAAACACATGTTCCTCACATTTCTGTGGCAGAAAGTTCTGGAATCTGAGAGGAGCCACAAATTTCCTTCCACCCAGCGTTCCCCCATGTCTCCCGATAAAAATGATACCTCACTTGTGTGGGTAGGCCTAGCGCCCGCGACAGGAAACGCCCCAAAGCGCAACGTGGACACATCCAAATTTTTGGAAGAAAACAGAAGTGTTTTTTGTGAAGTGCCTACCTGTAGATTTTGGACTCTAGCTCAGCCGGCACCTAGGGAAACCTACCAAACCTGTGCATTTCTGAAAACTAGAGACCTAGGGGAATCCAAGATGGGGTGACTTGCGGGGCTCGGACCAGGTTCTGTTACCCAGAATCCTTTGCAAACCTCGAAATTTGGCTAAAAAAACACATGTTCCTCACATTTCTGTGGCAGAAAGTTCTGGAATGTGAGAGGAGCCACAAATTTCCTTCCACCAAGCGTTACCCCAAGTCTCCCGATAAAAATGATACCTCACTTGTGTGGGTAGGCCTAGCGCCCGCGACAGGAAACGCCCCAAAGCGCAACGTGGACACATCCAAATTTTTGGAAGAAAACAGGAGTTTTTTGCGAAGTGCCTACCTGAAGATTTTGGTCTCTAGCTCAGCCGGCACCTAGGGAAACCTACCAAACCTGTGCATTTCTGAAAACTAGAGACCGAGGGGAATCCAAGATGGGGTGACTTGCGGGGCTCGGACCAGGTTCTGTTACCCAGAATCCTTTGCAAACCTCAAAAGTTGGCTAAAAAAACACATGTTCCTCACATTTCTGTGGCAGAAAGTTCTGGAATCTGAGAGGAGCCACAAATTTCCTTCCACCCAGCGTTCCACCAAGTCTCCCGATAAAAATGATACCTCACTTGTGTGGGTAGGCCTAGCGCCCGCGACAGGAAACGCCCCAAAGCGCAACGTGGACACATCCAAATTTTTGGAAGAAAACAGAGGTGTTTTTTGCGAAGTGCCTACCTGAAGATTTTGGTCTCTAGCTGAGCCGGCACCTAGGGAAACCTACCAAACCTGTGCATTTCTGAAAACTAGAGACCTAGGGGAATCCAAGATGGGGTGACTTGCGGGGCTCGGACCAGGTTCTGTTACCCAGAATCCTTTGCAAACCTCAAAATGTGGTTAAAAAAACAAATGTTCCTCATTTTTCTGTGGCAGAAAGTTCTGGAATCTGAGAGGAGCCACAAATGTCCTTCCACCCAGCGTTCCCCCAAGTCTCCCGATAAAAATGATACCTCACTTGTGTGGGTAGGCCTAGCGCCCGCGACAGGAAATGCCCCAAAGCGCAAAGTGGACACATCCAAATGTTTGGAAGAAAACAGAGGTGTTTTTTGCAAAGTGCCTACCTGTAGATTTTGGCCTCTAGCTCAGACGGCACCTAGTGAAACCTACCAAACCTGTGCATTTCTGAAAACTAGAGACCTAGGGGAATCCAAGATGGGTTGACTTGCGGGGCTCGGACCAGGTTCTGTTACTCAGAATCCTTTGCAAACCTCAAAATTTGGCTAAAAAAACACATGTTCCTCACATTTCTGTGGCAGAAAGTTCTGGAATTTGAGAGGAGCCACAAATTTCCTTACACCCAGCGTTCCCCCAAGTCTCCCGATAAAAATGATACCTCACTTGTGTGGGTAGGCCTAGCGCCCGCGACAGGAAACGCCCCAAAGCGCAACGTGGACACATCCACATTTTTGGAAGAAAACAGAGGTGTTTTTTGCGAAGTGCCTACCTGTAGATTTTGGCCTCTAGCTCAGCCGGCACCTAGGGAAACCTACCAAACCTGTGCATTTCTGAAAACTAGAGACCTAGGGGAATCCAAGATGGGGTGACTTGCGGGGCTCGGACCAGGTTCTGTTACCCAGAATCCTTTGCAAACCTCGAAATTTGGCTAAAAAAACACATGTTCCTCACATTTCTGTGGCAGAAAGTTCTGGAATCTGAGAGGAGCCACAAATTTCCTTCCACCCAGCGTTCCCCCAAGTCTCCCGATAAAAATGATACCTCACTTGTGTGTGTAGGCCTAGCGTCCGCGACAGGAAACGCCCCAAAGCGCAACGTGGACACATCCAAATTTTTGGAAGAAAACAGAGGTGTTTTTTGCGAAGTGCCTACCTGTAGATTTTGGCCTCTAGCTCAGCCGGCACCTAGGGAAACCTACCAAACCTGTGCATTTCTGAAAACTAGAGACCTAGGGGAATCCAAGATGGGGTGACTTGCGGGGCTCGGACCAGGTTCTGTTACCCAGAATCCTTTGCAAACCTCAAAATTTGGCTAAAAAAACATATGTTCCTCATATTTCTGTGGCAGAAAGTTCTGGAATCTGAGAGGAGCCACAAATTTCCTTCCACCCAGCGTTCCCCCAAGTCTCCCGATAAAAATGATACCTCACTTGTGTGGGTAGGCCTAGCGCCCGCTACAGGAAACGCCCCAAAGCGCAACGTGGACACATCCAAATTTTTGGAAGAAAACAGAGGTGTTTTTTGCTAAGTGCCTACCTGTAGATTTTGGCATCTAGCTCAGCCGGCACCTAGGGAAACCTACCAAACCTGTGCATTTCTGAAAACTAAAGACCTCGGGGAATCCAAGGAGAGGTGACTTGCGGGGTTCGGACCAGGTTCTGTTACCCAGAATCCTTTGCAAACCTCAAAATTTGGCTAAAAGAACTCATGTTCCTCACATTTCTGTGGCAGAAAGTTCTGGAATCTGAGAGGAGCCACACATTTCCTTCCACCCAGCGTTCCCCCAAGTCTCCCGATAAAAATTATACCTCACTTGTGTGGGTAGGCCTAGCGCCCGCGACAGGAAACGCCCCAAAGCGCAACGTCCAAATTTTTGGAAGAAAACAGAGGTGTTTTTTGCGAAGTGCCTACCTGTAGATTTTGGCCTCTAGCTCAGCCAGCACCTAGGGAAACCTACCAAACCTGTGCATTTCTGAATACTAGAGACCGAGGGAAATCCAAGGAGGGGTGACTTGCGGGGCTCGGACCAGGTTCTGTTACCCAGAATCCTTTGCAAACCTCATAATTTGGCTAAAAAAACACATGTTCCTCACATTTCTGTGGCAGAAAGTTCTGGAATCTGAGAGGAGCCACAAATTTCCTTCCACCCAGCGTTCCCCCAAGTCTCCCGATAAAAATGATACCTCACTTGTGTGGGTAGGCCTAGCGCCAGCGACAGGAAACGCCCCAAAGCGCAACGTGGACACATCCACATTTTTGGAAGAAAACAGAGGTGTTTTTTGCGAATTGCCTACCTGTAGATTTTGGGCTCTAGCTCAGCCGGCACCTAGGGAAACCTACCAAACCTGTGCATTTTTGAAAACTAGAGACCTAGGGGAATCCAAGGAGGGGTGACTTGCGGAGCTCGGACCAGGTTCTGTTACCCAGAATCCTTTGCAAACCTCAAAATTTGGCTAAAAAAACATATGTTCCTCACATTTCTGTGGCAGAAAGTTCTGGAATCTGAGAGGAGCCACGAATTTCCTTCCACCCAGCGTTCCCCCAAGTGTCCCGATAAAAATGATACCTCACTTGTGTGGGTAGGCCTAGCGCCCGCGACAGGAAACGCCCCAAAGCGCAATGTGGACACATCCACATTTTTGGAAGAAAACAGAGGTGTTTTTTGCGAAGTGCCTACCTGTAGATTTTGGCCTCTAGCTCAGCCGGCACCTAGGGAAACCTACCAAACCTGTGCATTTCTGAAAACTAGAGACCTAGGGGAATCCAAGGAGGGGTGACTTGCGGGGCTCGGACCAGGTTCTGTTACCCAGAATCCTTTGCAAACCTCAAAATTTGGCTAAAAGAACTCATGTTCCTCACATTTCTGTGGCAGAAAGTTCTGGAATCTGAGAGGAGCCACACATTTCCTTCCACCCAGCGTTCCCCCAAGTCTCCCGATAAAAATTATACCTCACTTGTGTGGGTAGGCCTAGCGCCAGCGACAGGAAACGCCCCAAAGCGCAACGTGGACACATCCAAATTTTTGGAAGAAAACAGAGGTGTTTTTTGCGAAGTGCCTACCTGTAGATTTTGGCCTCTAGCTCAGCCGGCACCTAGGGAAACCTACCAAACCTGTGCATTTCTGAAAACTAGAGACCTAGGGGAATCCAAGGAGGGGTGACTTGCGGGGCTTGGACCAGGTTCGTTTACCCAGAATCCTTTGCAAACCTCAAAATTTGGCTAAAAAAACACATGTTCCTCACATTTCTGTGGCAGAAAGTTCTGGAATCGGAGAGGAGCCACAAATTTCCTTCCACCCAGCGTTCCCCCAAGTCTCCCGATAAAAATGATACCTCACTTGTGTGGGTAGGCCTAGTGCCCGCGACAGGAAATGCCCCAAAGCGCAACGTGGACACATCCAAATTTTTGGAAGAAAACAGAGGTGTTTTTTGCGAAGTGCCTACCTGTAGATTTTGGCCTCTAGCTCAGCCGGCACCTAGGGAAACCTACCAAAACTGTGCATTTCTGAAAACTAGAGACCTAGCGGAATCCAAGATGGGGTGACTTGCGGGGCTCGGACCAGGTTCTGTTACCCAGAATCCTTTGCAAACCTCATAATTTGGCTAAAAAAACACATGTTCCTCACATTTCTGTGGCAGAAAGTTCTGGAATCTGAGAGGAGCCACAAATTTCCTTCCACCCAGCGTTCCCCCAAGTCTCCCGATAAAAATGATACCTCACTTTTGTGGGTAGGCCTAGCGCCCGCGACAGGAAACGCCCCAAAGCGCAACGTGGACACATCCAAATTTTTGGAAGAAAACAGAGGTGTTTTTTGCGAAGTGCCTACCTGTAGATTTTGGCCTCTAGCTCAGCCGGCACCTAGGGAAACCTACCAAACCTGTGCATTTTTGAAAACTAGAGACCTAGCGGAATCCAAGATGGGGTGACTTGCGGGGCTCGGACCAGGTTCTGTTACCCAGAATCCTTTGCAAACCTCAAAATTTGGCTAAAAAAACACATGTTCCTCACATTTCTGTGGCAGAAAGTTCTGGAATCTGAGAGGAGCCACAAATTTCCTTCCACCCAGCGTTCCCCCAAGTCTCCCGATAAACATGATACCTCACTTGTGTGGGTAGGCCTAGCGCCCGCGATAGGAAACGCCCCAAAGCGCAACGTGGACACATCCAAATTTTTGGAAGAAAACAGAGGTGTTTTTTGCGAAGTGCCTACCTGTAGATTTTGGCCTCTAGCTCAGCCGGCACCTAGGGAAACCTACCAAACCTGTGCATTTCTGAAAACTAGAGACCTAGGGGAATCCAAGGAGGGGTGACTTGCGGGGCTCAGACCAGGTTCTGTTACCCAGAATCCTTTGCAAACCTCAAAATTTGGCTAAAACAACACATGTTCCTCACATTTCTGTGGCAGAAAGTTCTGGAATCTGAGAGGAGCCACAAATTTCCTTCCACCCAGCGTTCCCCCAAGTCTCCCGATAAAAATGATACCTCACTTGTGTGGGTAGGCCTAGCGCCCGCGACAGGAAACGCCCCAAAGCGCAATGTGGACACATCAAAATTTTTGGAAGAAAACAGAGGTGTTTTTTGCGAAGTGCCTACCTGTAGATTTTGGCCTCTAGCTCAGCCGGCACCTAGGGAAACCTACCAAACCTGTGCATTTCTGAAAACTAGAGACCTAGGGGAATCCAAGGAGGGGTGACTTGCGGGGCTCGGACCAGGTTCTGTTACCCAGAATCCTTTGCAAACCTCAAAATTTGGCTAAAAGAACTCATGTTCCTCACATTTCTGTGGCAGAAAGTTCTGGAATCTGAGAGGAGCCACACATTTCCTTCCACCCAGCGTTCCCCCAAGTCTCCCGATAAAAATTATACCTCACTTGTGTGGGTAGGCCTAGCGCCCGCGACAGGAAACGCCCCAAAGCGCAACGTCCAAATTTTTGGAAGAAAACAGAGGTGTTTTTTGCGAAGTGCCTACCTGTAGATTTTGGCCTCTAGCTCAGCCAGCACCTAGGGAAACCTACCAAACCTGTGCATTTCTGAAAACTAGAGACCTAGGGGAATCCAAGGAGGGGTGACTTGCGGGGCTCGGACCAGGTTCTGTTACCCAGAATCCTTTGCAAACCTCATAATTTGGCTAAAAAAACACATGTTCCTCACATTTCTGTGGCAGAAAGTTCTGGAATCTGAGAGGAGCCACAAATTTCCTTCCACCCAGCGTTCCCCCAAGTCTCCCGATAAAAATGATACCTCACTTGTGTGGGTAGGCCTAGCGCCAGCGACAGGAAACGCCCCAAAGCGCAACGTGGACACATCCAAATTTTTGGAAGAAAACAGAGGTGTTTTTTGCGAAGTGCCTACCTGTAGATTTTGACCTCTAGCTCAGCCGGCACCTAGGGAAACCTACCAAACCTGTGCATTTTTGAAAACTAGAGACCTAGGGGAATCCAAGGAGGGGTGACTTGCGGAGCTCGGACCAGGTTCTGTTACCCAGAATCCTTTGCAAACCTCAAAATTTGGCTAAAAAAACATTTGTTCCTCACATTTCTGTGGCAGAAAGTTCTGGAATCTGAGAGGAGCCACAAATTTCCTTCCACCCAGCGTTCCCCCAAGTCTCCCGATAACAATGATACCTCACTTGTGTGGGTAGGCCTAGCGCCCGCGACAGGAAACGCCCCAAAGCGCAATGTGGACACATCCACATTTTTGGAAGAAAACAGAGGTGTTTTTTGCGAAGTGCCTACCTGTAGATTTTGGCCTCTAGCTCAGCCGGCACCTAGGGAAACCTACCAAACCTGTGCATTTCTGAAAACTAGAGACCTAGGGGAATCCAAGGAGGGGTGACTTGCGGGGCTCGGACCAGGTTCTGTTACCCAGAATCCTTTGCAAACCTCAAAATTTGGCTAAAAAAACACATGTTCCTCACATTTCTGTGGCAGAAAGTTCTGGAATCTGAGAGGAGCCACAAATTTCCTTCCACCCAGCGTTCCCCCAAGTCTCCCGATAAAAATGATACCTCACTTGTGTGGGTAGGCCTAGCGCCCGCGACAGGAAACGCCCCAAAGCGCAACGTGGACACATCCAAATTTTTGGAAGAAAACAGAGGTGTTTTTTGCGAAGTGCCTACCTGTAGATTTTGACCTCTAGCTCAGCCGGCACCTAGGGAAACCTACCAAACCTGTGCATTTCTGAAAACTAGAGACCTAGGGGAATCCAAGGAGGGGTGACTTGCGGGGCTTGGACCAGGTTCGTTTACCCAGAATCCTTTGCAAACCTCAAAATTTGGCTAAAAAAACACATGTTCCTCACATTTCTGTGGCAGAAAGTTCTGGAATCGGAGAGGAGCCACAAATTTCCTTCCACCCAGCGTTCCCCCAAGTCTCCCGATAAAAATGATACCTCACTTGTGTGGGTAGGCCTAGTGCCCGCGACAGGAAATGCCCCAAAGCGCAACGTGGACACATCCAAATTTTTGGAAGAAAACAGAGGTGTTTTTTGCGAAGTGCCTACCTGTAGATTTTGGCCTCTAGCTCAGCCGGCACCTAGGGAAACCTACCAAAACTGTGCATTTCTGAAAACTAGAGACCTAGCGGAATCCAAGATGGGGTGACTTGCGGGGCTCGGACCAGGTTCTGTTACCCAGAATCCTTTGCAAACCTCAAAATTTGGCTAAAAAAACACATGTTCCTCACATTTCTGTGGCAGAAAGTTGTGGAATCTGAAAGGAGCCACAAATTTCCTTCCACCCAGCGTTCCCCCAAGTCTCCCGATAAAAATGATACCTCACTTTTGTGGGTAGGCCTAGCGCCCGCGACAGGAAACGCCCCAAAGCGCAATGTGGACACATCCACATTTTTGGAAGAAAACAGAGGTGTTTTTTGCGAAGTGCCTACCTGTAGATTTTGGCCTCTAGCTCAGCCGGCACCTAGGGAAACCTACCAAACCTGTGCATTTCTGAAAACTAGAGACCTAGGGGAATCCAAGATGGGGTGACTTGCGGGGCTCGGACCAGGTTCTGTTACCCAGAATCCTTTGCAAACCTCGAAATTTGGCTAAAAAAACACATGTTCCTCACATTTCTGTGGCAGAAAGTTCTGGAATCTGAGAGGAGCCACAAATTTCCTTCCACCCAGCGTTCCCCCAAGTCTCCCGATAAAAATGATACCTCACTTGTGTGTGTAGGCCTAGCGTCCGCGACAGGAAACGCCCCAAAGCGCAACGTGGACACATCCAAATTTTTGGAAGAAAACAGAGGTGTTTTTTGCGAAGTGCCTACCTGTAGATTTTGGCCTCTAGCTCAGCCGGCACCTAGGGAAACCTACCAAACCTGTGCATTTCTGAAAACTAGAGACCTAGGGGAATCCAAGGAGGGGTGACTTGCGGGGCTCGGACCAGGTTCTGTTACCCAGAATCCTTTGCAAACCTCAAAATTTGGCTAAAAAAACATTTGTTCCTCACATTTCTGTGGCAGAAAGTTCTGGAATCTGAGAGGAGCCACAAATTTCCTTCCACCCAGCGTTCCCCCAAGTCTCCCGATAACAATGATACCTCACTTGTGTGGGTAGGCCTAGCGCCCGCGACAGGAAACGCCCCAAAGCGCAATGTGGACACATCCACATTTTTGGAAGAAAACAGAGGTGTTTTTTGCGAAGTGCCTACCTGTAGATTTTGGCCTCTAGCTCAGCCGGCACCTAGGGAAACCTACCAAACCTGTGCATTTCTGAAAACTAGAGACCTAGGGGAATCCAAGGAGGGGTGACTTGCGGGGCTCGGACCAGGTTCTGTTACCCAGAATCCTTTGCAAAGCTCAAAATTTGGCTAAAAAAACACATGTTCCTCACATTTCTGTGGCAGAAAGTTCTGGAATCTGAGAGGAGCCACAAATTTCCTTCCACGCAGCGTTCCCCCAAGTCTCCCGATAAAAATGATACCTCACTTGTGTGGGTAGGCCTAGCGCCCGCGACAGGAAACGCCCCAAAGCGCAACGTGGACACATCCAAATTTTTGGAAGAAAACAGAGGTGTTTTTTGCGAAGTGCCTACCTGTAGATTTTGACCTCTAGCTCAGCCGGCACCTAGGGAAACCTACCAAACCTGTGCATTTCTGAAAACTAGAGACCTAGGGGAATCCAAGGAGGGGTGACTTGCGGGGCTTGGACCAGGTTCGTTTACCCAGAATCCTTTGCAAACCTCAAAATTTGGCTAAAAAAACACATGTTCCTCACATTTCTGTGGCAGAAAGTTCTGGAATCGGAGAGGAGCCACAAATTTCCTTCCACCCAGCGTTCCCCCAAGTCTCCCGATAAAAATGATACCTCACTTGTGTGGGTAGGCCTAGTGCCCGCGACAGGAAATGCCCCAAAGCGCAACGTGGACACATCCAAATTTTTGGAAGAAAACAGAGGTGTTTTTTGCGAAGTGCCTACCTGTAGATTTTGGCCTCTAGCTCAGCCGGCACCTAGGGAAACCTACCAAAACTGTGCATTTCTGAAAACTAGAGACCTAGCGGAATCCAAGATGGGGTGACTTGCGGGGCTCGGACCAGGTTCTGTTACCCAGAATCCTTTGCAAACCTCAAAATTTGGCTAAAAAAACACATGTTCCTCACATTTCTGTGGCAGAAAGTTGTGGAATCTGAAAGGAGCCACAAATTTCCTTCCACCCAGCGTTCCCCCAAGTCTCCCGATAAAAATGATACCTCACTTTTGTGGGTAGGCCTAGCGCCCGCGACAGGAAACGCCCCAAAGCGCAATGTGGACACATCCACATTTTTGGAAGAAAACAGAGGTGTTTTTTGCGAAGTGCCTACCTGTAGATTTTGGCCTCTAGCTCAGCCGGCACCTAGGGAAACCTACCAAAACTGTGCATTTCTGAAAACTAGAGACCTAGCGGAATCCAAGATGGGGTGACTTGCGGGGCTCGGACCAGGTTCTGTTACCCAGAATCCTTTGCAAACCTCAAAATTTGGCTAAAAAAACACATGTTCCTCACATTTCTGTGGCAGAAAGTTCTGGAATCTGAGAGGAGCCACAAATTTCCTTCCACCCAGCATTCCCCCAAGTCTCCCGATAAACATGATACCTCACTTGTGTGGGTAGGCCTAGCGCCCGCGATAGGAAACGCCCCAAAGCGCAACGTGGACACATCCAAATTTTTGGAAGAAAACAGAGGTGTTTTTTGCGAAGTGCCTACCTGTAGATTTTGGCCTCTAGCTCAGCCGGCACCTAGGGAAACCTACCAAACCTGTGCATTTCTGAAAACTAGAGACCTAGGGGAATCCAAGGAGGGGTGACTTGCGGGGCTCAGACCAGGTTCTGTTACCCAGAATCCTTTGCAAACCTCAAAATTTGGCTAAAACAACACATGTTCCTCACATTTCTGTGGCAGAAAGTTCTGGAATCTGAGAGGAGCCACAAATTTCCTTCCACCCAGCGTTCCCCCAAGTCTCCCGATAAAAATGATACCTCACTTGTGTGGGTAGGCCTAGCGCCCGCGACAGGAAACGCCCCAAAGCGCAATGTGGACACATCAAAATTTTTGGAAGAAAACAGAGGTGTTTTTTGCGAAGTGCCTACCTGTAGATTTTGGCCTCTAGCTCAGCCGGCACCTAGGGAAACCTACCAAACCTGTGCATTTCTGAAAACTAGACACCTAGGGGAATCCAAGGAGGGGTGACTTGCGGGGCTCGGACCAGGTTCTGTTACCCAGAATCCTTTGCAAACCTCAAAATTTGGCTAAAAGAACTCATGTTCCTCACATTTCTGTGGCAGAAAGTTCTGGAATCTGAGAGGAGCCACACATTTCCTTCCACCCAGCGTTCCCCCAAGTCTCCCGATAAAAATTATACCTCACTTGTGTGGGTAGGCCTAGCGCCCGCGACAGGAAACGCCCCAAAGCGCAACGACCAAATTTTTGGAAGAAAACAGAGGTGTTTTTTGCGAAGTGCCTACCTGTAGATTTTGGCCTCTAGCTCAGCCAGCACCTAGGGAAACCTACCAAACCTGTGCATTTCTGAAAACTAGAGACCTAGGGGAATCCAAGGAGGGGTGACTTGCGGGGCTCGGACCAGGTTCTGTTACCCAGAATCCTTTGCAAACCTCATAATTTGGCTAAAAAAACACATGTTCCTCACATTTCTGTGGCAGAAAGTTCTGGAATCTGAGAGGAGCCACAAATTTCCTTCCACCCAGCGTTCCCCCAAGTCTCCCGATAAAAATGATACCTCACTTGTGTGGGTAGGCCTAGCGCCAGCGACAGGAAACGCCCCAAAGCGCAACGTGGACACATCCAAATTTTTGGAAGAAAACAGAGGTGTTTTTTGCGAAGTGCCTACCTGTAGATTTTGGCCTCTAGCTCAGCCGGCACCTAGGGAAACCTACCAAACCTGTGCATTTTTGAAAACTAGAGACCTAGGGGAATCCAAGGAGGGGTGACTTTCGGAGCTCGGACCAGGTTCTGTTACCCAGAATCCTTTGCAAACCTCAAAATTTGGCTAAAAAAACATTTGTTCCTCACATTTCTGTGGCAGAAAGTTCTGGAATCTGAGAGGAGCCACAAATTTCCTTCCACCCAGCGTTCCCCCAAGTCTCCCGATAACAATGATACCTCACTTGTTTGGGTAGGCCTAGCGCCCGCGACAGGAAACGCCCCAAAGCGCAATGTGGACACATCCACATTTTTGGAAGAAAACAGAGGTGTTTTTTGCGAAGTGCCTACCTGTAGATTTTGGCATCTAGCTCAGCCGGCACCTAGGGAAACCTACCAAACCTGTGCATTTCTGAAAACTAGAGACCTAGGGGAATCCAAGGAGGGGTGACTTGCGGGGCTCGGACCAGGTTCTGTTACCCAGAATCCTTTGCAAACCTCAAAATTTGGCTAAAACAACACATGTTCCTCACATTTCTGTGGCAGAAAGTTCTGGAATCTGAGAGGAGCCACAAATTTCCTTCCACCCAGCGTTCCCCCAAGTCTCCCGATAAAAATGATACCTCACTTGTGTGGGTAGGCCTAGCGCCCGCGACAGGAAACGCCCCAAAGCGCAATGTGGACACATCAAAATTTTTGGAAGAAAACAGAGGTGTTTTTTGCGAAGTGCCTACCTGTAGATTTTGGCCTCTAGCTCAGCCGGCACCTAGGGAAACCTACCAAACCTGTGCATTTCTGAAAACTAGAGACCTAGGGGAATCCAAGGAGGGGTGACTTGCAGGGCTCGGACCAGGTTCTGTTACCCAGAATCCTTTGCAAACCTCAAAATTTGGATAAAAGAACTCATGTTCCTCACATTTCTGTGGCAGAAAGTTCTGGAATCTGAGAGGAGCCACACATTTCCTTCCACCCAGCGTTCCCCCAAGTCTCCCGATAAAAATTATACCTCACTTGTGTGGGTAGGCCTAGCGCCCGCGACAGGAAACGCCCCAAAGCGCAACGTGGACACATTCAAATTTTTGGAAGAAAACAGGAGTTTTTTGCGAAGTGCCTACCTGAAGATTTTGGTCTCTAGCTCAGCCGGCACCTAGGGAAACCTACCAAACCTGTGCATTTCTGAAAACTAGAGACCGAGGGGAATCCAAGATGGGGTGACTTGCGGGGCTCGGACCAGGTTCTGTTACCCAGAATCCTTTGCAAACCTCAAAAGTTGGCTAAAAAAACACATGTTCCTCACATTTCTGTGGCAGAAAGTTCTGGAATCTGAGAGGAGCCACAAATTTCCTTCCACCCAGCGTTCCACCAAGTCTCCCGATAAAAATGATACCTCACTTGTGTGGGTAGGCCTAGCGCCCGCGACAGGAAACGCCCCAAAGCGCAACGTCCAAATTTTTGGAAGAAAACAGAGGTGTTTTTTGCGAAGTGCCTACCTGTAGATTTTGGCCTCTAGCTCAGCCAGCACCTAGGGAAACCTACCAAACCTGTGCATTTCTGAATACTAGAGACCGAGGGAAATCCAAGGAGGGGTGACTTGCGGGGCTCGGACCAGGTTCTGTTACCCAGAATCCTTTGCAAACCTCATAATTTGGCTAAAAAAACACATGTTCCTCACATTTCTGTGGCAGAAAGTTCTGGAATCTGAGAGGAGCCACAAATTTCCTTCCACCCAGCGTTCCCCCAAGTCTCCCGATAAAAATGATACCTCACTTGTGTGGGTAGGCCTAGCGCCAGCGACAGGAAACGCCCCAAAGCGCAACGTGGACACATCCAAATTTTTGGAAGAAAACAGAGGTGTTTTTTGCGAATTGCCTACCTGTAGATTTTGGCCTCTAGCTCAGCCGGCACCTAGGGAAACCTACCAAACCTGTGCATTTCTGAAAACTAGAGACCTAGGGGAATCCAAGGAGGGGTGACTTGCGGAGCTCGGACCAGGTTCTGTTACCCAGAATCCTTTGCAAACCTCAAAATTTGGCTAAAAAAACATATGTTCCTCACATTTCTGTGGCAGAAAGTTCTGGAATCTGAGAGGAGCCACGAATTTCCTTCCACCCAGCGTTCCCCCAAGTGTCCCGATAAAAATGATACCTCACTTGTGTGGGTAGGCCTAGCGCCCGCGACAGGAAACGCCCCAAAGCGCAATGTGGACACATCCACATTTTTGGAAGAAAACAGAGGTGTTTTTTGCGAAGTGCCTACCTGTAGATTTTGGCCTCTAGCTCAGCCGGCACCTAGGGAAACCTACCAAACCTGTGCATTTCTGAAAACTAGAGACCTAGGGGAATCCAAGGAGGGGTGACTTGCGGAGCTCGGACCAGGTTCTGTTACCCAGAATCCTTTGCAAACCTCAAAATTTGGCTAAAACAACACATGTTCCTCACATTTCTGTGGCAGAAAGTTCTGGAATCTGAGAGGAGCCACAAATTTCCTTCCACCCAGCGTTCCCCCAAGTCTCCCGATAAAAATGATACCTCACTTGTGTGGGTAGGCCTAGCGCCCGCGACAGGAAACGCCCCAAAGCGCAATGTGGACACATCAAAATTTTTGGAAGAAAACAGAGGTGTTTTTTGCGAAGTGCCTACCTGTAGATTTTGGCCTCTAGCTCAGCCGGCACCTAGGGAAACCTACCAAACCTGTGCATTTCTGAAAACTAGAGACCTAGGGGAATCCAAGGAGGGGTGACTTGCAGGGCTCGGACCAGGTTCTGTTACCCAGAATCCTTTGCAAACCTCAAAATTTGGATAAAAGAACTCATGTTCCTCACATTTCTGTGGCAGAAAGTTCTGGAATCTGAGAGGAGCCACACATTTCCTTCCACCCAGCGTTCCCCCAAGTCTCCCGATAAAAATTATACCTCACTTGTGTGGGTAGGCCTAGCGCCCGCGACAGGAAACGCCCCAAAGCGCAACGTGGACACATTCAAATTTTTGGAAGAAAACAGGAGTTTTTTGCGAAGTGCCTACCTGAAGATTTTGGTCTCTAGCTCAGCCGGCACCTAGGGAAACCTACCAAACCTGTGCATTTCTGAAAACTAGAGACCGAGGGGAATCCAAGATGGGGTGACTTGCGGGGCTCGGACCAGGTTCTGTTACCCAGAATCCTTTGCAAACCTCAAAAGTTGGCTAAAAAAACACATGTTCCTCACATTTCTGTGGCAGAAAGTTCTGGAATCTGAGAGGAGCCACAAATTTCCTTCCACCCAGCGTTCCACCAAGTCTCCCGATAAAAATGATACCTCACTTGTGTGGGTAGGCCTAGCGCCCGCGACAGGAAACGCCCCAAAGCGCAACGTCCAAATTTTTGGAAGAAAACAGAGGTGTTTTTTGCGAAGTGCCTACCTGTAGATTTTGGCCTCTAGCTCAGCCAGCACCTAGGGAAGCCTACCAAACCTGTGCATTTCTGAATACTAGAGACCGAGGGAAATCCAAGGAGGGGTGACTTGCGGGGCTCGGACCAGGTTCTGTTACCCAGAATCCTTTGCAAACCTCATAATTTGGCTAAAAAAACACATGTTCCTCACATTTCTGTGGCAGAAAGTTCTGGAATCTGAGAGGAGCCACAAATTTCCTTCCACCCAGCGTTCCCCCAAGTCTCCCGATAAAAATGATACCTCACTTGTGTGGGTAGGCCTAGCGCCAGCGACAGGAAACGCCCCAAAGCGCAACGTGGACACATCCAAATTTTTGGAAGAAAACAGAGGTGTTTTTTGCGAATTGCCTACCTGTAGATTTTGGCCTCTAGCTCAGCCGGCACCTAGGGAAACCTACCAAACCTGTGCATTTCTGAAAACTAGAGACCTAGGGGAATCCAAGGAGGGGTGACTTGCGGAGCTCGGACCAGGTTCTGTTACCCAGAATCCTTTGCAAACCTCAAAATTTGGCTAAAAAAACATATGTTCCTCACATTTCTGTGGCAGAAAGTTCTGGAATCTGAGAGGAGCCACGAATTTCCTTCCACCCAGCGTTCCCCCAAGTGTCCCGATAAAAATGATACCTCACTTGTGTGGGTAGGCCTAGCGCCCGCGACAGGAAACGCCCCAAAGCGCAATGTGGACACATCCACATTTTTGGAAGAAAACAGAGGTGTTTTTTGCGAAGTGCCTACCTGTAGATTTTGGCCTCTAGCTCAGCCGGCACCTAGGGAAACCTACCAAACCTGTGCATTTCTGAAAACTAGAGACCTAGGGGAATCCAAGGAGGGGTGACTTGCGGGGCTCGGACCAGGTTCTGTTACCCAGAATCCTTTGCAAACCTCAAAATTTGGCTAAAAGAACTCATGTTCCTCACATTTCTGTGGCAGAAAGTTCTGGAATCTGAGAGGAGCTACACATTTCCTTCCACCCAGCGTTCCCCCAAGTCTCCCGATAAAAATTATACCTCACTTGTGTGGGTAGGCCTAGCGCCCGCGACAGGAAACGCCCCAAAGCGCAACGTCCAAATTTTTGGAAGAAAACAGAGGTGTTTTTTGCGAAGTGCCTACCTGTAGATTTTGGCCTCTAGCTCAGCCAGCACCTAGGGAAACCTACCAAACCTGTGCATTTCTGAAAACTAGAGACCGAGGGGAATCCAAGGAGGGGTGACTTGCGGGGCTCGGACCACGTTCTGTTACCCAGAATCCTTTGCAAACCTCATAATTTGGCTAAAAAAACACATGTTCCTCACATTTCTGTGGCAGAAAGTTCTGGAATCTGAGAGGAGCCACAAATTTCCTTCCACCCAGCGTTCCCCCAAGTCTCCCGATAAAAATGATACCTCACTTGTGTGGGTAGGCCTAGCGCCAGCGACAGGAAACGCCCCAAAGCGCAACGTGGACACATCCAAATTTTTGGAAGAAAACAGAGGTGTTTTTTGCGAAGTGCCTACCTGTAGATTTTGGCCTCTAGCTCAGCCGGCACCTAGGGAAACCTACCAAACCTGTGCATTTTTGAAAACTAGAGACCTAGGGGAATCCAAGGAGGGGTGACTTGCGGAGCTCGGACCAGGTTCTGTTACCCAGAATCCTTTGCAAACCTCAAAATTTGGCTAAAAAAACATTTGTTCCTCACATTTCTGTGGCAGAAAGTTCTGGAATCTGAGAGGAGCCACAAATTTCCTTCCACCCAGCGTTCCCCCAAGTCTCCCGATAACAATGATACCTCACTTGTGTGGGTAGGCCTAGCGCCCGCGACAGGAAACGCCCCAAAGCGCAATGTGGACACATCCACATTTTTGGAAGAAAACAGAGGTGTTTTTTGCGAAGTGCCTACCTGTAGATTTTGGCCTCTAGCTCAGCCGGCACCTAGGGAAACCTACCAAACCTGTGCATTTCTGAAAACTAGAGACCTAGGGGAATCCAAGGAGGGGTGACTTGCGGGGCTCGGACCAGGTTCTGTTACCCAGAATCCTTTGCAAACCTCAAAATTTGGCTAAAAAAACACATGTTCCTCACATTTCTGTGGCAGAAAGTTCTGGAATCTGAGAGGAGCCACAAATTTCCTTCCACCCAGCGTTCCCCCAAGTCTCCCGATAAAAATGATACCTCACTTGTGTGGGTAGGCCTAGCGCCCGCGACAGGAAACGCCCCAAAGCGCAACGTGGACACATCCAAATTTTTGGAAGAAAACAGAGGTGTTTTTTGCGAAGTGCCTACCTGTAGATTTTGACCTCTAGCTCAGCCGGCACCTAGGGAAACCTACCAAACCTGTGCATTTCTGAAAACTAGAGACCTAGGGGAATCCAAGGAGGGGTGACTTGCGGGGCTTGGACCAGGTTCGTTTACCCAGAATCCTTTGCAAACCTCAAAATTTGGCTAAAAAAACACATGTTCCTCACATTTCTGTGGCAGAAAGTTCTGGAATCGGAGAGGAGCCACAAATTTCCTTCCACCCAGCGTTCCCCCAAGTCTCCCGATAAAAATGATACCTCACTTGTGTGGGTAGGCCTAGTGCCCGCGACAGGAAATGCCCCAAAGCGCAACGTGGACACATCCAAATTTTTGGAAGAAAACAGAGGTGTTTTTTGCGAAGTGCCTACCTGTAGATTTTGGCCTCTAGCTCAGCCGGCACCTAGGGAAACCTACCAAAACTGTGCATTTCTGAAAACTAGAGACCTAGCGGAATCCAAGATGGGGTGACTTGCGGGGCTCGGACCAGGTTCTGTTACCCAGAATCCTTTGCAAACCTCAAAATTTGGCTAAAAAAACACATGTTCCTCACATTTCTGTGGCAGAAAGTTGTGGAATCTGAAAGGAGCCACAAATTTCCTTCCACCCAGCGTTCCCCCAAGTCTCCCGATAAAAATGATACCTCACTTTTGTGGGTAGGCCTAGCGCCCGCGACAGGAAACGCCCCAAAGCGCAATGTGGACACATCCACATTTTTGGAAGAAAACAGAGGTGTTTTTTGCGAAGTGCCTACCTGTAGATTTTGGCCTCTAGCTCAACCGGCACCTAGGGAAACCTACCAAACCTGTGCATTTCTGAAAACTAGAGACCTAGGGGAATCCAAGATGGGGTGACTTGCGGGGCTCGGACCAGGTTCTGTTACCCAGAATCCTTTGCAAACCTCGAAATTTGGCTAAAAAAACACATGTTCCTCACATTTCTGTGGCAGAAAGTTCTGGAATCTGAGAGGAGCCACAAATTTCCTTCCACCCAGCGTTCCCCCAAGTCTCCCGATAAAAATGATACCTCACTTGTGTGTGTAGGCCTAGCGTCCGCGACAGGAAACGCCCCAAAGCGCAACGTGGACACATCCAAATTTTTGGAAGAAAACAGAGGTGTTTTTTGCGAAGTGCCTACCTGTAGATTTTGGCCTCTAGCTCAGCCGGCACCTAGGGAAACCTACCAAACCTGTGCATTTCTGAAAACTAGAGACCTAGGGGAATCCAAGATGGGGTGACTTGCGGGGCTCGGACCAGGTTCTGTTACCCAGAATCCTTTGCAAACCTCAAAATTTGGCTAAAAAAACATATGTTCCTCATATTTCTGTGGCAGAAAGTTCTGGAATCTGAGAGGAGCCACAAATTTCCTTCCACCCAGCGTTCCCCCAAGTCTCCCGATAAAAATGATACCTCACTTGTGTGGGTAGGCCTAGCGCCCGCTACAGGAAACGCCCCAAAGCGCAACGTGGACACATCCAAATTTTTGGAAGAAAACAGAGGTGTTTTTTGCTAAGTGCCTACCTGTAGATTTTGGCCTCTAGCTCAGCCGGCACCTAGGGAAACCTACCAAACCTGTGCATTTCTGAAAACTAAAGACCTCGGGGAATCCAAGGAGAGGTGACTTGCGGGGCTCGGACCAGGTTCTGTTACCCAGAATCCTTTGCAAACCTCAAAATTTGGCTAAAAGAACTCATGTTCCCCTCATTTCTGTGGCAGAAAGTTCTGGAATCTGAGAGGAGCCACACATTTCCTTCCACCCAGCGTTCCCCCAAGTCTCCCGATAAAAATTATACCTCACTTGTGTGGGTAGGCCTAGCGCCCGCGACAGGAAACGCCCCAAAGCGCAACGTCCAAATTTTTGGAAGAAAACAGAGGTGTTTTTTGCGAAGTGCCTACCTGTAGATTTTGGCCTCTAGCTCAGCCAGCACCTAGGGAAACCTACCAAACCTGTGCATTTCTGAATACTAGAGACCGAGGGAAATCCAAGGAGGGGTGACTTGCGGGGCTCGGACCAGGTTCTGTTACCCAGAATCCTTTGCAAACCTCATAATTTGGCTAAAAAAACACATGTTCCTCACATTTCTGTGGCAGAAAGTTCTGGAATCTGAGAGGAGCCACAAATTTCCTTCCACCCAGCGTTCCCCCAAGTCTCCCGATAAAAATGATACCTCACTTGTGTGGGTAGGCCTAGCGCCCGCGACAGGAAACGCCCCAAAGCGCAATGTGGACACATCCACATTTTTGGAAGAAAACAGAGGTGTTTTTTGCGAAGTGCCTACCTGTAGATTTTGGCCTCTAGCTCAGCCGGCACCTAGGGAAACCTACCAAACCTGTGCATTTCTGAAAACTAGAGACCTAGGGGAATCCAAGGAGGGGTGACTTGCGGGGCTCGGACCAGGTTCTGTTACCCAGAATCCTTTGCAAACCTCAAAATTTGGCTAAAAGAACTCATGTTCCTCACATTTCTGTGGCAGAAAGTTCTGGAATCTGAGAGGAGCCACACATTTCCTTCCACCCAGCGTTCCCCCAAGTCTCCCGATAAAAATTATACCTCACTTGTGTGGGTAGGCCTAGCGCCCGCGACAGGAAACGCCCCAAAGCGCAACGTCCAAATTTTTGGAAGAAAACAGAGGTGTTTTTTGCGAAGTGCCTACCTGTAGATTTTGGCCTCTAGCTCAGCCAGCACCTAGGGAAACCTACCAAACCTGTGCATTTCTGAAAACTAGAGACCGAGGGGAATCCAAGGAGGGGTGACTTGCGGGGCTCGGACCACGTTCTGTTACCCAGAATCCTTTGCAAACCTCATAATTTGGCTAAAAAAACACATGTTCCTCACATTTCTGTGGCAGAAAGTTCTGGAATCTGAGAGGAGCCACAAATTTCCTTCCACCCAGCGTTCCCCCAAGTCTCCCGATAAAAATGATACCTCACTTGTGTGGGTAGGCCTAGCGCCAGCGACAGGAAACGCCCCAAAGCGCAACGTGGACACATCCAAATTTTTGGAAGAAAACAGAGGTGTTTTTTGCGAAGTGCCTACCTGTAGATTTTGGCCTCTAGCTCAGCCGGCACCTAGGGAAACCTACCAAACCTGTGCATTTTTGAAAACTAGAGACCTAGGGGAATCCAAGGAGGGGTGACTTGCGGAGCTCGGACCAGGTTCTGTTACCCAGAATCCTTTGCAAACCTCAAAATTTGGCTAAAAAAACATTTGTTCCTCACATTTCTGTGGCAGAAAGTTCTGGAATCTGAGAGGAGCCACAAATTTCCTTCCACCCAGCGTTCCCCCAAGTCTCCCGATAACAATGATACCTCACTTGTGTGGGTAGGCCTAGCGCCCGCGACAGGAAACGCCCCAAAGCGCAATGTGGACACATCCACATTTTTGGAAGAAAACAGAGGTGTTTTTTGCGAAGTGCCTACCTGTAGATTTTGGCCTCTAGCTCAGCCGGCACCTAGGGAAACCTACCAAACCTGTGCATTTCTGAAAACTAGAGACCTAGGGGAATCCAAGGAGGGGTGACTTGCGGGGCTCGGACCAGGTTCTGTTACCCAGAATCCTTTGCAAACCTCAAAATTTGGCTAAAAAAACACATGTTCCTCACATTTCTGTGGCAGAAAGTTCTGGAATCTGAGAGGAGCCACAAATTTCCTTCCACCCAGCGTTCCCCCAAGTCTCCCGATAAAAATGATACCTCACTTGTGTGGGTAGGCCTAGCGCCCGCGACAGGAAACGCCCCAAAGCGCAACGTGGACACATCCAAATTTTTGGAAGAAAACAGAGGTGTTTTTTGCGAAGTGCCTACATGTAGATTTTGACCTCTAGCTCAGCCGGCACCTAGGGAAACCTACCAAACCTGTGCATTTCTGAAAACTAGAGACCTAGGGGAATCCAAGGAGGGGTGACTTGCGGGGCTTGGACCAGGTTCGTTTACCCAGAATCCTTTGCAAACCTCAAAATTTGGCTAAAAAAACACATGTTCCTCACATTTCTGTGGCAGAAAGTTCTGGAATCGGAGAGGAGCCACAAATTTCCTTCCACCCAGCGTTCCCCCAAGTCTCCCGATAAAAATGATACCTCACTTGTGTGGGTAGGCCTAGTGCCCGCGACAGGAAATGCCCCAAAGCGCAACGTGGACACATCCAAATTTTTGGAAGAAAACAGAGGTGTTTTTTGCGAAGTGCCTACCTGTAGATTTTGGCCTCTAGCTCAGCCGGCACCTAGGGAAACCTACCAAAACTGTGCATTTCTGAAAACTAGAGACCTAGCGGAATCCAAGATGGGGTGACTTGCGGGGCTCGGACCAGGTTCTGTTACCCAGAATCCTTTGCAAACCTCAAAATTTGGCTAAAAAAACACATGTTCCTCACATTTCTGTGGCAGAAAGTTGTGGAATCTGAAAGGAGCCACAAATTTCCTTCCACCCAGCGTTCCCCCAAGTCTCCCGATAAAAATGATACCTCACTTTTGTGGGTAGGCCTAGCGCCCGCGACAGGAAACGCCCCAAAGCGCAATGTGGACACATCCACATTTTTGGAAGAAAACAGAGGTGTTTTTTGCGAAGTGCCTACCTGTAGATTTTGGCCTCTAGCTCAGCCGGCACCTAGGGAAACCTACCAAACCTGTGCATTTCTGAAAACTAGAGACCTAGGGGAATCCAAGATGGGGTGACTTGCGGGGCTCGGACCAGGTTCTGTTACCCAGAATCCTTTGCAAACCTCGAAATTTGGCTAAAAAAACACATGTTCCTCACATTTCTGTGGCAGAAAGTTCTGGAATCTGAGAGGAGCCACAAATTTCCTTCCACCCAGCGTTCCCCCAAGTCTCCCGATAAAAATGATACCTCACTTGTGTGTGTAGGCCTAGCGTCCGCGACAGGAAACGCCCCAAAGCGCAACGTGGACACATCCAAATTTTTGGAAGAAAACAGAGGTGTTTTTTGCGAAGTGCCTACCTGTAGATTTTGGCCTCTAGCTCAGCCGGCACCTAGGGAAACCTACCAAACCTGTGCATTTCTGAAAACTAGAGACCTAGGGGAATCCAAGATGGGGTGACTTGCGGGGCTCGGACCAGGTTCTGTTACCCAGAATCCTTTGCAAACCTCAAAATTTGGCTAAAAAAACATATGTTCCTCATATTTCTGTGGCAGAAAGTTCTGGAATCTGAGAGGAGCCACAAATTTCCTTCCACCCAGCGTTCCCCCAAGTCTCCCGATAAAAATGATACCTCACTTGTGTGGGTAGGCCTAGCGCCCGCTACAGGAAACGCCCCAAAGCGCAACGTGGACACATCCAAATTTTTGGAAGAAAACAGAGGTGTTTTTTGCTAAGTGCCTACCTGTAGATTTTGGCCTCTAGCTCAGCCGGCACCTAGGGAAACCTACCAAACCTGTGCATTTCTGAAAACTAAAGACCTCGGGGAATCCAAGGAGAGGTGACTTGCGGGGCTCGGACCAGGTTCTGTTACCCAGAATCCTTTGCAAACCTCAAAATTTGGCTAAAAGAACTCATGTTCCTCACATTTCTGTGGCAGAAAGTTCTGGAATCTGAGAGGAGCCACACATTTCCTTCCACCCAGCGTTCCCCCAAGTCTCCCGATAAAAATTATACCTCACTTGTGTGGGTAGGCCTAGCGCCCGCGACAGGAAACGCCCCAAAGCGCAACGTCCAAATTTTTGGAAGAAAACAGAGGTGTTTTTTGCGAAGTGCCTACCTGTAGATTTTGGCCTCTAGCTCAGCCAGCACCTAGGGAAACCTACCAAACCTGTGCATTTCTGAATACTAGAGACCGAGGGGAATCCAAGGAGGGGTGACTTGCGGGGCTCGGACCAGGTTCTGTTACCCAGAATCCTTTGCAAACCTCATAATTTGGCTAAAAAAACACATGTTCCTCACATTTCTGTGGCAGAAAGTTCTGGAATCTGAGAGGAGCCACAAATTTCCTTCCACCCAGCGTTCCCCCAAGTCTCCCGATAAAAATGATACCTCACTTGTGTGTGTAGGCCTAGCGTCCGCGACAGGAAACGCCCCAAAGCGCAACGTGGACACATCCAAATTTTTGGAAGAAAACAGAGGTGTTTTTTGCGAAGTGCCTACCTGTAGATTTTGGCCTCTAGCTCAGCCGGCACCTAGGGAAACCTACCAAACCTGTGCATTTCTGAAAACTAGAGACGTAGGGGAATCCAAGATGGGGTGACTTGCGGGGCTCGGACCAGGTTCTGTTACCCAGAATCCTTTGCAAACCTCAAAATTTGGCTAAAAAAACATATGTTCCTCATATTTCTGTGGCAGAAAGTTCTGGAATCTGAGAGGAGCCACAAATTTCCTTCCACCCAGCGTTCCCCCAAGTCTCCCGATAAAAATGATACCTCACTTGTGTGGGTAGGCCTAGCGCCCGCTACAGGAAACGCCCCAAAGCGCAACGTGGACACATCCAAATTTTTGGAAGAAAACAGAGGTGTTTTTTGCTAAGTGCCTACCTGTAGATTTTGGCCTCTAGCTCAGCCGGCACCTAGGGAAACCTACCAAACCTGTGCATTTCTGAAAACTAGAGACCTAGGGGAATCCAAGGAGGGGTGACTTGCGGAGCTCGGACCAGGTTCTGTTACCCAGAATCCTTTGCAAACCTCAAAATTTGGCTAAAAAAACATATGTTCCTCACATTTCTGTGGCAGAAAGTTCTGGAATCTGAGAGGAGCCACGAATTTCCTTCCACCCAGCGTTCCCCCAAGTGTCCCGATAAAAATGATACCTCACTTGTGTGGGTAGGCCTAGCGCCCGCGACAGGAAACGCCCCAAAGCGCAATGTGGACACATCCACATTTTTGGAAGAAAACAGAGGTGTTTTTTGCGAAGTGCCTACCTGTAGATTTTGGCCTCTAGCTCAGCCGGCACCTAGGGAAACCTACCAAACCTGTGCATTTCTGAAAACTAGAGACCTAGGGGAATCCAAGGAGGGGTGACTTGCGGGGCTCGGACCAGGTTCTGTTACCCAGAATCCTTTGCAAACCTCAAAATTTGGCTAAAAGAACTCATGTTCCTCACATTTCTGTGGCAGAAAGTTCTGGAATCTGAGAGGAGCCACACATTTCCTTCCACCCAGCGTTCCCCCAAGTCTCCCGATAAAAATTATACCTCACTTGTGTGGGTAGGCCTAGCGCCCGCGACAGGAAACGCCCCAAAGCGCAACGTCCAAATTTTTGGAAGAAAACAGAGGTGTTTTTTGCGAAGTGCCTACCTGTAGATTTTGGCCTCTAGCTCAGCCAGCACCTAGGGAAACCTACCAAACCTGTGCATTTCTGAAAACTAGAGACCGAGGGGAATCCAAGGAGGGGTGACTTGCGGGGCTCGGACCACGTTCTGTTACCCAGAATCCTTTGCAAACCTCATAATTTGGCTAAAAAAACACATGTTCCTCACATTTCTGTGGCAGAAAGTTCTGGAATCTGAGAGGAGCCACAAATTTCCTTCCACCCAGCGTTCCCCCAAGTCTCCCGATAAAAATGATACCTCACTTGTGTGGGTAGGCCTAGCGCCAGCGACAGGAAACGCCCCAAAGCGCAACGTGGACACATCCAAATTTTTGGAAGAAAACAGAGGTGTTTTTTGCGAAGTGCCTACCTGTAGATTTTGGCCTCTAGCTCAGCCGGCACCTAGGGAAACCTACCAAACCTGTGCATTTTTGAAAACTAGAGACCTAGGGGAATCCAAGGAGGGGTGACTTGCGGAGCTCGGACCAGGTTCTGTTACCCAGAATCCTTTGCAAACCTCAAAATTTGGCTAAAAAAACATTTGTTCCTCACATTTCTGTGGCAGAAAGTTCTGGAATCTGAGAGGAGCCACAAATTTCCTTCCACCCAGCGTTCCCCCAAGTCTCCCGATAACAATGATACCTCACTTGTGTGGGTAGGCCTAGCGCCCGCGACAGGAAACGCCCCAAAGCGCAATGTGGACACATCCACATTTTTGGAAGAAAACAGAGGTGTTTTTTGCGAAGTGCCTACCTGTAGATTTTGGCCTCTAGCTCAGCCGGCACCTAGGGAAACCTACCAAACCTGTGCATTTCTGAAAACTAGAGACCTAGGGGAATCCAAGGAGGGGTGACTTGCGGGGCTCGGACCAGGTTCTGTTACCCAGAATCCTTTGCAAACCTCAAAATTTGGCTAAAAAAACACATGTTCCTCACATTTCTGTGGCAGAAAGTTCTGGAATCTGAGAGGAGCCACAAATTTCCTTCCACCCAGCGTTCCCCCAAGTCTCCCGATAAAAATGATACCTCACTTGTGTGGGTAGGCCTAGCGCCCGCGACAGGAAACGCCCCAAAGCGCAACGTGGACACATCCAAATTTTTGGAAGAAAACAGAGGTGTTTTTTGCGAAGTGCCTACCTGTAGATTTTGACCTCTAGCTCAGCCGGCACCTAGGGAAACCTACCAAACCTGTGCATTTCTGAAAACTAGAGACCTAGGGGAATCCAAGGAGGGGTGACTTGCGGGGCTTGGACCAGGTTCGTTTACCCAGAATCCTTTGCAAACCTCGAAATTTGGCTAAAAAAACACATGTTCCTCACATTTCTGTGGCAGAAAGTTCTGGAATCGGAGAGGAGCCACAAATTTCCTTCCACCCAGCGTTCCCCCAAGTCTCCCGATAAAAATGATACCTCACTTGTGTGGGTAGGCCTAGTGCCCGCGACAGGAAATGCCCCAAAGCGCAACGTGGACACATCCAAATTTTTGGAAGAAAACAGAGGTGTTTTTTGCGAAGTGCCTACCTGTAGATTTTGGCCTCTAGCTCAGCCGGCACCTAGGGAAACCTACCAAAACTGTGCATTTCTGAAAACTAGAGACCTAGCGGAATCCAAGATGGGGTGACTTGCGGGGCTCGGACCAGGTTCTGTTACCCAAAATCCTTTGCAAACCTCAAAATTTGGCTAAAAAAACACATGTTCCTCACATTTCTGTGGCAGAAAGTTGTGGAATCTGAAAGGAGCCACAAATTTCCTTCCACCCAGCGTTCCCCCAAGTCTCCCGATAAAAATGATACCTCACTTTTGTGGGTAGGCCTAGCGCCCGCGACAGGAAACGCCCCAAAGCGCAATGTGGACACATCCACATTTTTGGAAGAAAACAGAGGTGTTTTTTGCGAAGTGCCTACCTGTAGATTTTGGCCTCTAGCTCAGCCGGCACCTAGGGAAACCTACCAAAACTGTGCATTTCTGAAAACTAGAGACCTAGCGGAATCCAAGATGGGGTGACTTGCGGGGCTCGGACCAGGTTCTGTTACCCAGAATCCTTTGCAAACCTCAAAATTTGGCTAAAAAAACACATGTTCCTCACATTTCTGTGGCAGAAAGTTCTGGAATCTGAGAGGAGCCACAAATTTCCTTCCACCCAGCATTCCCCCAAGTCTCCCGATAAACATGATACCTCACTTGTGTGGGTAGGCCTAGCGCCCGCGATAGGAAACGCCCCAAAGCGCAACGTGGACACATCCAAATTTTTGGAAGAAAACAGAGGTGTTTTTTGCGAAGTGCCTACCTGTAGATTTTGGCCTCTAGCTCAGCCGGCACCTAGGGAAACCTACCAAACCTGTGCATTTCTGAAAACTAGAGACCTAGGGGAATCCAAGGAGGGGTGACTTGCGGGGCTCAGACCAGGTTCTGTTACCCAGAATCCTTTGCAAACCTCATAATTTGGCTAAAAAAACACATGTTCCTCACATTTCTGTGGCAGAAAGTTCTGGAATCTGAGAGGAGCCACAAATTTCCTTCCACCCAGCGTTCCCCCAAGTCTCCCGATAAAAATGATACCTCACTTGTGTGGGTAGGCCTAGCGCCAGCGACAGGAAACGCACAAAACGCAACGTGGACACATACAAATTTTTGGAAGAAAACAGAGGTGTTTTTTGCGAAGTGCCTACCTGTAGATTTTGGCTTCTAGCTCAGCCGGCACCTAGGGAAACCTACCAAACCTGTGCATTTTTGAAAACTAGAGACCTAGGGGAATCCAAGGAGGGGTGACTTGCGGAGCTCGGACCAGTTTCTGTTACCCAGAATCCTTTGCAAACCTCAAAATTTGGCTAAAAAAACACATGTTCCTCACATTTCTGTGGCAGAAAGTTCTGGAATCTGAGAGGAGCCACAAATTTCCTTCCACCCAGCGTTCCCCCAAGTCTCCCGATAAAAATGATACCTAACTTGTGTGGGTAGGCCTAGCGCCCGCGACAGGAAACGCCCCAAAGCGCAATGTGGACACATCCACATTTTTGGAAGAAAACAGAGGTGTTTTTTGCGAAGTGCCTACCTGTAGATTTTGGCATCTAGCTCAGCCGGCACCTAGGGAAACCTACCAAACCTGTGCATTTCTGAAAACTAGAGACCTAGGGGAATCCAAGGAGGGGTGACTTGCGGGGCTCGGACCAGGTTCTGTTACCCAGAATCCTTTGCAAACCTCAAAATTTGGCTAAAACAACACATGTTCCTCACATTTCTGTGGCAGAAAGTTCTGGAATCTGAGAGGAGCCACAAATTTCCTTCCACCCAGCGTTCCCCCAAGTCTCCCGATAAAAATGATACCTCACTTGTGTGGGTAGGCCTAGCGCCCGCGACAGGAAATGCCCCAAAGCGCAATGTGGACACATCCAAATTTTTGGAAGAAAACAGAGGTGTTTTTTGCGAAGTGCCTACCTGTAGATTTTGGCCTCTAGCTCAGCCGGCACCTAGGGAAACCTACCAAACCTGTGCATTTTTGAAAACTAGAGACCTATGGGAATCCAAGGAGGGGTGACTTGCGGAGCTCGGACCAGGTTCTGTTACCCAGAATCCTTTGCAAACCTCAAAATTTGGCTAAAAAAACATTTGTTCCTCACATTTCTGTGGCAGAAAGTTCTGGAATCTGAGAGGAGCCACAAATTTCCTTCCACCCAGCGTTCCCCCAAGTCTCCCGATAACAATGATACCTCACTTGTTTGGGTAGGCCTAGCGCCCGCGACAGGAAACGCCCCAAAGCGCAATGTGGACACATCCACATTTTTGGAAGAAAACAGAGGTGTTTTTTGCGAAGTGCCTACCTGTAGATTTTGGCATCTAGCTCAGCCGGCACCTAGGGAAACCTACCAAACCTGTGCATTTCTGAAAACTAGAGACCTAGGGGAATCCAAGGAGGGGTGACTTGCGGGGCTCGGACCAGGTTCTGTTACCCAGAATCCTTTGCAAACCTCAAAATTTGGCTAAAACAACACATGTTCCTCACATTTCTGTGGCAGAAAGTTCTGGAATCTGAGAGGAGCCACAAATTTCCTTCCACCCAGCGTTCCCCCAAGTCTCCCGATAAAAATGATACCTCACTTGTGTGGGTAGGCCTAGCGCCCGCGACTGGAAACGCCCCAAAGCGCAATGTGGACACATCAAAATTTTTGGAAGAAAACAGAGGTGTTTTTTGCGAAGTGCCTACCTGTAGATTTTGGCCTCTAGCTCAGCCGGCACCTAGGGAAACCTACCAAACCTGTGCATTTCTGAAAACTAGAGACCTAGGAGAATCCAAGGAGGGGTGACTTGCGGGGCTCGGACCAGGTTCTGTTACCCAGAATCCTTTGGAAACCTCAAAATTTGGCTAAAAGAACTCATGTTCCTCACATTTCTGTGGCAGAAAGTTGTGGAATCTGAGAGGAGCCACACATTTCCTTCCACCCAGCGTTCCCCCAAGTCTCCCGATAAAAATTATACCTCACTTGTGTGGGTAGGCCTAGCGCCCGCGACAGGAAACGCCCCAAAGCGCAACGTCCAAATTTTTGGAAGAAAACAGAGGTGTTTTTTGCGAAGTGCCTACCTGTAGATTTTGGCCTCTAGCTCAGCCAGCACCTAGGGAAACCTACCAAACCTGTGCATTTCTGAAAACTAGAGACCGAGGGGAATCCAAGGAGGGGTGACTTGCGGGGCTCGGACCACGTTCTGTTACCCAGAATCCTTTGCAAACCTCATAATTTGGCTAAAAAAACACATGTTCCTCACATTTCTGTGGCAGAAAGTTCTGGAATCTGAGAGGAGCCACAAATTTCCTTCCACCCAGCGTTCCCCCAAGTCTCCCGATAAAAATGATACCTCACTTGTGTGGGTAGGCCTAGCGCCAGCGACAGGAAACGCCCCAAAGCGCAACGTGGACACATCCAAATTTTTGGAAGAAAACAGAGGTGTTTTTTGCGAAGTGCCTACCTGTAGATTTTGGCCTCTAGCTCAGCCGGCGCCTAGGGAAACCTACCAAACCTGTGCAGTTTTGAAAACTAGAGACCTAGGGGAATCCAAGGAGGGGTGACTTGCGGAGCTCGGACCAGGTTCTGTTACCCAGAATCCTTTGCAAACCTCAAAATTTGGCTAAAAAAACATTTGTTCCTCACATTTCTGTGGCAGAAAGTTCTGGAATCTGAGAGGAGCCACAAATTTCCTTCCACCCAGCGTTCCCCCAAGTCTCCCGATAACAATGATACCTCACTTGTTTGGGTAGGCCTAGCGCCCGCGACAGGAAACGCCCCAAAGCGCAATGTGGACACATCCACATTTTTGGAAGAAAACAGAGGTGTTTTTTGCGAAGTGCCTACCTGTAGATTTTGGCCTCTAGCTCAGCCGGCACCTAGGGAAACCTACCAAACCTGTGCATTTCTGAAAACTAGAGACCTAGGGGAATCCAAGGAGGGGTGACTTGCGGGGCTCGGACCAGGTTCTGTTACCCAGAATCCTTTGCAAACCTCAAAATTTGGCTAAAAGAACTCATGTTCCTCACATTTCTGTGGCAGAAAGTTCTGGAATCTGAGAGGAGCCACACATTTCCTTCCACCCAGCGTTCCCCCAAGTCTCCCGATAAAAATGATACCTCACTTGTGTGGGTAGGCCTAGTGCCTGCGACAGGAAATGCCCCAAAGCGCAACGTGGACACATCCAAATTTTTGGAAGAAAACAGAGGTGTTTTTTGCGAAGTGCCTACCTGTAGATTTTGGCCTCTAGCTCAGCCGGCACCTAGGGAAACCTACCAAAACTGTGCATTTCTGAAAACTAGAGACCTAGCGGAATCCAAGATGGGGTGACTTGCGGGGCTCGGACCAGGTTCTGTTACCCAGAATCCTTTGCAAACCTCAAAATTTGGCTAAAAAAACACATGTTCCTCACATTTCTGTGGCAGAAAGTTGTGGAATCTGAAAGGAGCCACAAATTTCCTTCCACCCAGCGTTCCCCCAAGTCTCCCGATAAAAATGATACCTCACTTTTGTGGGTAGGCCTAGCGCCCGCGACAGGAAACGCCCCAAAGCGCAATGTGGACACATCCACATTTTTGGAAGAAAACAGAGGTGTTTTTTGCGAAGTGCCTACCTGTAGATTTTGGCCTCTAGCTCAGCCGGCACCTAGGGAAACCTACCAAAACTGTGCATTTCTGAAAACTAGAGACCTAGCGGAATCCAAGATGGGGTGACGTGCGGGGCTCGGACCAGGTTCTGTTACCCAGAATCCTTTGCAAACCTCAAAATTTGGCTAAAAAAACACATGTTCCTCACATTTCTGTGGCAGAAAGTTCTGGAATCTGAGAGGAGCCACAAATTTCCTTCCACCCAGCATTCCCCCAAGTCTCCCGATAAACATGATACCTCACTTGTGTGGGTAGGCCTAGCGCCCGCGATAGGAAACGCCCCAAAGCGCAACGTGGACACATCCAAATTTTTGGAAGAAAACAGAGGTGTTTTTTGCGAATTGCCTACCTGTAGATTTTGGCCTCTAGCTCAGCCGGCACCTAGGGAAACCTACCACACCTGTGCATTTCTGAAAACTAGAGACCTAGGGGAATCCAAGGAGGGGTGACTTGCGGGGCTCAGACCAGGTTCTGTTACCCAGAATCCTTTGCAAACCTCAAAATTTGGCTAAAACAACACATGTTCCTCACATTTCTGTGGCAGAAAGTTCTGGAATCTGAGAGGAGCCACAAATTTCCTTCCACCCAGCGTTCCCCCAAGTCTCCCGATAAAAATGATACCTCACTTGTGTGGGTAGGCCTAGCGCCCGCGACAGGAAACGCCCCAAAGCGCAATGTGGACACATCCACATTTTTGGAAGAAAACAGAGGTGTTTTTTGCGAAGTGCCTACCTGTAGATTTTGGCATCTAGCTCAGCCGGCACCTAGGGAAACCTACCAAACCTGTGCATTTCTGAAAACTAAAGACCTAGGGGAATCAAAGGAGGGGTGACTTGCGGGGCTCAGACCAGGTTCTGTTACCCAGAATCCTTTGCAAACCTCAAAATTTGGCTAAAACAACACATGTTCCTCACATTTCTGTGGCAGAAAGTTCTGGAATCTGAGAGGAGCCACAAATTTCCTTCCACCCAGCGTTCCCCCAAGTCTCCCGATAAAAATGATACCTCACTTGTGTGGGTAGGCCTAGCGCCCGCGACAGGAAACGCCCCAAAGCGCAATGTGGACACATCAAAATTTTTGGAAGAAAACAGAGGTGTTTTTTGCGAAGTGCCTACCTGTAGATTTTGGCCTCTAGCTCAGCCGGCACCTAGGGAAACCTACCAAACCTGTGCATTTCTGAAAACTAGACACCTAGGGGAATCCAAGGAGGGGTGACTTGCGGGGCTCGGACCAGGTTCTGTTACCCAGAATCCTTTGCAAACCTCAAAATTTGGCTAAAAGAACTTATGTTCCTCACATTTCTGTGGCAGAAAGTTCTGGAATCTGAGAGGAGCCACACATTTCCTTCCACCCAGCGTTCCCCCAAGTCTCCCGATAAAAATTATACCTCACTTGTGTGGGTAGGCCTAGCGCCCGCGACAGGAAACGCCCCAAAGCGCAACGTCCAAATTTTTGGAAGAAAACAGAGGTGTTTTTTGCGAAGTGCCTACCTGTAGATTTTGGCCTCTAGCTCAGCCAGCACCTAGGGAAACCTACCAAACCTGTGCATTTCTGAAAACTAGAGACCTAGGGGAATCCAAGGAGGGGTGACTTGCGGGGCTCGGACCAGGTTCTGTTACCCAGAATCCTTTGCAAACCTCATAATTTGGCTAAAAAAACACATGTTCCTCACATTTCTGTGGCAGAAAGTTCTGGAATCTGAGAGGAGCCACAAATTTCCTTCCACCCAGCGTTCCCCCAAGTCTCCCGATAAAAATGATACCTCACTTGTGTGGGTAGGCCTAGCGCCAGCGACAGGAAACGCCCCAAAGCGCAACGTGGACACATCCAAATTTTTGGAAGAAAACAGAGGTGTTTTTTGCGAAGTGCCTACCTGTAGATTTTGGCCTCTAGCTCAGCCGGCACCTAGGGAAACCTACCAAACCTGTGCATTTTTGAAAACTAGAGACCTAGGGGAATCCAAGGAGGGGTGACTTGCGGAGCTCGGACCAGGTTCTGTTACCCAGAATCCTTTGCAAACCTCAAAATTTGGCTAAAAAAACATTTGTTCCTCACATTTCTGTGGCAGAAAGTTCTGGAATCTGAGAGGAGCCACAAATTTCCTTCCACCCAGCGTTCCCCCAAGTCTCCCGATAACAATGATACCTCACTTGTTTGGGTAGGCCTAGCGCCCGCGACAGGAAACGCCCCAAAGCGCAATGTGGACACATCCACATTTTTGGAAGAAAACAGAGGTGTTTTTTGCGAAGTGCCTACCTGTAGATTTTGGCATCTAGCTCAGCCGGCACCTAGGGAAACCTACCAAACCTGTGCATTTCTGAAAACTAGAGACCTAGGGGAATCCAAGGAGGGGTGACTTGCGGGGCTCGGACCAGGTTCTGTTACCCAGAATCCTTTGCAAACCTCAAAATTTGGCTAAAACAACACATGTTCCTCACATTTCTGTGGCAGAAAGTTCTGGAATCTGAGAGGAGCCACAAATTTCCTTCCACCCAGCGTTCCCCCAAGTCTCCCGATAAAAATGATACCTCACTTGTGTGGGTAGGCCTAGCGCCCGCGACAGGAAACGCCCCAAAGCGCAATGTGGACACATCAAAATTTTTGGAAGAAAACAGAGGTGTTTTTTGCGAAGTGCCTACCTGTAGATTTTGGCCTCTAGCTCAGCCGGCACCTAGGGAAACCTACCAAACCTGTGCATTTCTGAATACTAGAGACCGAGGGAAATCCAAGGAGGGGTGACTTGCGGGGCTCGGACCAGGTTCTGTTACCCAGAATCCTTTGCAAACCTCATAATTTGGCTAAAAAAACACATGTTCCTCACATTTCTGTGGCAGAAAGTTCTGGAATCTGAGAGGAGCCACAAATTTCCTTCCACCCAGCGTTCCCCCAAGTCTCCCGATAAAAATGATACCTCACTTGTGTGGGTAGGCCTAGCGCCCGCTACAGGAAACGCCCCAAAGCGCAACGTGGACACATCCAAATTTTTGGAAGAAAACAGAGGTGTTTTTTGCTAAGTGCCTACCTGTAGATTTTGGCCTCTAGCTCAGCCGGCACCTAGGGAAACCTACCAAACCTGTGCATTTCTGAAAACTAAAGACCTCGGGGAATCCAAGGAGAGGTGACTTGCGGGGCTCGGACCAGGTTCTGTTACCCAGAATCCTTTGCAAACCTCAAAATTTGGCTAAAAGAACTCATGTTCCTCACATTTCTGTGGCAGAAAGTTCTGGAATCTGAGAGGAGCCACACATTTCCTTCCACCCAGCGTTCCCCCAAGTCTCCCGATAAAAATTATACCTCACTTGTGTGGGTAGGCCTAGCGCCCGCGACAGGAAACGCCCCAAAGCGCAACGTCCAAATTTTTGGAAGAAAACAGAGGTGTTTTTTGCGAAGTGCCTACCTGTAGATTTTGGCCTCTAGCTCAGCCAGCACCTAGGGAAACCTACCAAACCTGTGCATTTCTGAATACTAGAGACCGAGGGAAATCCAAGGAGGGGTGACTTGCGGGGCTCGGACCAGGTTCTGTTACCCAGAATCCTTTGCAAACCTCATAATTTGGCTAAAAAAACACATGTTCCTCACATTTCTGTGGCAGAAAGTTCTGGAATCTGAGAGGAGCCACAAATTTCCTTCCACCCAGCGTTCCCCCAAGTCTCCCGATAAAAATGATACCTCACTTGTGTGGGTAGGCCTAGCGCCAGCGACAGGAAACGCCCCAAAGCGCAACGTGGACACATCCAAATTTTTGGAAGAAAACAGAGGTGTTTTTTGCGAATTGCCTACCTGTAGATTTTGGCCTCTAGCTCAGCCGGCACCTAGGGAAACCTACCAAACCTGTGCATTTCTGAAAACTAGAGACCTAGGGGAATCCAAGGAGGGGTGACTTGCGGAGCTCGGACTAGGTTCTGTTACCCAGAATCCTTTGCAAACCTCAAAATTTGGCTAAAAAAACATATGTTCCTCACATTTCTGTGGCAGAAAGTTCTGGAATCTGAGAGGAGCCACGAATTTCCTTCCACCCAGCGTTCCCCCAAGTGTCCCGATAAAAATGATACCTCACTTGTGTGGGTATGCCTAGCGCCCGCGACAGGAAACGCCCCAAAGCGCAATGTGGACACATCCACATTTTTGGAAGAAAACAGAGGTGTTTTTTGCGAAGTGCCTACCTGTAGATTTTGGCCTCTAGCTCAGCCGGCACCTAGGGAAACCTACCAAACCTGTGCATTTCTGAAAACTAGAGACCTAGGGGAATCCAAGGAGGGGTGACTTGCGGGGCTCGGACCAGGTTCTGTTACCCAGAATCCTTTGCAAACCTCAAAATTTGGCTAAAAGAACTCATGTTCCTCACATTTCTGTGGCAGAAAGTTCTGGAATCTGAGAGGAGCCACACATTTCCTTCCACCCAGCGTTCCCCCAAGTCTCCCGATAAAAATTATACCTCACTTGTGTGGGTAGGCCTAGCGCCCGCGACAGGAAACGCCCCAAAGCGCAACGTCCAAATTTTTGGAAGAAAACAGAGGAGTTTTTTGCGAAGTGCCTACCTGTAGATTTTGGCCTCTAGCTCAGCCAGCACCTAGGGAAACCTACCAAACCTGTGCATTTCTGAAAACTAGAGACCGAGGGGAATCCAAGGAGGGGTGACTTGCGGGGCTCGGACCACGTTCTGTTACCCAGAATCCTTTGCAAACCTCATAATTTGGCTAAAAAAACACATGTTCCTCACATTTCTGTGGCAGAAAGTTCTGGAATCTGAGAGGAGCCACAAATTTCCTTCCACCCAGCGTTCCCCCAAGTCTCCCGATAAAAATTATACCTCACTTGTGTGGGTAGGCCTAGCGCCAGCGACAGGAAACGCCCCAAAGCGCAACGTGGACACATCCAAATTTTTGGAAGAAAACAGAGGTGTTTTTTGCGAAGTGCCTACCTGTAGATTTTGGCCTCTAGCTCAGCCGGCACCTAGGGAAACCTACCAAACCTGTGCATTTTTGAAAACTAGAGACCTAGGGGAATCCAAGGAGGGGTGACTTGCGGAGCTCGGACCAGGTTCTGTTACCCAGAATCCTTTGCAAACCTCAAAATTTGGCTAAAAAAACATTTGTTCCTCACATTTCTGTGGCAGAAAGTTCTGGAATCTGAGAGGAGCCACAAATTTCCTTCCACCCAGCGTTCCCCCAAGTCTCCCGATAACAATGATACCTCACTTGTGTGGGTAGGCCTAGCGCCCGCGACAGGAAACGCCCCAAAGCGCAATGTGGACACATCCACATTTTTGGAAGAAAACAGAGGTGTTTTTTGCGAAGTGCCTACCTGTAGATTTTGGCCTCTAGCTCAGCCGGCACCTAGGGAAACCTACCAAACCTGTGCATTTCTGAAAACTAGAGACCTAGGGGAATCCAAGGAGGGGTGACTTGCGGGGCTCGGACCAGGTTCTGTTACCCAGAATCCTTTGCAAACCTCAAAATTTGGCTAAAAAAACACATGTTCCTCACATTTCTGTGGCAGAAAGTTCTGGAATCTGAGAGGAGCCACAAATTTCCTTCCACCCAGCGTTCCCCCAAGTCTCCCGATAAAAATGATACCTCACTTGTGTGGGTAGGCCTAGCGCCCGCGACAGGAAACGCCCCAAAGCGCAACGTGGACACATCCAAATTTTTGGAAGAAAACAGAGGTGTTTTTTGCGAAGTGCCTACCTGTAGATTTTGACCTCTAGCTCAGCCGGCACCTAGGGAAACCTACCAAACCTGTGCATTTCTGAAAACTAGAGACCTAGGGGAATCCAAGGAGGGGTGACTTGCGGGGCTTGGACCAGGTTCGTTTACCCAGAATCCTTTGCAAACCTCAAAATTTGGCTAAAAAAACACATGTTCCTCACATTTCTGTGGCAGAAAGTTCTGGAATCGGAGAGGAGCCACAAATTTCCTTCCACCCAGCGTTCCCCCAAGTCTCCCGATAAAAATGATACCTCACTTGTGTGGGTAGGCCTAGTGCCCGCGACAGGAAATGCCCCAAAGCGCAACGTGGACACATCCAAATTTTTGGAAGAAAACAGAGGTGTTTTTTGCGAAGTGCCTACCTGTAGATTTTGGCCTCTAGCTCAGCCGGCACCTAGGGAAACCTACCAAAACTGTGCATTTCTGAAAACTAGAGACCTAGCGGAATCCAAGATGGGGTGACTTGCGGGGCTCGGACCAGGTTCTGTTACCCAGAATCCTTTGCAAACCTCAAAATTTGGCTAAAAAAACACATGTTCCTCACATTTCTGTGGCAGAAAGTTGTGGAATCTGAAAGGAGCCACAAATTTCCTTCCACCCAGCGTTCCCCCAAGTCTCCCGATAAAAATGATACCTCACTTTTGTGGGTAGGCCTAGCGCCCGCGACAGGAAACGCCCCAAAGCGCAATGTGGACACATCCACATTTTTGGAAGAAAACAGAGGTGTTTTTTGCGAAGTGCCTACCTGTAGATTTTGGCCTCTAGCTCAGCCGGCACCTAGGGAAACCTACCAAACCTGTGCATTTCTGAAAACTAGAGACCTAGGGGAATCCAAGATGGGGTGACTTGCGGGGCTCGGACCAGGTTCTGTTACCCAGAATCCTTTGCAAACCTCGAAATTTGGCTAAAAAAACACATGTTCCTCACATTTCTGTGGCAGAAAGTTCTGGAATCTGAGAGGAGCCACAAATTTCCTTCCACCCAGCGTTCCCCCAAGTCTCCCGATAAAAATGATACCTCACTTGTGTGTGTAGGCCTAGCGTCCGCGACAGGAAACGCCCCAAAGCGCAACGTGGACACATCCAAATTTTTGGAAGAAAACAGAGGTGTTTTTTGCGAAGTGCCTACCTGTAGATTTTGGCCTCTAGCTCAGCCGGCACCTAGGGAAACCTACCAAACCTGTGCATTTCTGAAAACTAGAGACCTAGGGGAATCCAAGATGGGGTGACTTGCGGGGCTCGGACCAGGTTCTGTTACCCAGAATCCTTTGCAAACCTCAAAATTTGGCTAAAAAAACATATGTTCCTCATATTTCTGTGGCAGAAAGTTCTGGAATCTGAGAGGAGCCACAAATTTCCTTCCACCCAGCGTTCCCCCAAGTCTCCCGATAAAAATGATACCTCACTTGTGTGGGTAGGCCTAGCGCCCGCTACAGGAAACGCCCCAAAGCGCAACGTGGACACATCCAAATTTTTGGAAGAAAACAGAGGTGTTTTTTGCTAAGTGCCTACCTGTAGATTTTGGCCTCTAGCTCAGCCGGCACCTAGGGAAACCTACCAAACCTGTGCATTTCTGAAAACTAAAGACCTCGGGGAATCCAAGGAGAGGTGACTTGCGGGGCTCGGACCAGGTTCTGTTACCCAGAATCCTTTGCAAACCTCAAAATTTGGCTAAAAGAACTCATGTTCCTCACATTTCTGTGGCAGAAAGTTCTGGAATCTGAGAGGAGCCACACATTTCCTTCCACCCAGCGTTCCCCCAAGTCTCCCGATAAAAATTATACCTCACTTGTGTGGGTAGGCCTAGCGCCCGCGACAGGAAACGCCCCAAAGCGCAACGTCCAAATTTTTGGAAGAAAACAGAGGTGTTTTTTGCGAAGTGCCTACCTGTAGATTTTGGCCTCTAGCTCAGCCAGCACCTAGGGAAACCTACCAAACCTGTGCATTTCTGAATACTAGAGACCGAGGGAAATCCAAGGAGGGGTGACTTGCGGGGCTCGGACCAGGTTCTGTTACCCAGAATCCTTTGCAAACCTCATAATTTGGCTAAAAAAACACATGTTCCTCACATTTCTGTGGCAGAAAGTTCTGGAATCTGAGAGGAGCCACAAATTTCCTTCCACCCAGCGTTCCCCCAAGTCTCCCGATAAAAATGATACCTCACTTGTGTGGGTAGGCCTAGCGCCAGCGACAGGAAACGCCCCAAAGCGCAACGTGGACACATCCAAATTTTTGGAAGAAAACAGAGGTGTTTTTTGCGAATTGCCTACCTGTAGATTTTGGCCTCTAGCTCAGCCGGCACCTAGGGAAACCTACCAAACCTGTGCATTTCTGAAAACTAGAGACCTAGGGGAATCCAAGGAGGGGTGACTTGCGGAGCTCGGACCAGGTTCTGTTACCCAGAATCCTTTGCAAACCTCAAAAATTTGGCTAAAAAAACATATGTTCCTCACATTTCTGTGGCAGAAAGTTCTGGAATCTGAGAGGAGCCACGAATTTCCTTCCACCCAGCGTTCCCCCAAGTGTCCCGATAAAAATGATACCTCACTTGTGTGGGTAGGCCTAGCGCCCGCGACAGGAAACGCCCCAAAGCGCAATGTGGACACATCCACATTTTTGGAAGAAAACAGAGGTGTTTTTTGCGAAGTGCCTACCTGTAGATTTTGGCCTCTAGCTCAGCCGGCACCTAGGGAAACCTACCAAACCTGTGCATTTCTGAAAACTAGAGACCTAGGGGAATCCAAGGAGGGGTGACTTGCGGGGCTCGGACCAGGTTCTGTTACCCAGAATCCTTTGCAAACCTCAAAATTTGGCTAAAAGAACTCATGTTCCTCACATTTCTGTGGCAGAAAGTTCTGGAATCTGAGAGGAGCCACACATTTCCTTCCACCCAGCGTTCCCCCAAGTCTCCCGATAAAAATTATACCTCACTTGTGTGGGTAGGCCTAGCGCCCGCGACAGGAAACGCCCCAAAGCGCAACGTCCAAATTTTTGGAAGAAAACAGAGGTGTTTTTTGCGAAGTGCCTACCTGTAGATTTTGGCCTCTAGCTCAGCCGGCACCTAGGTAAACCTACCAAACCTGTGCATTTCTGAAAACTAGAGACCGAGGGGAATCCAAGGAGGGGTGACTTGCGGGGCTCGGACCACGTTCTGTTACCCAGAATCCTTTGCAAACCTCATAATTTGGCTAAAAAAACACATGTTCCTCACATTTCTGTGGCAGAAAGTTCTGGAATCTGAGAGGAGCCACAAATTTCCTTCCACCCAGCGTTCCCCCAAGTCTCCCGATAAAAATGATACCTCACTTGTGTGGGTAGGCCTAGCGCCAGCGACAGGAAACGCCCCAAAGCGCAACGTGGACACATCCAAATTTTTGGAAGAAAACAGAGGTGTTTTTTGCGAAGTGCCTACCTGTAGATTTTGGCCTCTAGCTCAGCCGGCACCTAGGGAAACCTACCAAACCTGTGCATTTTTGAAAACTAGAGACCTAGGGGAATCCAAGGAGGGGTGACTTGCGGAGCTCGGACCAGGTTCTGTTACCCAGAATCCTTTGCAAACCTCAAAATTTGGCTAAAAAAACATTTGTTCCTCACATTTCTGTGGCAGAAAGTTCTGGAATCTGAGAGGAGCCACAAATTTCCTTCCACCCAGCGTTCCCCCAAGTCTCCCGATAACAATGATACCTCACTTGTGTGGGTAGGCCTAGCGCCCGCGACAGGAAACGCCCCAAAGCGCAATGTGGACACATCCACATTTTTGGAAGAAAACAGAGGTGTTTTTTGCGAAGTGCCTACCTGTAGATTTTGGCCTCTAGCTCAGCCGGCACCTAGGGAAACCTACCAAACCTGTGCATTTCTGAAAACTAGAGACCTAGGGGAATCCAAGGAGGGGTGACTTGCGGGGCTCGGACCAGGTTCTGTTACCCAGAATCCTTTGCAAACCTCAAAATTTGGCTAAAAAAACACATGTTCCTCACATTTCTGTGGCAGAAAGTTGTGGAATCTGAGAGGAGCCACACATTTCCTTCCACCCAGCGTTCCCCCAAGTCTCCCGATAAAAATTATACCTCACTTGTGTGGGTAGGCCTAGCGCCCGCGACAGGAAACGCCCCAAAGCGCAACGTCCAAATTTTTGGAAGAAAACAGAGGTGTTTTTTGCGAAGTGCCTACCTGTAGATTTTGGCCTCTAGCTCAGCCAGCTCCTAGGGAAACCTACCAAACCTGTGCATTTCTGAAAACTAGAGACCGAGGGGAATCCAAGGAGGGGTGACTTGCGGGGCTCGGACCACGTTCTGTTACCCAGAATCCTTTGCAAACCTCATAATTTGGCTAAAAAAACACATGTTCCTCACATTTCTGTGGCAGAAAGTTCTGGAATCTGAGAGGAGCCACAAATTTCCTTCCACCCAGCGTTCCCCCAAGTCTCCCGATAAAAATGATACCTCACTTGTGTGGGTAGGCCTAGCGCCAGCGACAGGAAACGCCCCAAAGCGCAACGTGGACACATCCAAATTTTTGGAAGAAAACAGAGGTGTTTTTTGCGAAGTGCCTACCTGTAGATTTTGGCCTCTAGCTCAGCCGGCGCCTAGGGAAACCTACCAAACCTGTGCAGTTTTGAAAACTAGAGACCTAGGGGAATCCAAGGAGGGGTGACTTGCGGAGCTCGGACCAGGTTCTGTTACCCAGAATCCTTTGCAAACCTCAAAATTTGGCTAAAAAAACATTTGTTCCTCACATTTCTGTGGCAGAAAGTTCTGGAATCTGAGAGGAGCCACAAATTTCCTTCCACCCAGCGTTCCCCCAAGTCTCCCGATAACAATGATACCTCACTTGTTTGGGTAGGCCTAGCGCCCGCGACAGGAAACGCCCCAAAGCGCAATGTGGACACATCCACATTTTTGGAAGAAAACAGAGGTGTTTTTTGCGAAGTGCCTACCTGTAGATTTTGGCCTCTAGCTCAGCCGGCACCTAGGGAAACCTACCAAACCTGTGCATTTCTGAAAACTAGAGACCTAGGGGAATCCAAGGAGGGGTGACTTGCGGGGCTCGGACCAGGTTCTGTTACCCAGAATCCTTTGCAAACCTCAAAATTTGGCTAAAAGAACTCATGTTCCTCACATTTCTGTGGCAGAAAGTTCTGGAATCTGAGAGGAGCCACACATTTCCTTCCACCCAGCGTTCCCCCAAGTCTCCCGATAAAAATGATACCTCACTTGTGTGGGTAGGCCTAGTGCCTGCGACAGGAAATGCCCCAAAGCGCAACGTGGACACATCCAAATTTTTGGAAGAAAACAGAGGTGTTTTTTGCGAAGTGCCTACCTGTAGATTTTGGCCTCTAGCTCAGCCGGCACCTAGGGAAACCTACCAAAACTGTGCATTTCTGAAAACTAGAGACCTAGCGGAATCCAAGATGGGGTGACTTGCGGGGCTCGGACCAGGTTCTGTTACCCAGAATCCTTTGCAAACCTCAAAATTTGGCTAAAAAAACACATGTTCCTCACATTTCTGTGGCAGAAAGTTGTGGAATCTGAAAGGAGCCACAAATTTCCTTCCACCCAGCGTTCCCCCAAGTCTCCCGATAAAAATGATACCTCACTTTTGTGGGTAGGCCTAGCGCCCGCGACAGGAAACGCCCCAAAGCGCAATGTGGACACATCCACATTTTTGGAAGAAAACAGAGGTGTTTTTTGCGAAGTGCCTACCTGTAGATTTTGGCCTCTAGCTCAGCCGGCACCTAGGGAAACCTACCAAAACTGTGCATTTCTGAAAACTAGAGACCTAGCGGAATCCAAGATGGGGTGACGTGCGGGGCTCGGACCAGGTTCTGTTACCCAGAATCCTTTGCAAACCTCAAAATTTGGCTAAAAAAACACATGTTCCTCACATTTCTGTGGCAGAAAGTTCTGGAATCTGAGAGGAGCCACAAATTTCCTTCCACCCAGCATTCCCCCAAGTCTCCCGATAAACATGATACCTCACTTGTGTGGGTAGGCCTAGCGCCCGCGATAGGAAACGCCCCAAAGCGCAACGTGGACACATCCAAATTTTTGGAAGAAAACAGAGGTGTTTTTTGCGAATTGCCTACCTGTAGATTTTGGCCTCTAGCTCAGCCGGCACCTAGGGAAACCTACCACACCTGTGCATTTCTGAAAACTAGAGACCTAGGGGAATCCAAGGAGGGGTGACTTGCGGGGCTCAGACCAGGTTCTGTTACCCAGAATCCTTTGCAAACCTCAAAATTTGGCTAAAACAACACATGTTCCTCACATTTCTGTGGCAGAAAGTTCTGGAATCTGAGAGGAGCCACAAATTTCCTTCCACCCAGCGTTCCCCCAAGTCTCCCGATAAAAATGATACCTCACTTGTGTGGGTAGGCCTAGCGCCCGCGACAGGAAACGCCCCAAAGCGCAATGTGGACACATCCACATTTTTGGAAGAAAACAGAGGTGTTTTTTGCGAAGTGCCTACCTGTAGATTTTGGCATCTAGCTCAGCCGGCACCTAGGGAAACCTACCAAACCTGTGCATTTCTGAAAACTAAAGACCTAGGGGAATCAAAGGAGGGGTGACTTGCGGGGCTCAGACCAGGTTCTGTTACCCAGAATCCTTTGCAAACCTCAAAATTTGGCTAAAACAACACATGTTCCTCACATTTCTGTGGCAGAAAGTTCTGGAATCTGAGAGGAGCCACAAATTTCCTTCCACCCAGCGTTCCCCCAAGTCTCCCGATAAAAATGATACCTCACTTGTGTGGGTAGGCCTAGCGCCCGCGACAGGAAACGCCCCAAAGCGCAATGTGGACACATCAAAATTTTTGGAAGAAAACAGAGGTGTTTTTTGCGAAGTGCCTACCTGTAGATTTTGGCCTCTAGCTCAGCCGGCACCTAGGGAAACCTACCAAACCTGTGCATTTCTGAAAACTAGACACCTAGGGGAATCCAAGGAGGGGTGACTTGCGGGGCTCGGACCAGGTTCTGTTACCCAGAATCCTTTGCAAACCTCAAAATTTGGCTAAAAGAACTTATGTTCCTCACATTTCTGTGGCAGAAAGTTCTGGAATCTGAGAGGAGCCACACATTTCCTTCCACCCAGCGTTCCCCCAAGTCTCCCGATAAAAATTATACCTCACTTGTGTGGGTAGGCCTAGCGCCCGCGACAGGAAACGCCCCAAAGCGCAACGTCCAAATTTTTGGAAGAAAACAGAGGTGTTTTTTGCGAAGTGCCTACCTGTAGATTTTGGCCTCTAGCTCAGCCAGCACCTAGGGAAACCTACCAAACCTGTGCATTTCTGAAAACTAGAGACCTAGGGGAATCCAAGGAGGGGTGACTTGCGGGGCTCGGACCAGGTTCTGTTACCCAGAATCCTTTGCAAACCTCATAATTTGGCTAAAAAAACACATGTTCCTCACATTTCTGTGGCAGAAAGTTCTGGAATCTGAGAGGAGCCACAAATTTCCTTCCACCCAGCGTTCCCCCAAGTCTCCCGATAAAAATGATACCTCACTTGTGTGGGTAGGCCTAGCGCCAGCGACAGGAAACGCCCCAAAGCGCAACGTGGACACATCCAAATTTTTGGAAGAAAACAGAGGTGTTTTTTGCGAAGTGCCTACCTGTAGATTTTGGCCTCTAGCTCAGCCGGCACCTAGGGAAACCTACCAAACCTGTGCATTTTTGAAAACTAGAGACCTAGGGGAATCCAAGGAGGGGTGACTTGCGGAGCTCGGACCAGGTTCTGTTACCCAGAATCCTTTGCAAACCTCAAAATTTGGCTAAAAAAACATTTGTTCCTCACATTTCTGTGGCAGAAAGTTCTGGAATCTGAGAGGAGCCACAAATTTCCTTCCACCCAGCGTTCCCCCAAGTCTCCCGATAACAATGATACCTCACTTGTTTGGGTAGGCCTAGCGCCCGCGACAGGAAACGCCCCAAAGCGCAATGTGGACACATCCACATTTTTGGAAGAAAACAGAGGTGTTTTTTGCGAAGTGCCTACCTGTAGATTTTGGCATCTAGCTCAGCCGGCACCTAGGGAAACCTACCAAACCTGTGCATTTCTGAAAACTAGAGACCTAGGGGAATCCAAGGAGGGGTGACTTGCGGGGCTCGGACCAGGTTCTGTTACCCAGAATCCTTTGCAAACCTCAAAATTTGGCTAAAACAACACATGTTCCTCACATTTCTGTGGCAGAAAGTTCTGGAATCTGAGAGGAGCCACAAATTTCCTTCCACCCAGCGTTCCCCCAAGTCTCCCGATAAAAATGATACCTCACTTGTGTGGGTAGGCCTAGCGCCCGCGACAGGAAACGCCCCAAAGCGCAATGTGGACACATCAAAATTTTTGGAAGAAAACAGAGGTGTTTTTTGCGAAGTGCCTACCTGTAGATTTTGGCCTCTAGCTCAGCCGGCACCTAGGGAAACCTACCAAACCTGTGCATTTCTGAATACTAGAGACCGAGGGAAATCCAAGGAGGGGTGACTTGCGGGGCTCGGACCAGGTTCTGTTACCCAGAATCCTTTGCAAACCTCATAATTTGGCTAAAAAAACACATGTTCCTCACATTTCTGTGGCAGAAAGTTCTGGAATCTGAGAGGAGCCACAAATTTCCTTCCACCCAGCGTTCCCCCAAGTCTCCCGATAAAAATGATACCTCACTTGTGTGGGTAGGCCTAGCGCCCGCTACAGGAAACGCCCCAAAGCGCAACGTGGACACATCCAAATTTTTGGAAGAAAACAGAGGTGTTTTTTGCTAAGTGCCTACCTGTAGATTTTGGCCTCTAGCTCAGCCGGCACCTAGGGAAACCTACCAAACCTGTGCATTTCTGAAAACTAAAGACCTCGGGGAATCCAAGGAGAGGTGACTTGCGGGGCTCGGACCAGGTTCTGTTACCCAGAATCCTTTGCAAACCTCAAAATTTGGCTAAAAGAACTCATGTTCCTCACATTTCTGTGGCAGAAAGTTCTGGAATCTGAGAGGAGCCACACATTTCCTTCCACCCAGCGTTCCCCCAAGTCTCCCGATAAAAATTATACCTCACTTGTGTGGGTAGGCCTAGCGCCCGCGACAGGAAACGCCCCAAAGCGCAACGTCCAAATTTTTGGAAGAAAACAGAGGTGTTTTTTGCGAAGTGCCTACCTGTAGATTTTGGCCTCTAGCTCAGCCAGCACCTAGGGAAACCTACCAAACCTGTGCATTTCTGAATACTAGAGACCGAGGGAAATCCAAGGAGGGGTGACTTGCGGGGCTCGGACCAGGTTCTGTTACCCAGAATCCTTTGCAAACCTCATAATTTGGCTAAAAAAACACATGTTCCTCACATTTCTGTGGCAGAAAGTTCTGGAATCTGAGAGGAGCCACAAATTTCCTTCCACCCAGCGTTCCCCCAAGTCTCCCGATAAAAATGATACCTCACTTGTGTGGGTAGGCCTAGCGCCAGCGACAGGAAACGCCCCAAAGCGCAACGTGGACACATCCAAATTTTTGGAAGAAAACAGAGGTGTTTTTTGCGAATTGCCTACCTGTAGATTTTGGCCTCTAGCTCAGCCGGCACCTAGGGAAACCTACCAAACCTGTGCATTTCTGAAAACTAGAGACCTAGGGGAATCCAAGGAGGGGTGACTTGCGGAGCTCGGACTAGGTTCTGTTACCCAGAATCCTTTGCAAACCTCAAAATTTGGCTAAAAAAACATATGTTCCTCACATTTCTGTGGCAGAAAGTTCTGGAATCTGAGAGGAGCCACGAATTTCCTTCCACCCAGCGTTCCCCCAAGTGTCCCGATAAAAATGATACCTCACTTGTGTGGGTATGCCTAGCGCCCGCGACAGGAAACGCCCCAAAGCGCAATGTGGACACATCCACATTTTTGGAAGAAAACAGAGGTGTTTTTTGCGAAGTGCCTACCTGTAGATTTTGGCCTCTAGCTCAGCCGGCACCTAGGGAAACCTACCAAACCTGTGCATTTCTGAAAACTAGAGACCTAGGGGAATCCAAGGAGGGGTGACTTGCGGGGCTCGGACCAGGTTCTGTTACCCAGAATCCTTTGCAAACCTCAAAATTTGGCTAAAAGAACTCATGTTCCTCACATTTCTGTGGCAGAAAGTTCTGGAATCTGAGAGGAGCCACACATTTCCTTCCACCCAGCGTTCCCCCAAGTCTCCCGATAAAAATTATACCTCACTTGTGTGGGTAGGCCTAGCGCCCGCGACAGGAAACGCCCCAAAGCGCAACGTCCAAATTTTTGGAAGAAAACAGAGGAGTTTTTTGCGAAGTGCCTACCTGTAGATTTTGGCCTCTAGCTCAGCCAGCACCTAGGGAAACCTACCAAACCTGTGCATTTCTGAAAACTAGAGACCGAGGGGAATCCAAGGAGGGGTGACTTGCGGGGCTCGGACCACGTTCTGTTACCCAGAATCCTTTGCAAACCTCATAATTTGGCTAAAAAAACACATGTTCCTCACATTTCTGTGGCAGAAAGTTCTGGAATCTGAGAGGAGCCACAAATTTCCTTCCACCCAGCGTTCCCCCAAGTCTCCCGATAAAAATTATACCTCACTTGTGTGGGTAGGCCTAGCGCCAGCGACAGGAAACGCCCCAAAGCGCAACGTGGACACATCCAAATTTTTGGAAGAAAACAGAGGTGTTTTTTGCGAAGTGCCTACCTGTAGATTTTGGCCTCTAGCTCAGCCGGCACCTAGGGAAACCTACCAAACCTGTGCATTTTTGAAAACTAGAGACCTAGGGGAATCCAAGGAGGGGTGACTTGCGGAGCTCGGACCAGGTTCTGTTACCCAGAATCCTTTGCAAACCTCAAAATTTGGCTAAAAAAACATTTGTTCCTCACATTTCTGTGGCAGAAAGTTCTGGAATCTGAGAGGAGCCACAAATTTCCTTCCACCCAGCGTTCCCCCAAGTCTCCCGATAACAATGATACCTCACTTGTGTGGGTAGGCCTAGCGCCCGCGACAGGAAACGCCCCAAAGCGCAATGTGGACACATCCACATTTTTGGAAGAAAACAGAGGTGTTTTTTGCGAAGTGCCTACCTGTAGATTTTGGCCTCTAGCTCAGCCGGCACCTAGGGAAACCTACCAAACCTGTGCATTTCTGAAAACTAGAGACCTAGGGGAATCCAAGGAGGGGTGACTTGCGGGGCTCGGACCAGGTTCTGTTACCCAGAATCCTTTGCAAACCTCAAAATTTGGCTAAAAAAACACATGTTCCTCACATTTCTGTGGCAGAAAGTTCTGGAATCTGAGAGGAGCCACAAATTTCCTTCCACCCAGCGTTCCCCCAAGTCTCCCGATAAAAATGATACCTCACTTGTGTGGGTAGGCCTAGCGCCCGCGACAGGAAACGCCCCAAAGCGCAACGTGGACACATCCAAATTTTTGGAAGAAAACAGAGGTGTTTTTTGCGAAGTGCCTACCTGTAGATTTTGACCTCTAGCTCAGCCGGCACCTAGGGAAACCTACCAAACCTGTGCATTTCTGAAAACTAGAGACCTAGGGGAATCCAAGGAGGGGTGACTTGCGGGGCTTGGACCAGGTTCGTTTACCCAGAATCCTTTGCAAACCTCAAAATTTGGCTAAAAAAACACATGTTCCTCACATTTCTGTGGCAGAAAGTTCTGGAATCGGAGAGGAGCCACAAATTTCCTTCCACCCAGCGTTCCCCCAAGTCTCCCGATAAAAATGATACCTCACTTGTGTGGGTAGGCCTAGTGCCCGCGACAGGAAATGCCCCAAAGCGCAACGTGGACACATCCAAATTTTTGGAAGAAAACAGAGGTGTTTTTTGCGAAGTGCCTACCTGTAGATTTTGGCCTCTAGCTCAGCCGGCACCTAGGGAAACCTACCAAAACTGTGCATTTCTGAAAACTAGAGACCTAGCGGAATCCAAGATGGGGTGACTTGCGGGGCTCGGACCAGGTTCTGTTACCCAGAATCCTTTGCAAACCTCAAAATTTGGCTAAAAAAACACATGTTCCTCACATTTCTGTGGCAGAAAGTTGTGGAATCTGAAAGGAGCCACAAATTTCCTTCCACCCAGCGTTCCCCCAAGTCTCCCGATAAAAATGATACCTCACTTTTGTGGGTAGGCCTAGCGCCCGCGACAGGAAACGCCCCAAAGCGCAATGTGGACACATCCACATTTTTGGAAGAAAACAGAGGTGTTTTTTGCGAAGTGCCTACCTGTAGATTTTGGCCTCTAGCTCAGCCGGCACCTAGGGAAACCTACCAAACCTGTGCATTTCTGAAAACTAGAGACCTAGGGGAATCCAAGATGGGGTGACTTGCGGGGCTCGGACCAGGTTCTGTTACCCAGAATCCTTTGCAAACCTCGAAATTTGGCTAAAAAAACACATGTTCCTCACATTTCTGTGGCAGAAAGTTCTGGAATCTGAGAGGAGCCACAAATTTCCTTCCACCCAGCGTTCCCCCAAGTCTCCCGATAAAAATGATACCTCACTTGTGTGTGTAGGCCTAGCGTCCGCGACAGGAAACGCCCCAAAGCGCAACGTGGACACATCCAAATTTTTGGAAGAAAACAGAGGTGTTTTTTGCGAAGTGCCTACCTGTAGATTTTGGCCTCTAGCTCAGCCGGCACCTAGGGAAACCTACCAAACCTGTGCATTTCTGAAAACTAGAGACCTAGGGGAATCCAAGATGGGGTGACTTGCGGGGCTCGGACCAGGTTCTGTTACCCAGAATCCTTTGCAAACCTCAAAATTTGGCTAAAAAAACATATGTTCCTCATATTTCTGTGGCAGAAAGTTCTGGAATCTGAGAGGAGCCACAAATTTCCTTCCACCCAGCGTTCCCCCAAGTCTCCCGATAAAAATGATACCTCACTTGTGTGGGTAGGCCTAGCGCCCGCTACAGGAAACGCCCCAAAGCGCAACGTGGACACATCCAAATTTTTGGAAGAAAACAGAGGTGTTTTTTGCTAAGTGCCTACCTGTAGATTTTGGCCTCTAGCTCAGCCGGCACCTAGGGAAACCTACCAAACCTGTGCATTTCTGAAAACTAAAGACCTCGGGGAATCCAAGGAGAGGTGACTTGCGGGGCTCGGACCAGGTTCTGTTACCCAGAATCCTTTGCAAACCTCAAAATTTGGCTAAAAGAACTCATGTTCCTCACATTTCTGTGGCAGAAAGTTCTGGAATCTGAGAGGAGCCACACATTTCCTTCCACCCAGCGTTCCCCCAAGTCTCCCGATAAAAATTATACCTCACTTGTGTGGGTAGGCCTAGCGCCCGCGACAGGAAACGCCCCAAAGCGCAACGTCCAAATTTTTGGAAGAAAACAGAGGTGTTTTTTGCGAAGTGCCTACCTGTAGATTTTGGCCTCTAGCTCAGCCAGCACCTAGGGAAACCTACCAAACCTGTGCATTTCTGAATACTAGAGACCGAGGGAAATCCAAGGAGGGGTGACTTGCGGGGCTCGGACCAGGTTCTGTTACCCAGAATCCTTTGCAAACCTCATAATTTGGCTAAAAAAACACATGTTCCTCACATTTCTGTGGCAGAAAGTTCTGGAATCTGAGAGGAGCCACAAATTTCCTTCCACCCAGCGTTCCCCCAAGTCTCCCGATAAAAATGATACCTCACTTGTGTGGGTAGGCCTAGCGCCAGCGACAGGAAACGCCCCAAAGCGCAACGTGGACACATCCAAATTTTTGGAAGAAAACAGAGGTGTTTTTTGCGAATTGCCTACCTGTAGATTTTGGCCTCTAGCTCAGCCGGCACCTAGGGAAACCTACCAAACCTGTGCATTTCTGAAAACTAGAGACCTAGGGGAATCCAAGGAGGGGTGACTTGCGGAGCTCGGACCAGGTTCTGTTACCCAGAATCCTTTGCAAACCTCAAAAATTTGGCTAAAAAAACATATGTTCCTCACATTTCTGTGGCAGAAAGTTCTGGAATCTGAGAGGAGCCACGAATTTCCTTCCACCCAGCGTTCCCCCAAGTGTCCCGATAAAAATGATACCTCACTTGTGTGGGTAGGCCTAGCGCCCGCGACAGGAAACGCCCCAAAGCGCAATGTGGACACATCCACATTTTTGGAAGAAAACAGAGGTGTTTTTTGCGAAGTGCCTACCTGTAGATTTTGGCCTCTAGCTCAGCCGGCACCTAGGGAAACCTACCAAACCTGTGCATTTCTGAAAACTAGAGACCTAGGGGAATCCAAGGAGGGGTGACTTGCGGGGCTCGGACCAGGTTCTGTTACCCAGAATCCTTTGCAAACCTCAAAATTTGGCTAAAAGAACTCATGTTCCTCACATTTCTGTGGCAGAAAGTTCTGGAATCTGAGAGGAGCCACACATTTCCTTCCACCCAGCGTTCCCCCAAGTCTCCCGATAAAAATTATACCTCACTTGTGTGGGTAGGCCTAGCGCCCGCGACAGGAAACGCCCCAAAGCGCAACGTCCAAATTTTTGGAAGAAAACAGAGGTGTTTTTTGCGAAGTGCCTACCTGTAGATTTTGGCCTCTAGCTCAGCCGGCACCTAGGTAAACCTACCAAACCTGTGCATTTCTGAAAACTAGAGACCGAGGGGAATCCAAGGAGGGGTGACTTGCGGGGCTCGGACCACGTTCTGTTACCCAGAATCCTTTGCAAACCTCATAATTTGGCTAAAAAAACACATGTTCCTCACATTTCTGTGGCAGAAAGTTCTGGAATCTGAGAGGAGCCACAAATTTCCTTCCACCCAGCGTTCCCCCAAGTCTCCCGATAAAAATGATACCTCACTTGTGTGGGTAGGCCTAGCGCCAGCGACAGGAAACGCCCCAAAGCGCAACGTGGACACATCCAAATTTTTGGAAGAAAACAGAGGTGTTTTTTGCGAAGTGCCTACCTGTAGATTTTGGCCTCTAGCTCAGCCGGCACCTAGGGAAACCTACCAAACCTGTGCATTTTTGAAAACTAGAGACCTAGGGGAATCCAAGGAGGGGTGACTTGCGGAGCTCGGACCAGGTTCTGTTACCCAGAATCCTTTGCAAACCTCAAAATTTGGCTAAAAAAACATTTGTTCCTCACATTTCTGTGGCAGAAAGTTCTGGAATCTGAGAGGAGCCACAAATTTCCTTCCACCCAGCGTTCCCCCAAGTCTCCCGATAACAATGATACCTCACTTGTGTGGGTAGGCCTAGCGCCCGCGACAGGAAACGCCCCAAAGCGCAATGTGGACACATCCACATTTTTGGAAGAAAACAGAGGTGTTTTTTGCGAAGTGCCTACCTGTAGATTTTGGCCTCTAGCTCAGCCGGCACCTAGGGAAACCTACCAAACCTGTGCATTTCTGAAAACTAGAGACCTAGGGGAATCCAAGGAGGGGTGACTTGCGGGGCTCGGACCAGGTTCTGTTACCCAGAATCCTTTGCAAACCTCAAAATTTGGCTAAAAAAACACATGTTCCTCACATTTCTGTGGCAGAAAGTTCTGGAATCTGAGAGGAGCCACAAATTTCCTTCCACCCAGCGTTCCCCCAAGTCTCCCGATAAAAATGATACCTCACTTGTGTGGGTAGGCCTAGCGCCCGCGACAGGAAACGCCCCAAAGCGCAACGTGGACACATCCAAATTTTTGGAAGAAAACAGAGGTGTTTTTTGCGAAGTGCCTACCTGTAGATTTTGACCTCTAGCTCAGCCGGCACCTAGGGAAACCTACCAAACCTGTGCATTTCTGAAAACTAGAGACCTAGGGGAATCCAAGGAGGGGTGACTTGCGGGGCTTGGACCAGGTTCGTTTACCCAGAATCCTTTGCAAACCTCAAAATTTGGCTAAAAAAACACATGTTCCTCACATTTCTGTGGCAGAAAGTTCTGGAATCGGAGAGGAGCCACAAATTTCCTTCCACCCAGCGTTCCCCCAAGTCTCCCGATAAAAATGATACCTCACTTGTGTGGGTAGGCCTAGTGCCCGCGACAGGAAATGCCCCAAAGCGCAACGTGGACACATCCAAATTTTTGGAAGAAAACAGAGGTGTTTTTTGCGAAGTGCCTACCTGTAGATTTTGGCCTCTAGCTCAGCCGGCACCTAGGGAAACCTACCAAAACTGTGCATTTCTGAAAACTAGAGACCTAGCGGAATCCAAGATGGGGTGACTTGCGGGGCTCGGACCAGGTTCTGTTACCCAGAATCCTTTGCAAACCTCAAAATTTGGCTAAAAAAACACATGTTCCTCACATTTCTGTGGCAGAAAGTTGTGGAATCTGAAAGGAGCCACAAATTTCCTTCCACCCAGCGTTCCCCCAAGTCTCCCGATAAAAATGATACCTCACTTTTGTGGGTAGGCCTAGCGCCCGCGACAGGAAACGCCCCAAAGCGCAATGTGGACACATCCACATTTTTGGAAGAAAACAGAGGTGTTTTTTGCGAAGTGCCTACCTGTAGATTTTGGCCTCTAGCTCAGCCGGCACCTAGGGAAACCTACCAAAACTGTGCATTTCTGAAAACTAGAGACCTAGCGGAATCCAAGATGGGGTGACTTGCGGGGCTCGGACCAGGTTCTGTTACCCAGAATCCTTTGCAAACCTCAAAATTTGGCTAAAAAAACACATGTTCCTCACATTTCTGTGGCAGAAAGTTCTGGAATCTGAGAGGAGCCACAAATTTCCTTCCACCCAGCGTTCCCCCAAGTCTCCCGATAAAAATGATACCTCACTTGTGTGGGTAGGCCTAGCGCCAGCGACAGGAAACGCCCCAAAGCGCAACGTGGACACATACAAATTTTTGGAAGAAAACAGAGGTGTTTTTTGCGAAGTGCCTACCTGTAGATTTTGGCTTCTAGCTCAGCCGGCACCTAGGGAAACCTACCAAACCTGTGCATTTTTGAAAACTAGAGACCTAGGGGAATCCAAGGAGGGGTGACTTGCGGAGCTCGGACCAGTTTCTGTTACCCAGAATCCTTTGCAAACCTCAAAATTTGGCTAAAAAAACACATGTTCCTCACATTTCTGTGGCAGAAAGTTCTGGAATCTGAGAGGAGCCACAAATTTCCTTCCACCCAGCGTTCCCCCAAGTCTCCCGATAAAAATGATACCTAACTTGTGTGGGTAGGCCTAGCGCCCGCGACAGGAAACGCCCCAAAGCGCAATGTGGACACATCCACATTTTTGGAAGAAAACAGAGGTGTTTTTTGCGAAGTGCCTACCTGTAGATTTTGGCTTCTAGCTCAGCCGGCACCTAGGGAAACCTACCAAACCTGTGCATTTCTGAAAACTAGAGACCTAGGGGAATCCAAGGAGGGGTGACTTGCGGGGCTCGGACCAGGTTCTGTTACCCAGAATCCTTTGCAAACCTCAAAATTTGGCTAAAACAACACATGTTCCTCACATTTCTGTGGCAGAAAGTTCTGGAATCTGAGAGGAGCCACAAATTTCCTTCCACCCAGCGTTCCCCCAAGTCTCCAGATAAAAATGATACCTCACTTGTGTGGGTAGGCCTAGCGCCCGCGACAGGAAACGCCCCAAAGCGCAATGTGGACACATCCAAATTTTTGGAAGAAAACAGAGGTGTTTTTTGCGAAGTGCCTACCTGTAGATTTTGGCCTCTAGCTCAGCCGGCACCTAGGGAAACCTACCAAACCTGTGCATATTTGAAAACTAGAGACCTAGGGGAATCCAAGGAGGGGTGACTTGCGGAGCTCGGACCAGGTTCTGTTACCCAGAATCCTTTGCAAACCTCAAAATTTGGCTAAAAAAACATTTGTTCCTCACATTTCTGTGGCAGAAAGTTCTGGAATCTGAGAGGAGCCACAAATTTCCTTCCACCCAGCGTTCCCCCAAGTCTCCCGATAACAATGATACCTCACTTGTTTGGGTAGGCCTAGCGCCCGCGACAGGAAACGCCCCAAAGCGCAATGTGGACACATCCACATTTTTGGAAGAAAACAGAGGTGTTTTTTGCGAAGTGCCTACCTGTAGATTTTGGCATCTAGCTCAGCCGGCACCTAGGGAAACCTACCAAACCTGTGCATTTCTGAAAACTAGAGACCTAGGGGAATCCAAGGAGGGGTGACTTGCGGGGCTCGGACCAGGTTCTGTTACCCAGAATCCTTTGCAAACCTCAAAATTTGGCTAAAACAACACATGTTCCTCACATTTCTGTGGCAGAAAGTTCTGGAATCTGAGAGGAGCCACAAATTTCCTTCCACCCAGCGTTCCCCCAAGTCTCCCGATAAAAATGATACCTCACTTGTGTGGGTAGGCCTAGCGCCCGCGACTGGAAACGCCCCAAAGCGCAATGTGGACACATCAAAATTTTTGGAAGAAAACAGAGGTGTTTTTTGCGAAGTGCCTACCTGTAGATTTTGGCCTCTAGCTCAGCCGGCACCTAGGGAAACCTACCAAACCTGTGCATTTCTGAAAACTAGAGACCTAGGGGAATCCAAGGAGGGGTGACTTGCGGGGCTCGGACCAGGTTCTGTTACCCAGAATCCTTTGGAAACCTCAAAATTTGGCTAAAAGAACTCATGTTCCTCACATTTCTGTGGCCGAAAGTTGTGGAATCTGAGAGGAGCCACACATTTCCTTCCACCCAGCGTTCCCCCAAGTCTCCCGATAAAAATTATACCTCACTTGTGTGGGTAGGCCTAGCGCCCGCGACAGGAAACGCCCCAAAGCGCAACGTCCAAATTTTTGGAAGAAAACAGAGGTGTTTTTTGCGAAGTGCCTACCTGTAGATTTTGGCCTCTAGCTCAGCCAGCACCTAGGGAAACCTACCAAACCTGTGCATTTCTGAAAACTAGAGACCGAGGGGAATCCAAGGAGGGGTGACTTGCGGGGCTCGGACCACGTTCTGTTACCCAGAATCCTTTGCAAACCTCATAATTTGGCTAAAAAAACACATGTTCCTCACATTTCTGTGGCAGAAAGTTCTGGAATCTGAGAGGAGCCACAAATTTCCTTCCACCCAGCGTTCCCCCAAGTCTCCCGATAAAAATGATACCTCACTTGTGTGGGTAGGCCTAGCGCCAGCGACAGGAAACGCCCCAAAGCGCAACGTGGACACATCCAAATTTTTGGAAGAAAACAGAGGTGTTTTTTGCGAAGTGCCTACCTGTAGATTTTGGCCTCTAGCTCAGCCGGCGCCTAGGGAAACCTACCAAACCTGTGCATTTTTGAAAACTAGAGACCTAGGGGAATCCAAGGAGGGGTGACTTGCGGAGCTCGGACCAGGTTCTGTTACCCAGAATCCTTTGCAAACCTCAAAATTTGGCTAAAAAAACATTTGTTCCTCACATTTCTGTGGCAGAAAGTTCTGGAATCTGAGAGGAGCCACAAATTTCCTTCCACCCAGCGTTCCCCCAAGTCTCCCGATAACAATGATACCTCACTTGTTTGGGTAGGCCTAGCGCCCGCGACAGGAAACGCCCCAAAGCGCAATGTGGACACATCCACATTTTTGGAAGAAAACAGAGGTGTTTTTTGCGAAGTGCCTACCTGTAGATTTTGGCCTCTAGCTCAGCCGGCACCTAGGGAAACCTACCAAACCTGTGCATTTCTGAAAACTAGAGACCTAGGGGAATCCAAGGAGGGGTGACTTGCGGGGCTCGGACCAGGTTCTGTTACCCAGAATCCTTTGCAAACCTCAAAATTTGGCTAAAAGAACTCATGTTCCTCACATTTCTGTGGCAGAAAGTTCTGGAATCTGAGAGGAGCCACACATTTCCTTCCACCCAGCGTTCCCCCAAGTCTCCCGATAAAAATTATACCTCACTTGTGTGGGTAGGCCTAGCGCCCGCGACAGGAAACGCCCCAAAGCGCAACGTCCAAATTTTTGGAAGAAAACAGAGGTGTTTTTTGCGAAGTGCCTACCTGTAGATTTTGGCCTCTAGCTCAGCCAGCACCTAGGGAAACCTACCAAACCTGTGCATTTCTGAAAACTAGAGACCGAGGGGAATCCAAGGAGGGGTGACTTGCGGGGCTCGGACCACGTTCTGTTACCCAGAATCCTTTGCAAACCTCATAATTTGGCTAAAAAAACACATGTTCCTCACATTTCTGTGGCAGAAAGTTCTGGAATCTGAGAGGAGCCACAAATTTCCTTCCACCCAGCGTTCCCCCAAGTCTCCCGATAAAAATGATACCTCACTTGTGTGGGTAGGCCTAGCGCCAGCGACAGGAAACGCCCCAAAGCGCAACGTGGACACATCCAAATTTTTGGAAGAAAACAGAGGTGTTTTTTGCGAAGTGCCTACCTGTAGATTTTGGCCTCTAGCTCAGCCGGCACCTAGGGAAACCTACCAAACCTGTGCATTTTTGAAAACTAGAGACCTAGGGGAATCCAAGGAGGGGTGACTTGCGGAGCTCGGACCAGGTTCTGTTACCCAGAATCCTTTGCAAACCTCAAAATTTGGCTAAAAAAACATTTGTTCCTCACATTTCTGTGGCAGAAAGTTCTGGAATCTGAGAGGAGCCACAAATTTCCTTCCACCCAGCGTTCCCCCAAGTCTCCCGATAACAATGATACCTCACTTGTTTGGGTAGGCCTAGCGCCCGCGACAGGAAACGCCCCAAAGCGCAATGTGGACACATCCACATTTTTGGAAGAAAACAGAGGTGTTTTTTGCGAAGTGCCTACCTGTAGATTTTGGCCTCTAGCTCAGCCGGCACCTAGGGAAACCTACCAAACCTGTGCATTTCTGAAAACTAGAGACCTAGGGGAATCCAAGGAGGGGTGACTTGCGGGGCTCGGACCAGGTTCTGTTACCCAGAATCCTTTGCAAACCTCAAAATTTGGCTAAAAAAACACATGTTCCTCACATTTCTGTGGCAGAAAGTTCTGGAATCTGAGAGGAGCCACAAATTTCCTTCCACCCAGCGTTCCCCCAAGTCTCCCGATAAAAATGATACCTCACTTGTGTGGGTAGGCCTAGCGCCCGCGACAGGAAACGCCCCAAAGCGCAACGTGGACACATCCAAATTTTTGGAAGAAAACAGAGGTGTTTTTTGCGAAGTGCCTACCTGTAGATTTTGACCTCTAGCTCAGCCGGCACCTAGGGAAACCTACCAAACCTGTGCATTTCTGAAAACTAGAGACCTAGGGGAATCCAAGGAGGGGTGACTTGCGGGGCTTGGACCAGGTTCGTTTACCCAGAATCCTTTGCAAACCTCAAAATTTGGCTAAAAAAACACATGTTCCTCACATTTCTGTGGCAGAAAGTTCTGGAATCGGAGAGGAGCCACAAATTTCCTTCCACCCAGCGTTCCCCCAAGTCTCCCGATAAAAATGATACCTCACTTGTGTGGGTAGGCCTAGTGCCCGCGACAGGAAATGCCCCAAAGCGCAACGTGGACACATCCAAATTTTTGGAAGAAAACAGAGGTGTTTTTTGCGAAGTGCCTACCTGTAGATTTTGGCCTCTAGCTCAGCCGGCACCTAGGGAAACCTACCAAAACTGTGCATTTCTGAAAACTAGAGACCTAGCGGAATCCAAGATGGGGTGACTTGCGGGGCTCGGACCAGGTTCTGTTACCCAGAATCCTTTGCAAACCTCAAAATTTGGCTAAAAAAACACATGTTCCTCACATTTCTGTGGCAGAAAGTTGTGGAATCTGAAAGGAGCCACAAATTTCCTTCCACCCAGCGTTCCCCCAAGTCTCCCGATAAAAATGATACCTCACTTTTGTGGGTAGGCCTAGCGCCCGCGATAGGAAACGCCCCAAAGCGCAATGTGGACACATCCACATTTTTGGAAGAAAACAGAGGTGTTTTTTGCGAAGTGCCTACCTGTAGATTTTGGCCTCTAGCTCAGCCGGCACCTAGGGAAACCTACCAAAACTGTGCATTTCTGAAAACTAGAGACCTAGCGGAATCCAAGATGGGGTGACTTGCAGGGCTCGGACCAGGTTCTGTTACCCAGAATCCTTTGCAAACCTCAAAATTTGGCTAAAAAACACATGTTCCTCACATTTCTGTGGCAGAAAGTTCTGGAATCTGAGAGGAGCCACAAATTTCCTTCCACCCAGCGTTCCCCCAAGTCTCCCGATAAACATGATACCTCACTTGTGTGGGTAGGCCTAGCGCCCGCGATAGGAAACGCCCCAAAGCGCAACGTGGACACATCCAAATTTTTGGAAGAAAACAGAGGTGTTTTTTGCGAAGTGCCTACCTGTAGATTTTGGCCTCTAGCTCAGCCGGCACCTAGGGAAACCTACCAAACCTGTGCATTTCTGAAAACTAGAGACCTAGGGGAATCCAAGGAGGGGTGACTTGCGGGGCTCAGACCAGGTTCTGTTACCCAGAATCCTTTGCAAACCTCATAATTTGGCTAAAAAAACACATGTTCCTCACATTTCTGTGGCAGAAAGTTCTGGAATCTGAGAGGAGCCACAAATTTCCTTCCACCCAGCGTTCCCCCAAGTCTCCCGATAAAAATGATACCTCACTTGTGTGGGTAGGCCTAGCGCCAGCGACAGGAAACGCCCCAAAGCGCAACGTGGACACATCCAAATTTTTGGAAGAAAACAGAGGTGTTTTTTGCGAAGTGCCTACCTGTAGATTTTGGCCTCTAGCTCAGCCGGCACCTAGGGAAACCTACCAAACCTGTGCATTTTTGAAAACTAGAGACCTAGGGGAATCCAAGGAGGGGTGACTTGCGGAGCTCGGACCAGGTTCTGTTACCCAGAATCCTTTGCAAACCTCAAAATTTGGCTAAAAAAACACATGTTCCTCACATTTCTGTGGCAGAAAGTTCTGGAATCTGAGAGGAGCCACAAATTTCCTTCCACCCAGCGTTCCCCCAAGTCTCCCGATAAAAATGATACCTAACTTGTGTGGGTAGGCCTAGCGCCCGCGACAGGAAACGCCCCAAAGCGCAATGTGGACACATCCACATTTTTGGAAGAAAACAGAGGTGTTTTTTGCGAAGTGCCTACCTGTAGATTTTGGCATCTAGCTCAGCCGGCACCTAGGGAAACCTACCAAACCTGTGCATTTCTGAAAACTAGAGACCTAGGGGAATCCAAGGAGGGGTGACTTGCGGGGCTCGGACCAGGTTCTGTTACCCAGAATCCTTTGCAAACCTCATAATTTGGCTAAAAAAACACATGTTCCTCACATTTCTGTGGCAGAAAGTTCTGGAATCTGAGAGGAGCCACAAATTTCCTTCCACCCAGCGTTCCCCCAAGTCTCCCGATAAAAATGATACCTCACTTGTGTGGGTAGGCCTAGCGCCAGCGACAGGAAACGCCCCAAAGCGCAACGTGGACACATCCAAATTTTTGGAAGAAAACAGAGGTGTTTTTTGCGAAGTGCCTACCTGTAGATTTTGGCCTCTAGCTCAGCCGGCACCTAGGGAAACCTACCAAACCTGTGCATTTTTGAAAACTAGAGACCTAGGGGAATACAAGGAGGGGTGACTTGCGGAGCTCGGACCAGGTTCTGTTACCCAGAATCCTTTGCAAACCTCAAAATTTGGCTAAAAAAACACATGTTCCTCACATTTCTGTGGCAGAAAGTTCTGGAATCTGAGAGGAGCCACAAATTTCCTTCCACCCAGCGTTCCCCCAAGTCTCCCGATAAAAATGATACCTAACTTGTGTGGGTAGGCCTAGCGCCCGCGACAGGAAACGCCCCAAAGCGCAACGTGGACACATCCAAATTTTTGGAAGAAAACAGAGGTGTTTTTTGCGTAGTGCCTACCTGTAGATTTTGACCTCTAGCTCAGCCGGCACCTAGGGAAACCTACCAAACCTGTGCATTTCTGAAAACTAGAGACCTAGGGGAATCCAAGGAGGGGTGACTTGCGGGGCTTGGACCAGGTTCGTTTACCCAGAATCCTTTGCAAACCTCAAAATTTGGCTAAAAAAACACATGTTCCTCACATTTCTGTGGCAGAAAGTTCTGGAATCGGAGAGGAGCCACAAATTTCCTTCCACCCAGCGTTCCCCCAAGTCTCCCGATAAAAATGATACCTCACTTGTGTGGGTAGGCCTAGTGCCCGCGACAGGAAATGCCCCAAAGCGCAACGTGGACACATCCAAATTTTTGGAAGAAAACAGAGGTGTTTTTTGCGAAGTGCCTACCTGTAGATTTTGGCCTCTAGCTCAGCCGGCACCTAGGGAAACCTACCAAAACTGTGCATTTCTGAAAACTAGAGACCTAGCGGAATCCAAGATGGGGTGACTTGCGGGGCTCGGACCAGGTTCTGTTACCCAGAATCCTTTGCAAACCTCAAAATTTGGCTAAAAAAACACATGTTCCTCACATTTCTGTGGCAGAAAGTTGTGGAATCTGAAAGGAGCCACAAATTTCCTTCCACCCAGCGTTCCCCCAAGTCTCCCGATAAAAATGATACCTCACTTTTGTGGGTAGGCCTAGCGCCCGCGACAGGAAACGCCCCAAAGCGCAATGTGGACACATCCACATTTTTGGAAGAAAACAGAGGTGTTTTTTGCGAAGTGCCTACCTGTAGATTTTGGCCTCTAGCTCAGCCGGCACCTAGGGAAACCTACCAAAACTGTGCATTTCTGAAAACTAGAGACCTAGCGGAATCCAAGATGGGGTGACTTGCGGGGCTCGGACCAGGTTCTGTTACCCAGAATCCTTTGCAAACCTCAAAATTTGGCTAAAAAACACATGTTCCTCACATTTCTGTGGCAGAAAGTTCTGGAATCTGAGAGGAGCCACAAATTTCCTTCCACCCAGCGTTCCCCCAAGTCTCCCGATAAAAATGATACCTCACTTGTGTGGGTAGGCCTAGCGCCCGCGATAGGAAACGCCCCAAAGCGCAACGTGGACACATCCAAATTTTTGGAAGAAAACAGAGGTGTTTTTTGCGAAGTGCCTACCTGTAGATTTTGGCCTCTAGCTCAGCCGGCACCTAGGGAAACCTACCAAACCTGTGCATTTCTGAAAACTAGAGACCTAGGGGAATCCAAGGAGGGGTGACTTGCGGGGCTCAGACCAGGTTCTGTTACCCAGAATCCTTTGCAAACCTCATAATTTGGCTAAAAAAACACATGTTCCCCACATTTCTGTGGCAGAAAGTTCTGGAATCTGAGAGGAGCCACAAATTTCCTTCCACCCAGCGTTCCCCCAAGTCTCCCGATAAAAATGATACCTCACTTGTGTGGGTAGGCCTAGCGCCAGCGACAGGAAACGCCCCAAAGCGCAACGTGGACACATCCAAATTTTTGGAAGAAAACAGAGGTGTTTTTTGCGAAGTGCCTACCTGTAGATTTTGGCCTCTAGCTCAGCCGGCACCTAGGGAAACCTACCAAACCTGTGCATTTTTGAAAACTAGAGACCTAGGGGAATCCAAGGAGGGGTGACTTGCGGAGCTCGGACCAGGTTCTGTTACCCAGAATCCTTTGCAAACCTCAAAATTTGGCTAAAAAAACACATGTTCCTCACATTTCTGTGGCAGAAAGTTCTGGAATCTGAGAGGAGCCACAAATTTCCTTCCACCCAGCGTTCCCCCAAGTCTCCCGATAAAAATGATACCTAACTTGTGTGGGTAGGCCTAGCGCCCGCGACAGGAAACGCCCCAAAGCGCAATGTGGACACATCCACATTTTTGGAAGAAAACAGAGGTGTTTTTTGCGAAGTGCCTACCTGTAGATTTTGGCATCTAGCTCAGCCGGCACCTAGGGAAACCTACCAAACCTGTGCATTTCTGAAAACTAGAGACCTAGGGGAATCCAAGGAGGGGTGACTTGCGGGGCTCGGACCAGGTTCTGTTACCCAGAATCCTTTGCAAACCTCATAATTTGGCTAAAAAAACACATGTTCCTCACATTTCTGTGGCAGAAAGTTCTGGAATCTGAGAGGAGCCACAAATTTCCTTCCACCCAGCGTTCCCCCAAGTCTCCCGATAAAAATGATACCTCACTTGTGTGGGTAGGCCTAGCGCCAGCGACAGGAAACGCCCCAAAGCGCAACGTGGACACATCCAAATTTTTGGAAGAAAACAGAGGTGTTTTTTGCGAAGTGCCTACCTGTAGATTTTGGCCTCTAGCTCAGCCGGCACCTAGGGAAACCTACCAAACCTGTGCATTTTTGAAAACTAGAGACCTAGGGGAATCCAAGGAGGGGTGACTTGCGGAGCTCGGACCAGGTTCTGTTACCCAGAATCCTTTGCAAACCTCAAAATTTGGCTAAAAAAACACATGTTCCTCACATTTCTGTGGCAGAAAGTTCTGGAATCTGAGAGGAGCCACAAATTTCCTTCCACCCAGCGTTCCCCCAAGTCTCCCGATAAAAATGATACCTAACTTGTGTGGGTAGGCCTAGCGCCCGCGACAGGAAACGCCCCAAAGCGCAATGTGGACACATCCACATTTTTGGAAGAAAACAGAGGTGTTTTTTGCGAAGTGCCTACCTGTAGATTTTGGCATCTAGCTCAGCCGGCACCTAGGGAAACCTACCAAACCTGTGCATTTCTGAAAACTAGAGACCTAGGGGAATCCAAGGAGGGGTGACTTGCGGGGCTCGGACCAGGTTCTGTTACCCAGAATCCTTTGCAAACCTCAAAATTTGGCTAAAACAACACATGTTCCTCACATTTCTGTGGCAAAAAGTTCTGGAATCTGAGAGGAGCCACAAATTTCCTTCCACCCAGCGTTCCCCCAAGTCTCCCGATAAAAATGATACCTCACTTGTGTGGGTAGGCCTAGCGCCCGCGACAGGAAACGCCCCAAAGCGCAATGTGGACACATCAAAATTTTTGGAAGAAAACAGAGGTGTTTTTTGCGAAGTGCCTACCTGTAGATTTTGGCCTCTAGCTCAGCCGGCACCTAGGGAAACCTACCAAACCTGTGCATTTCTGAAAACTAGAGACCTAGGGGAATCCAAGGAGGGGTGACTTGCGGGGCTCGGACCAGGTTCTGTTACCGAGAATACTTTGCAAACCTCAAAATTTGGCTTAAAAAACACATGTTTATCACATTTCTGTGGCAGAAAGTTCTGGAATCTGAGAGGAGCCACAAATTTCCTTCCACCCAGCGTTCCCCCAAGTCTTCCGATAAAAATGATACGTCACTTGTGTGGGTAGGCCTAGCGCCCGCAACAGGAAACGCCCCAAAGCGCAACGTGGACACATCCACATTTTTGGAAGAAAACAGAGGTGTTTTTTGCGAAGTGCCTACCTGTAGATTTTGGCCTCTAGCTCAGCCGGCACCTAGGGAAACCTACCAAACCTGTGCATTTCTGAAAACTAGAGACCTAGGGGAATCCAGGATGGGGTGACTTACGGGGCTCGGACCAGGTTCTGTTACCCAGAATCCTTTGCAAACCTCAAAATTTGGCTAAAAAAACACATGTTCCTCACATTTCTGTGGCAGAAAGTTCTGGAATCTGAGAGGAGCCACAAATTTCCTTCCACCCAGCGTTCCCCCATGTCTCCCGATAAAAATGATACCTCACTTGTGTGGGTAGGCCTAGCGCCCGCGACAGGAAACGCCCCAAAGCGCAACGTGGACACATCCAAATTTTTGGAAGAAAACAGAAGTGTTTTTTGCGAAGTGCCTACCTGTAGATTTTGGACTCTAGCTCAGCCGGCACCTAGGTAAACCTACCAAACCTGTGCATTTCTGAAAACTAGAGACCTAGGGGAATCCAAGATGGGGTGACTTGCGGGGCTCGGACCAGGTTCTGTTACCCAGAATCCTTTGCAAACCTCGAAATTTGGCTAAAAAAACACATGTTCCTCACATTTCTGTGGCAGAATTTTCTGGAATCTGAGAGGAGCCACAAATGTCCTTCCACCCAGCGTTCCCCCAAGTCTCCCGATAAAAATGATACCTCACTTGTGTGGGTAGGCCTAGCGCCCGCGACAGGAAACGCCCCAAAGCGCAACGTGGACACATCCAAATTTTTGGAAGAAAACAGGTGTTTTTTGCGAAGTGCCTACCTGAAGATTTTGGTCTCTAGCTCAGCCGGCACCTAGGGAAACCTACCAAACCTGTGCATTTCTGAAAACTAGAGACCTAGGGGAATCCAGGATGGGGTGACTTACGGGGCTCGGACCAGGTTCTGTTACCCAGAATCCTTTGCAAACCTCAAAATTTGGCTAAAAAAACACATGTTCCTCACATTTCTGTGGCAGAAAGTTCTGGAATCTGAGAGGAGCCACAAATTTCCTTCCACCCAGCGTTCCACCAAGTCTCCCGATAAAAATGATACCTCACTTGTGTGGGTAGGCCTAGCGCCCGCGACAGGAAACGCCCCAAAGCGCAACGTGGACACATCCAAATTTTTGGAAGAAAACAGAGGTGTTTTTTGCGAAGTGCCTACCTGAAGATTTTGGTCTCTAGCTGAGCCGGCACCTAGGGAAACCTACCAAACCTGTGCATTTCTGAAAACTAGAGACCTAGGGGAATCCAAGGAGGGGTGACTTGCGGGGCTCGGACCAGGTTCTGTTACCCAGAATCCTTTGCAAACCTCATAATTTGGCTAAAAAAACACATGTTCCTCACATTTCTGTGGCAGAAAGTTCTGGAATCTGAGAGGAGCCACAAATTTCCTTCCTCCCAGCGTTCCCCCAAGTCTCCCGATAGAAATGATATCTCACTTGTGTGGGTAGGCCTAGCGCCCGCGACAGGAAACGCCCCAAAGCGCAATGTGGACACATCCACATTTTTGGAAGAAAACAGAGGTGTTTTTTGCGAAGTGCCTACCTGTAGATTTTGGCCTCTAGCTCAGCCGGCACCTAGGGAAACCTACCAAACCTGTGCATTTCTGAAAACTAGAGACCTAGGGGAATCCAGGATGGGGTGACTTGCGGGGCTCGGACCAGGTTCTGTTACCCAGAATCCTTTGCAAACCTCAAAATTTGGCTAAAAAAACACATGTTCCTCACATTTCTGTGGCAGAAAGTTCTGGAATCTGAGAGGAGCCACAAATTTCCTTCCACCCAGCGTTCCCCCATGTCTCCCGATAAAAATGATACCTCACTTGTGTGGGTAGGCCTAGCGCCCGCGACAGGAAACGCCCCAAAGCGCAACGTGGACACATTCAAATTTTTGGAAGAAAACAGGAGTTTTTTGCGAAGTGCCTACCTGTAGATTTTGGCCTCTAGCTCAGCCGGCACCTAGGGAAACCTACCAAACCTGTGCATTTTTGAAAACTAGAGACCTAGGGGAATCCAAGGAGGGGTGACTTGCGGAGCTCGGACCAGGTTCTGTTACCCAGAATCCTTTGCAAACCTCAAAATTTGGCTAAAAAAACACATGTTCCTCACATTTCTGTGGCAGAAAGTTCTGGAATCTGAGAGGAGCCACAAATTTCCTTCCACCCAGCGTTCCCCCAAGTCTCCCGATAAAAATGATACCTAACTTGTGTGGGTAGGCCTAGCGCCCGCGACAGGAAACGCCCCAAAGCGCAATGTGGACACATCCACATTTTTGGAAGAAAACAGAGGTGTTTTTTGCGAAGTGCCTACCTGTAGATTTTGGCATCTAGCTCAGCCGGCACCTAGGGAAACCTACCAAACCTGTGCATTTCTGAAAACTAGAGACCTAGGGGAATCCAAGGAGGGGTGACTTGCGGGGCTCGGACCAGGTTCTGTTACCCAGAATCCTTTGCAAACCTCATAATTTGGCTAAAAAAACACATGTTCCTCACATTTCTGTGGCAGAAAGTTCTGGAATCTGAGAGGAGCCACAAATTTCCTTCCACCCAGCGTTCCCCCAAGTCTCCCGATAAAAATGATACCTCACTTGTGTGGGTAGGCCTAGCGCCAGCGACAGGAAACGCCCCAAAGCGCAACGTGGACACATCCAAATTTTTGGAAGAAAACAGAGGTGTTTTTTGCGAAGTGCCTACCTGTAGATTTTGGCCTCTAGCTCAGCCGGCACCTAGGGAAACCTACCAAACCTGTGCATTTTTGAAAACTAGAGACCTAGGGGAATCCAAGGAGGGGTGACTTGCGGAGCTCGGACCAGGTTCTGTTACCCAGAATCCTTTGCAAACCTCAAAATTTGGCTAAAAAAACACATGTTCCTCACATTTCTGTGGCAGAAAGTTCTGGAATCTGAGAGGAGCCACAAATTTCCTTCCACCCAGCGTTCCCCCAAGTCCCCCGATAAAAATGATACCTAACTTGTGTGGGTAGGCCTAGCGCCCGCGACAGGAAACGCCCCAAAGCGCAATGTGGACACATCCACATTTTTGGAAGAAAACAGAGGTGTTTTTTGCGAAGTGCCTACCTGTAGATTTTGGCATCTAGCTCAGCCGGCACCTAGGGAAACCTACCAAACCTGTGCATTTCTGAAAACTAGAGACCTAGGGGAATCCAAGGAGGGGTGACTTGCGGGGCTCGGACCAGGTTCTGTTACCCAGAATCCTTTGCAAACCTCAAAATTTGGCTAAAACAACACATGTTCCTCACATTTCTGTGGCAAAAAGTTCTGGAATCTGAGAGGAGCCACAAATTTCCTTCCACCCAGCGTTCCCCCAAGTCTCCCGATAAAAATGATACCTCACTTGTGTGGGTAGGCCTAGCGCCCGCGACAGGAAACGCCCCAAAGCGCAATGTGGACACATCAAAATTTTTGGAAGAAAACAGAGGTGTTTTTTGCGAAGTGCCTACCTGTAGATTTTGGCCTCTAGCTCAGCCGGCACCTAGGGAAACCTACCAAACCTGTGCATTTCTGAAAACTAGAGACCTAGGGGAATCCAAGGAGGGGTGACTTGCGGGGCTCGGACCAGGTTCTGTTACCGAGAATACTTTGCAAACCTCAAAATTTGGCTTAAAAAACACATGTTTATCACATTTCTGTGGCAGAAAGTTCTGGAATCTGAGAGGAGCCACAAATTTCCTTCCACCCAGCGTTCCCCCAAGTCTTCCGATAAAAATGATACGTCACTTGTGTGGGTAGGCCTAGCGCCCGCAACAGGAAACGCCCCAAAGCGCAACGTGGACACATCCACATTTTTGGAAGAAAACAGAGGTGTTTTTTGCGAAGTGCCTACCTGTAGATTTTGGCCTCTAGCTCAGCCGGCACCTAGGGAAACCTACCAAACCTGTGCATTTCTGAAAACTAGAGACCTAGGGGAATCCAGGATGGGGTGACTTACGGGGCTCGGACCAGGTTCTGTTACCCAGAATCCTTTGCAAACCTCAAAATTTGGCTAAAAAAACACATGTTCCTCACATTTCTGTGGCAGAAAGTTCTGGAATCTGAGAGGAGCCACAAATTTCCTTCCACCCAGCGTTCCCCCATGTCTCCCGATAAAAATGATACCTCACTTGTGTGGGTAGGCCTAGCGCCCGCGACAGGAAACGCCCCAAAGCGCAACGTGGACACATCCAAATTTTTGGAAGAAAACAGAAGTGTTTTTTGCGAAGTGCCTACCTGTAGATTTTGGACTCTAGCTCAGCCGGCACCTAGGTAAACCTACCAAACCTGTGCATTTCTGAAAACTAGAGACCTAGGGGAATCCAAGATGGGGTGACTTGCGGGGCTCGGACCAGGTTCTGTTACCCAGAATCCTTTGCAAACCTCGAAATTTGGCTAAAAAAACACATGTTCCTCACATTTCTGTGGCAGAATTTTCTGGAATCTGAGAGGAGCCACAAATGTCCTTCCACCCAGCGTTCCCCCAAGTCTCCCGATAAAAATGATACCTCACTTGTGTGGGTAGGCCTAGCGCCCGCGACAGGAAACGCCCCAAAGCGCAACGTGGACACATCCAAATTTTTGGAAGAAAACAGGTGTTTTTTGCGAAGTGCCTACCTGAAGATTTTGGTCTCTAGCTCAGCCGGCACCTAGGGAAACCTACCAAACCTGTGCATTTCTGAAAACTAGAGACCTAGGGGAATCCAGGATGGGGTGACTTACGGGGCTCGGACCAGGTTCTGTTACCCAGAATCATTTGCAAACCTCAAAATTTGGCTAAAAAAACACATGTTCCTCACATTTCTGTGGCAGAAAGTTCTGGAATCTGAGAGGAGCCACAAATTTCCTTCCACCCAGCGTTCCACCAAGTCTCCCGATAAAAATGATACCTCACTTGTGTGGGTAGGCCTAGCGCCCGCGACAGGAAACGCCCCAAAGCGCAACGTGGACACATCCAAATTTTTGGAAGAAAACAGAGGTGTTTTTTGCGAAGTGCCTACCTGAAGATTTTGGTCTCTAGCTGAGCCGGCACCTAGGGAAACCTACCAAACCTGTGCATTTCTGAAAACTAGAGACCTAGGGGAATCCAAGGAGGGGTGACTTGCGGGGCTCGGACCAGGTTCTGTTACCCAGAATCCTTTGCAAACCTCATAATTTGGCTAAAAAAACACATGTTCCTCACATTTCTGTGGCAGAAAGTTCTGGAATCTGAGAGGAGCCACAAATTTCCTTCCTCCCAGCGTTCCCCCAAGTCTCCCGATAGAAATGATATCTCACTTGTGTGGGTAGGCCTAGCGCCCGCGACAGGAAACGCCCCAAAGCGCAATGTGGACACATCCACATTTTTGGAAGAAAACAGAGGTGTTTTTTGCGAAGTGCCTACCTGTAGATTTTGGCCTCTAGCTCAGCCGGCACCTAGGGAAACCTACCAAACCTGTGCATTTCTGAAAACTAGAGACCTAGGGGAATCCAGGATGGGGTGACTTGCGGGGCTCGGACCAGGTTCTGTTACCCAGAATCCTTTGCAAACCTCAAAATTTGGCTAAAAAAACACATGTTCCTCACATTTCTGTGGCAGAAAGTTCTGGAATCTGAGAGGAGCCACAAATTTCCTTCCACCCAGCGTTCCCCCATGTCTCCCGATAAAAATGATACCTCACTTGTGTGGGTAGGCCTAGCGCCCGCGACAGGAAACGCCCCAAAGCGCAACGTGGACACATTCAAATTTTTGGAAGAAAACAGGAGTTTTTTGCGAAGTGCCTACCTGTAGATTTTGGCCTCTAGCTCAGCCGGCACCTAGGGAAACCTACCAAACCTGTGCATTTTTGAAAACTAGAGACCTAGGGGAATCCAAGGAGGGGTGACTTGCGGAGCTCGGACCAGGTTCTGTTACCCAGAATCCTTTGCAAACCTCAAAATTTGGCTAAAAAAACACATGTTCCTCACATTTCTGTGGCAGAAAGTTCTGGAATCTGAGAGGAGCCACAAATTTCCTTCCACCCAGCGTTCCCCCAAGTCTCCCGATAAAAATGATACCTAACTTGTGTGGGTAGGCCTAGCGCCCGCGACAGGAAACGCCCCAAAGCGCAATGTGGACACATCCACATTTTTGGAAGAAAACAGAGGTGTTTTTTGCGAAGTGCCTACCTGTAGATTTTGGCATCTAGCTCAGCCGGCACCTAGGGAAACCTACCAAACCTGTGCATTTCTGAAAACTAGAGACCTAGGGGAATCCAAGGAGGGGTGACTTGCGGGGCTCGGACCAGGTTCTGTTACCCAGAATCCTTTGCAAACCTCATAATTTGGCTAAAAAAACACATGTTCCTCACATTTCTGTGGCAGAAAGTTCTGGAATCTGAGAGGAGCCACAAATTTCCTTCCACCCAGCGTTCCCCCAAGTCTCCCGATAAAAATGATACCTCACTTGTGTGGGTAGGCCTAGCGCCAGCGACAGGAAACGCCCCAAAGCGCAACGTGGACACATCCAAATTTTTGGAAGAAAACAGAGGTGTTTTTTGCGAAGTGCCTACCTGTAGATTTTGGCCTCTAGCTCAGCCGGCACCTAGGGAAACCTACCAAACCTGTGCATTTTTGAAAACTAGAGACCTAGGGGAATCCAAGGAGGGGTGACTTGCGGAGCTCGGACCAGGTTCTGTTACCCAGAATCCTTTGCAAACCTCAAAATTTGGCTAAAAAAACACATGTTCCTCACATTTCTGTGGCAGAAAGTTCTGGAATCTGAGAGGAGCCACAAATTTCCTTCCACCCAGCGTTCCCCCAAGTCCCCCGATAAAAATGATACCTAACTTGTGTGGGTAGGCCTAGCGCCCGCGACAGGAAACGCCCCAAAGCGCAATGTGGACACATCCACATTTTTGGAAGAAAACAGAGGTGTTTTTTGCGAAGTGCCTACCTGTAGATTTTGGCATCTAGCTCAGCCGGCACCTAGGGAAACCTACCAAACCTGTGCATTTCTGAAAACTAGAGACCTAGGGGAATCCAAGGAGGGGTGACTTGCGGGGCTCGGACCAGGTTCTGTTACCCAGAATCCTTTGCAAACCTCAAAATTTGGCTAAAACAACACATGTTCCTCACATTTCTGTGGCAAAAAGTTCTGGAATCTGAGAGGAGCCACAAATTTCCTTCCACCCAGCGTTCCCCCAAGTCTCCCGATAAAAATGATACCTCACTTGTGTGGGTAGGCCTAGCGCCCGCGACAGGAAACGCCCCAAAGCGCAATGTGGACACATCAAAATTTTTGGAAGAAAACAGAGGTGTTTTTTGCGAAGTGCCTACCTGTAGATTTTGGCCTCTAGCTCAGCCGGCACCTAGGGAAACCTACCAAACCTGTGCATTTCTGAAAACTAGAGACCTAGGGGAATCCAAGGAGGGGTGACTTGCGGGGCTCGGACCAGGTTCTGTTACCGAGAATACTTTGCAAACCTCAAAATTTGGCTTAAAAAACACATGTTTATCACATTTCTGTGGCAGAAAGTTCTGGAATCTGAGAGGAGCCACAAATTTCCTTCCACCCAGCGTTCCCCCAAGTCTTCCGATAAAAATGATACGTCACTTGTGTGGGTAGGCCTAGCGCCCGCAACAGGAAACGCCCCAAAGCGCAACGTGGACACATCCACATTTTTGGAAGAAAACAGAGGTGTTTTTTGCGAAGTGCCTACCTGTAGATTTTGGCCTCTAGCTCAGCCGGCACCTAGGGAAACCTACCAAACCTGTGCATTTCTGAAAACTAGAGACCTAGGGGAATCCAGGATGGGGTGACTTACGGGGCTCGGACCAGGTTCTGTTACCCAGAATCCTTTGCAAACCTCAAAATTTGGCTAAAAAAACACATGTTCCTCACATTTCTGTGGCAGAAAGTTCTGGAATCTGAGAGGAGCCACAAATTTCCTTCCACCCAGCGTTCCCCCATGTCTCCCGATAAAAATGATACCTCACTTGTGTGGGTAGGCCTAGCGCCCGCGACAGGAAACGCCCCAAAGCGCAACGTGGACACATCCAAATTTTTGGAAGAAAACAGAAGTGTTTTTTGCGAAGTGCCTACCTGTAGATTTTGGACTCTAGCTCAGCCGGCACCTAGGTAAACCTACCAAACCTGTGCATTTCTGAAAACTAGAGACCTAGGGGAATCCAAGATGGGGTGACTTGCGGGGCTCGGACCAGGTTCTGTTACCCAGAATCCTTTGCAAACCTCGAAATTTGGCTAAAAAAACACATGTTCCTCACATTTCTGTGGCAGAATTTTCTGGAATCTGAGAGGAGCCACAAATGTCCTTCCACCCAGCGTTCCCCCAAGTCTCCCGATAAAAATGATACCTCACTTGTGTGGGTAGGCCTAGCGCCCGCGACAGGAAACGCCCCAAAGCGCAACGTGGACACATCCAAATTTTTGGAAGAAAACAGGTGTTTTTTGCGAAGTGCCTACCTGAAGATTTTGGTCTCTAGCTCAGCCGGCACCTAGGGAAACCTACCAAACCTGTGCATTTCTGAAAACTAGAGACCTAGGGGAATCCAGGATGGGGTGACTTACGGGGCTCGGACCAGGTTCTGTTACCCAGAATCATTTGCAAACCTCAAAATTTGGCTAAAAAAACACATGTTCCTCACATTTCTGTGGCAGAAAGTTCTGGAATCTGAGAGGAGCCACAAATTTCCTTCCACCCAGCGTTCCACCAAGTCTCCCGATAAAAATGATACCTCACTTGTGTGGGTAGGCCTAGCGCCCGCGACAGGAAACGCCCCAAAGCGCAACGTGGACACATCCAAATTTTTGGAAGAAAACAGAGGTGTTTTTTGCGAAGTGCCTACCTGAAGATTTTGGTCTCTAGCTGAGCCGGCACCTAGGGAAACCTACCAAACCTGTGCATTTCTGAAAACTAGAGACCTAGGGGAATCCAAGGAGGGGTGACTTGCGGGGCTCGGACCAGGTTCTGTTACCCAGAATCCTTTGCAAACCTCATAATTTGGCTAAAAAAACACATGTTCCTCACATTTCTGTGGCAGAAAGTTCTGGAATCTGAGAGGAGCCACAAATTTCCTTCCTCCCAGCGTTCCCCCAAGTCTCCCGATAGAAATGATATCTCACTTGTGTGGGTAGGCCTAGCGCCCGCGACAGGAAACGCCCCAAAGCGCAATGTGGACACATCCACATTTTTGGAAGAAAACAGAGGTGTTTTTTGCGAAGTGCCTACCTGTAGATTTTGGCCTCTAGCTCAGCCGGCACCTAGGGAAACCTACCAAACCTGTGCATTTCTGAAAACTAGAGACCTAGGGGAATCCAGGATGGGGTGACTTGCGGGGCTCGGACCAGGTTCTGTTACCCAGAATCCTTTGCAAACCTCAAAATTTGGCTAAAAAAACACATGTTCCTCACATTTCTGTGGCAGAAAGTTCTGGAATCTGAGAGGAGCCACAAATTTCCTTCCACCCAGCGTTCCCCCATGTCTCCCGATAAAAATGATACCTCACTTGTGTGGGTAGGCCTAGCGCCCGCGACAGGAAACGCCCCAAAGCGCAACGTGGACACATTCAAATTTTTGGAAGAAAACAGGAGTTTTTTGCAAAGTGCCTACCTGAAGATTTTGGTCTCTAGCTCAGCCGGCACCTAGGGAAACCTACCAAACCTGTGCATTTCTGAAAACTAGAGACCGAGGGGAATCCAAGATGGGGTGACTTGCGGGGCTCGGACCAGGTTCTGTTACCCAGAATCCTTTGCAAACCTCAAAAGTAGGCTAAAAAAACACATGTTCCTCACATTTCTCTGGCAGAAAGTTCTGGAATCTGAGAGGAGCCACAAATTTCCTTCCACGCAGCGTTCCACCAAGTCTCCCGATAAAAATGATACCTCACTTGTGTGGGTAGGCCTAGCGCCCGCGACAGGAAACGCCCCAAAGCGCAACGTGGACACATCCAAATTTTTGGAAGAAAACAGAGGTGTTTTTTGCGAAGTGCCTACCTGAAGATTTTGGTCTCTAGCTGAGCCGGCACCTAGGGAAACCTACCAAACCTGTGCATTTCTGAAAACTAGAGACCTAGGGGAATCCAAGATGGGGTGACTTGCGGGGCTCGGACCAGGTTCTGTTACCCAGAATCCTTTGCAAACCTCAAAATGTGGTTAAAAAAACAAATGTTCCTCACTTTTCTGTGGCAGAAAGTTCTGGAATCTGAGAGGAGCCACAAATTTCCTTCCACCCAGCGTTCCCCCAAGTCTCCCGATAAAAATGATACCTCACTTGTGTGGGTAGGCCTAGCGCCCGCGACAGGAAATGCCCCAAAGCGCAACGTGGACACATCCAAATGTTTGGAAGAAAACAGAGGTGTTTTTTGCAAAGTGCCTACCTGTAGATTTTGGCCTCTAGCTCAGACGGCACCTAGTGAAACCTACCAAACCTGTGCATTTCTGAAAACTAGAGACCTAGGGGAATCCAAGATGGGTTGACTTGCGGGGCTCGGACCAGGTTCTGTTACTCAGAATCCTTTGCAAACCTCAAAATTTGGCTAAAAAAACACATGTTCCTCACATTTCTGTGGCAGAAAGTTGTGGAATTTGAGAGGAGCCACAAATTTCCTTCCACCCAGCGTTCCCCCAAGTATCCCGATAAAAATGATACCTCACTTGTGTGGGTAGGCCTAGCGCCCGCGACAGGAAACGCCCCAAAGCGCAACGTGGACACATCCACATTTTTGGAAGAAAACAGAGGTGTTTTTTGCGAATTGCCTACCTGTAGATTTTGGCCTCTAGCTCAGCCGGCACCTAGGGAAACCTACCAAACCTGTGCATTTCTGAAAACTAGAGACCTAGGGGAATCCAAGATGGGGTGACTTGCGGGGCTCGGACCAGGTTCTGTTACCCAGAATCCTTTGCAAACCTCGAAATTTGGCTAAAAAAACACATGTTCCTCACATTTCTGTGGCAGAAAGTTCTGGAATCTGAGAGGAGCCACAAATTTCCTTCCACCCAGCGTTCCCCCAAGTCTCCCGATAAAAATGATACCTCACTTGTGTGTGTAGGCCTAGCGTCCGCGACAGGAAACGCCCCAAAGCGCAACGTGGACACATCCAAATTTTTGGAAGAAAACAGAGGTGTTTTTTGCGAAGTGCCTACCTGTAGATTTTGGCCTCTAGCTCAGCCGGCACCTAGGGAAACCTACCAAACCTGTGCATTTCTGAAAACTAGAGACCTAGGGGAATCCAAGATGGGGTGACTTGCGGGGCTCGGACCAGGTTCTGTTACCCAGAATCCTTTGCAAACCTCAAAATTTGGCTAAAAAAACATATGTTCCTCATATTTCTGTGGCAGAAAGTTCTGGAATCTGAGAGGAGCCACAAATTTCCTTCCACCCAGCGTTCCCCCAAGTCTCCCGATAAAAATGATACCTCACTTGTGTGGGTAGGCCTAGCGCCCGCTACAGGAAACGCCCCAAAGCGCAACGTGGACACATCCAAATTTTTGGAAGAAAACAGAGGTGTTTTTTGCTAAGTGCCTACCTGTAGATTTTGGCCTCTAGCTCAGCCGGCACCTAGGGAAACCTACCAAACCTGTGCATTTCTGAAAACTAAAGACCTAGGGGAATCCAAGGAGAGGTGACTTGCGGGGCTCGGACCAGGTTCTGTTACCCAGAATCCTTTGCAAACCTCAAAATTTGGCTAAAAGAACTCATGTTCCTCACATTTCTGTGGCAGAAAGTTCTGGAATCTGAGAGGAGCCACACATTTCCTTCCACCCAGCGTTCCCCCAAGTCTCCCGATAAAAATTATACCTCACTTGTGTGGGTAGGCCTAGCGCCCGCGACAGGAAACGCCCCAAAGCGCAACGTCCAAATTTTTGGAAGAAAACAGAGGTGTTTTTTGCGAAGTGCCTACCTGTAGATTTTGGCCTCTAGCTCAGCCAGCACCTAGGGAAACCTACCAAACCTGTGCATTTCTGAATACTAGAGACCGAGGGGAATCCAAGGAGGGGTGACTTGCGGGGCTCGGACCAGGTTCTGTTACCCAGAATCCTTTGCAAACCTCATAATTTGGCTAAAAAAACACATGTTCCTCACATTTCTGTGGCAGAAAGTTCTGGAATCTGAGAGGAGCCACAAATTTCCTTCCACCCAGCGTTCCCCCAAGTCTCCCGATAAAAATGATACCTCACTTGTGTGGGTAGGCCTAGCGCCAGCGACAGGAAACGCCCCAAAGCGCAACGTGGACACATCCAAATTTTTGGAAGAAAACAGAGGTGTTTTTTGCGAATTGCCTACCTGTAGATTTTGGCCTCTAGCTCAGCCGGCACCTAGGGAAACCTACCAAACCTGTGCATTTTTGAAAACTAGAGACCTAGGGGAATCCAAGGAGGGGTGACTTGCGGAGCTCGGACCAGGTTCTGTTACCCAGAATCCTTTGCAAACCTCAAAATTTGGCTAAAAAAACATATGTTCCTCTCATTTCTGTGGCAGAAAGTTCTGGAATCTGAGAGGAGCCACGAATTTCCTTCCACGCAGCGTTCTCCCAAGTCTCCCGATAAAAATGATACCTCACTTGTGTGGGTAGGCCTAGCGCCCGCGACAGGAAACGCCCCAAAGCGCAATGTGGACACATCCACATTTTTGGAAGAAAACAGAGGTGTTTTTTGCGAAGTGCCTACCTGTAGATTTTGGCCTCTAGCTCAGCCGGCACCTAGGGAAACCTACCAAACCTGTGCATTTCTGAAAACTAGAGACCTAGGGGAATCCAAGGAGGGGTGACTTGCGGGGCTCGGACCAGGTTCTGTTACCCAGAATCCTTTGCAAACCTCAAAATTTGGCTAAAAGAACTCATGTTCCTCACATTTCTGTGGCAGAAAGTTCTGGAATCTGAGAGGAGCCACACATTTCCTTCCACCCAGCGTTCCCCCAAGTCTCCCGATAAAAATTATACCTCACTTGTGTGGGTAGGCCTAGCGCCCGCGACAGGAAACGCCCCAAAGCGCAACGTCCAAATTTTTGGAAGAAAACAGAGGTGTTTTTTGCGAAGTGCCTACCTGTAGATTTTGGCCTCTAGCTCAGCCAGCACCTAGGGAAACCTACCAAACCTGTGCATTTCTGAAAACTAGAGACCGAGGGGAATCCAAGGAGGGGTGACTTGCGGGGCTCGGTCCACGTTCTGTTACCCAGAATCCTTTGCAAACCTCATAATTTGGCTAAAAAAACACATGTTCCTCACATTTCTGTGGCAGAAAGTTCTGGAATCTGAGAGGAGCCACAAATTTCCTTCCACCCAGCGTTCCCCCAAGTCTCCCGATAAAAATGATACCTCACTTGTGTGGGTAGGCCTAGCGCCAGCGACAGGAAACGCCCCAAAGCGCAACGTGGACACATCCAAATTTTTGGAAGAAAACAGAGGTGTTTTTTGCGAAGTACCTACCTGTAGATTTTGGCCTCTAGCTCAGCCGGCACCTAGGGAAACCTACCAAACCTGTGCATTTTTGAAAACTAGAGACCTAGGGGAATCCAAGGAGGGGTGACTTGCGGAGCTCGGACCAGGTTCTGTTACCCAGAATCCTTTGCAAACCTCAAAATTTGGCTAAAAAAACATTTGTTCCTCACATTTCTGTGGCAGAAAGTTCTGGAATCTGAGAGGAGCCACAAATTTCCTTCCACCCAGCGTTCCCCCAAGTCTCCCGATAAAAATGATACCTCACTTGTGTGGGTAGGCCTAGCGCCCGCGACAGGAAACGCCCCAAAGCGCAACGTGGACACATCCAAATTTTTGGAAGAAAACAGAGGTGTTTTTTGCGAAGTGCCTACCTGTAGATTTTGACCTCTAGCTCAGCCGGCACCTAGGGAAACCTACCAAACCTGTGCATTTCTGAAAACTAGAGACCTAGGGGAATCCAAGGAGGGGTGACTTGCGGGGCTTGGACCAGGTTCGTTTACCCAGAATCCTTTGCAAACCTCAAAATTTGGCTAAAAAAACACATGTTCCTCACATTTCTGTGGCAGAAAGTTCTGGAATCGGAGAGGAGCCACAAATTTCCTTCCACCCAGCGTTCCCCCAAGTCTCCCGATAAAAATGATACCTCACTTGTGTGGGTAGGCCTAGTGCCCGCGACAGGAAATGCCCCAAAGCGCAACGTGGACACATCCAAATTTTTGGAAGAAAACAGAGATGTTTTTTGCGAAGTGCCTACCTGTAGATTTTGGCCTCTAGCTCAGCCGGCACCTAGGGAAACCTACCAAAACTGTGCATTTCTGAAAACTAGAGACCTAGCGGAATCCAAGATGGGGTGACTTGCGGGGCTCGGACCAGGTTCTGTTACCCAGAATCCTTTGCAAACCTCAAAATTTGGCTAAAAAAACACATGTTCCTCACATTTCTGTGGCAGAAAGTTGTGGAATCTGAAAGGAGCCACAAATTTCCTTCCACCCAGCGTTCCCCCAAGTCTCCCGATAAAAATGATACCTCACTTTTGTGGGTAGGCCTAGCGCCCGCGACAGGAAACGCCCCAAAGCGCAATGTGGACACATCCACATTTTTGGAAGAAAACAGAGGTGTTTTTTGCGAAGTGCCTACCTGTAGATTTTGGCCTCTAGCTCAGCCGGCACTTAGGGAAACCTACCAAAACTGTGCATTTCTGAAAACTAGAGACCTAGCGGAATCCAAGATGGGGTGACTTGCGGGGCTCGGACCAGGTTCTGTTACCCAGAATCCTTTGCAAACCTCAAAATTTGGCTAAAAAAACACATGTTCCTCACATTTCTGTGGCAGAAAGTTCTGGAATCTGAGAGGAGCCACAAATTTCCTTCCACCCAGCGTTCCCCCAAGTCTCCCGATAAACATGATACCTCACTTGTGTGGGTAGGCCTAGCGCCCGCGATAGGAAACGCCCCAAAGCGCAACGTGGACACATCCAAATTTTTGGAAGAAAACAGAGGTGTTTTTTGCGAAGTGCCTACCTGTAGATTTTGGCCTCTAGCTCAGCCGGCACCTAGGGAAACCTACCAAACCTGTGCATTTCTGAAAACTAGAGACCTAGGGGAATCCAAGGAGGGGTGACTTGCGGGGCTCAGACCAGGTTCTGTTACCCAGAATCCTTTGCAAACCTCATAATTTGGCTAAAAAAACACATGTTCCTCACATTTCTGTGGCAGAAAGTTCTGGAATCTGAGAGGAGCCACAAATTTCCTTCCACCCAGCGTTCCCCCAAGTCTCCCGATAAAAATGATACCTCACTTGTGTGGGTAGGCCTAGCGCCAGCGACAGGAAACGCCCCAAAGCGCAACGTGGACACATCCAAATTTTTGGAAGAAAACAGAGGTGTTTTTTGCGAAGTGCCTACCTGTAGATTTTGGCCTCTAGCTCAGCCGGCACCTAGGGAAACCTACCAAACCTGTGCATTTTTGAAAACTAGAGACCTAGGGGAATCCAAGGAGGGGTGACTTGTGGAGCTCGGACCAGGTTCTATTACCCAGAATCCTTTGCAAACCTCAAAATTTGGATAAAAAAACACATGTTCCTCACATTTCTGTGGCAGAAAGTTCTGGAATCTGAGAGGAGCCACAAATTTCCTTCCACCCAGCGTTCCCCCAAGTCTCCCGATAAAAATGATACCTAACTTGTGTGGGTAGGCCTAGCGCCCGCGACAGGAAACGCCCCAAAGCGCAATGTGGACACATCCACATTTTTGGAAGAAAACAGAGGTGTTTTTTGCGAAGTGCCTACCTGTAGATTTTGGCATCTAGCTCAGCCGGCACCTAGGGAAACCTACCAAACCTGTGCATTTCTGAAAACTAGAGACCTAGGGGAATCCAAGGAGGGGTGACTTGCGGGGCTCGGACCAGGTTCTGTTACCCAGAATCCTTTGCAAACCTCAAAATTTGGCTAAAACAACACATGTTCCTCACATTTCTGTGGCAGAAAGTTCTGGAATCTGAGAGGAGCCACAAATTTCCTTCCACCCAGCGTTCCCCCAAGTCTCCCGATAAAAATGATACCTCACTTGTGTGGGTAGGCCTAGCGCCCGCGACAGGAAACGCCCCAAAGCGCAACGTGGACACATCCACATTTTTGGAAGAAAACAGAGGTGTTTTTTGCGAAGTGCCTACCTGTAGATTTTGGCCTCTAGCTCAACCGGCACCTAGGGAAACCTACCAAACCTGTGCATTTCTGAAAACTAGAGACCTAGGGGAATCCAAGGAGGGGTGACTTGCGGGGCTCAGACCAGGTTCTGTTACCCAGAATCCTTTGCAAACCTCATAATTTGGCTAAAAAAACACATGTTCCTCACATTTCTGTGGCAGAAAGTTCTGGAATCTGAGAGGAGCCACAAATTTCCTTCCACCCAGCGTTCCCCCAAGTCTCCCGATAAAAATGATACCTCACTTGTGTGAGTAGGCCTAGCGCCAGCGACAGGAAACGCCCCAAAGCGCAACGTGGACACATCCAAATTTTTGGAAGAAAACAGAGGTGTTTTTTGCGAAGTGCCTACCTGTAGATTTTGGCCTCTAGCACAGCCGGCACCTAGGGAAACCTACCAAACCTGTGCATTTTTTAAAACTAGAGACCTAGGGGAATCCAAGGAGGGGTGACTTGCGGAGCTCGGACCAGGTTCTGTTACCCAGAATCCTTTGCAAACCTCAAAATTTGGCTAAAAAAACATATGTTCCTCACATTTCTGTGGCAGAAAGTTCTGGAATCTGAGAGGAGCCACAAATTTCCTTCCACCCAGCGTTCCCCCAAGTCTCCCGATAAAAATGATACCTCACTTGTGTGGGTAGGCCTAGCGCCCGCGACAGGAAACGCCCCAAAGCGCAATGTGGACACATCCACATTTTTGGAAGAAAACAGAGGTGTTTTTTGCGAAGTGCCTACCTGTAGATTTTGGCATCTAGCTCAGCCGGCACCTAGGGAAACCTACCAAACCTGAGCATTTCTGAAAACTAGAGACCTAGGGGAATCAAAGGAGGGGTGACTTGCGGGGCTCTGACCAGGTTCTGTTACCCAGAATCCTTTGCAAACCTCAAAATTTGGCTAAAACAACACATGTTCCTCACATTTCTGTGGCAGAAAGTTCTGGAATCTGAGAGGAGCCACAAATTTCCTTCCACCCAGCGTTCCCCCAAGTCTCCCGATAAAAATGATACCTCACTTGTGTGGGTAGGCCTAGCGCCCGCGACAGGAAACGCCCCAAAGCGCAACGTGGACACATCCACATTTTTGGAAGAAAACAGAGGTGTTTTTTGCGAAGTGCCTACCTGTAGATTTTGGCCTCTAGCTCAGCCGGCACCTAGGGAAACCTACCAAACCTGTGCATTTCTGAAAACTAGAGACCTAGGGGAATCCAGGATGGGGTGACTTGCGGGGCTCGGACCAGGTTCTGTTACCCAGAATCCTTTGCAAACCTCAAAATTTGGCTAAAAAAACACATGTTCCTCACATTTCTGTGGCAGAAAGTTCTGGAATCTGAGAGGAGCCACAAATTTCCTTCCACCCAGCGTTCCCCCATGTCTCCCGATAAAAATGATACCTCACTTGTGTGGGTAGGCCTATCGCCCGCGACAGGAAACGCCCCAAAGCGCAACGTGGACACATCCAAATTTTTGGAAGAAAACAGAAGTGTTTTTTGCGAAGTGCCTACCTGTAGATTTTGGACTCTAGCTCAGCCGGCACCTAGGGAAACCTACCAAACCTGTGCATTTCTGAAAACTAGACACCTAGGGGAATCCAAGATGGGGTGACTTGCGGGGCTCGGACCAGGTTCTGTTACCCAGAATCCTTTGCAAACCTCGAAATTTGGCTAAAAAAACACATGTTCCTCACATTTCTGTGGCAGAAAGTTCTGGAATCTGAGAGGAGCCACAAATTTCCTTCCACCCAGCGTTCCCCCAAGTCTCCCGATAAAAATGATACCTCACTTGTGTGGGTAGGCCTAGCGCCCGCGACAGGAAACGCCCCAAAGCGCAACGTGGACACATCCAAATTTTTGGAAGAAAACAGGTGTTTTTTGCGAAGTGCCTACCTGAAGATTTTGGTCTCTAGCTCAGCCGGCACCTAGGGAAACCTACCAAACCTGTGCATTTCTGAAAACTAGAGACCTAGGGGAATCCAAGATGGGGTGACTTGCGGGGCTCGGTCCAGGTTCTGTTACCCAGAATCCTTTGCAAACCTCAAAATTTGGCTAAAAAAACACATGTTCCTCACATTTCTGTGGCAGAAAGTTCTGGAATCTGAGAGGAGCAACAAATTTCCTTCCACCCAGCGTTCCACCAAGTCTCCCGATAAAAATGATACCTCACTTGTGTGGGTAGGCCTAGCGCCCGCGACAGGAAACGCCCCAAAGCGCAACGTGGACACATCCAAATTTTTGGAAGAAAACAGAGGTGTTTTTTGCGAAGTGCCTACCTGAAGATTTTGGTCTCTAGCTGAGCCAGCATCTAGGGAAACCTACCAAACCTGTGCATTTCTGAAAACTAGAGACCTTGGGGAATCCAAGATGGGGTGACTTGCGGGGCTCGGACCAGGTTCTGTTACCCAGAATCCTTTGCAAACCTCAAAATTTGGCTAAAAAAACACATGTTCCTCACATTTCTGTGGCAGAAAGTTCTGGAATCTGAGAGGAGCAACAAATTTCCTTCCACCCAGCGTTCCACCAAGTCTCCCGATAAAAATGATACCTCACTTGTGTGGGTAGGCCTAGCGCCCGCGACAGGAAACACCCCAAAGCGCAACGTGGACACATCCAAATGTTTGGAAGAAAACAGAGGTGTTTTTTGCAAAGTGCCTACCTGTAGATTTTGGCCTCTAGCTCAGACGGCACCTAGTGAAACCTACCAAACCTGTGCATTTCTGAAAACTAGAGACCTAGGGGAATCCAAGATGGGTTGACTTGCGGGGCTCGGACCAGGTTCTGTTACTCAGAATCCTTTGCAAACCTCAAAATTTGGCTAAAAAAACACATGTTCCTCACATTTCTGTGGCAGAAAGTTGTGGAATTTGAGAGGAGCCACAAATTTCCTTCCACCCAGCGTTCCCCCAAGTCTCCCGATAAAAATGATACCTCACTTGTGTGGGTAGGCCTAGCGCCCGCGACAGGAAACGCCCCAAAGCGCAACGTGGACACATCCACATTTTTGGAAGAAAACAGAGGTGTTTTTTGCGAAGTGCCTACCTGTAGATTTTAGCCTCTAGCTCAGCCGGCACCTAGGGAAACCTACCAAACCTGTGCATTTCTGAAAACTAGAGACCTAGGGGAATCCAAGATGGGGTGACTTGCGGGGCTCGGACCAGGTTCTGTTACCCAGAATCCTTTGCAAACCTCGAAATTTGTTTAAAAAAACACATGTTCCTCACATTTCTGTGGCAGAAAGTTCTGGAATCTGAGAGGAGCCACAAATTTCCTTCCACCCAGCGTTCCCCCAAGTCTCCCGATAAAAATGATACCTCACTTGTGTGGGTAGGCCTAGCGCCCGCGACAGGAAACGCCCCAAAGCGCAACGTGGACACATCCAAATGTTTGGAAGAAAACAGAGGTGTTTTTTGCAAAGTGCCTACCTGTAGATTTTGGCCTCTAGCTCAGACGGCACCTAGTGAAACCTTCCAAACCTGTGCATTTCTGAAAACTAGAGACCTAGGGGAATCCAAGATGGGTTGACTTGCGGGGCTCGGACCAGGTTCTGTTACTCAGAATCCTTTGCAAACCTCAAAATTTGGCTAAAAAAACATATGTTCCTCACATTTCTGTGGCAGAAAGTTGTGGAATTTGAGAGGAACCACAAATTTCCTTCCACCCAGCGTTCCCCCAAGTCTCCAGATAAAAATGATACCTCACTTGTGTGGGTAGGCCTAGCGCCCGCGACAGGAAACGCCCCAAAGCGCAACGTGGACACATCCACATTTTTGGAAGAAAACAGAGGTGTTTTTTGCGAAGTGCCTACCTGTAGATTTTGGCCTCTAGCTCAGCCAGCACCTAGGGAAACCTACCAAACCTGTGCATTTCTGAATACTAGAGACCGAGGGGAATCCAAGGAGGGGTGACTTGCGGGGCTCGGACCAGGTTCTGTTACCCAGAATCCTTTGCAAACCTCATAATTTGGCTAAAAAAACACATGTTCCTCACATTTCTGTGGCAGAAAGTTCTGGAATCTGAGAGGAGCCACAAATTTCCTTCCACCCAGCGTTCCCCCAAGTCTCCCGATAAAAATGATACCTCACTTGTGTGGGTAGGCCTAGCGCCAGCGACAGGAAACGCCCCAAAGCGCAACGTGGACACATCCAAATTTTTGGAAGAAAACAGAGGTGTTTTTTGCGAATTGCCTACCTGTAGATTTTGGCCTCTAGCTCAGCCGGCACCTAGGGAAACCTACCAAACCTGTGCATTTTCGAAAACTAGAGACCTAGGGGAATCCAAGGAGGGGTGACTTGCGGAGCTCGGACCAGGTTCTGTTACCCAGAATCCTTTGCAAACCTCAAAATTTGGCTAAAAAAACATATGTTCCTCACATTTCTGTGGCAGAAAGTTCTGGAATCTGAGAGGAGCCACGAATTTCCTTCCACCCAGCGTTCCCCCAAGTCTCCCGATAAAAATGATACCTCACTTGTGTGGGTAGGCCTAGCGCCCGCGACAGGAAACGCCCCAAAGCGCAATGTGGACACATCCACATTTTTGGAAGAAAACAGAGGTGTTTTTTGCGAAGTGCCTACCTGTAGATTTTGGCCTCTAGCTCAGCCGGCACCTAGGGAAACCTACCAAACCTGTGCATTTCTGAAAACTAGAGACCTAGGGGAATCCAAGGAGGGGTGACTTGCGGGGCTCGGACCAGGTTCTGTTACCCAGAATCCTTTGCAAACCTCAAAATTTGGCTAAAAAAACACATGTTCCTCACATTTCTGTGGCAGAAAGTTCTGGAATCTGAGAGGAGCCACAAATTTCCTTCCACCCAGCGTTCCCCCAAGTCTCCCGATAAAAATGATACCTCACTTGTGTGGGTAGGCCTAGCGCCCGCTACAGGAAACGCCCCAAAGCGCAACGTGGACACATCCAAATTTTGGGAAGAAAACAGAGGTGTTTTTTGCTAAGTGCCTACCTGTAGATTTTGGCCTCTAGCTCAGCCGGCACCTAGGGAAACCTACCAAACCTGTGCATTTCTGAAAACTAGAGACATAGGGGAATCCAAGGAGGGGTGACTTGCGGGGCTCGGACAAGGTTCTGTTACCCAGAAACCTTTGCAAAACTCCAAATTTGGCTAAAAAAACACATGTTCCTCACATTTCTGTGGCTGAAAGTTCTGGAATCTGAGAGGAGCCACAAATTTCCTTCCTCCCAGCGTTCCCCCAAGTCTCCCGATAAAAATGATACCTCACTTGTGTGGGTAGGCCTAGCGCCAGCGACAGGAAACGCCCCAAAGAGCAACGTGGACACATCCAAATTTTTGGAAGAAAACAGAGGTGTTTTTTGCGAAGTGCCTACCTGTAGATTTTGGCCTCTAGCTCAGCCGGCACCTAGGGAAACCTACCAAACCTGTGCATTTTTGAAAACTAGAGACCTAGGGGAATCCAAGGAGGGGTGACTTGCGGAGCTCGGACCAGGTTCTGTTACCCAGAATCCTTTGCAAACCTCAAAATTTGGCTAAAAAAACATATGTTCCTCACATTTCTGTGGCAGAAAGTTCTGGAATCTGAGAGGAGCCACAAATTTCCTTCCACCCAGCGTTCCCCCAAGTCTCCCGATAAAAATGATACCTCACTTGTGTGGGTAGGCCTAGCGCCCGCGACAGGAAACGCCCCAAAGCGCAATGTGGACACATCCACATTTTTGGAAGAAAACAGAGGTGTTTTTTGCGAAGTGCCTACCTGTAGATTTTGGCATCTAGCTCAGCCGGCACCTAGGGAAACCTACCAAACCTGTGCATTTCTGAAAACTAGAGACCTAGGGGAATCCAAGGAGGGGTGACTTGCGGGGCTCGGACCAGGTTCTGTTACCCAGAATCCTTTGCAAACCTCAAAATTTGGCTAAAACAACACATGTTCCTCACATTTCTGTGGCAGAAAGTTCTGGAATCTGAGAGGAGCCACAAATTTCCTTCCACCCAGCGTTCCCCCAAGTCTCCCGATAAAAATGATTCCTCACTTGTGTGGGGAGGCCTAGCGCCCGCGACAGGAAACGCCCCAAAGCGCAACGTGGACACATCCAAATTTTTGCAAGAAAACAGAGGTGTTTTTTGCGAAGTGCCTATCTGAAGATTTTGGTCTCTAGCTGAGCCGGCATCTAGGGAAACCTACCAAACCTGTGCATTTCTGAAAACTAGAGACCTAGGGGAATCCAAGATGGGGTGACTTGCGGGGCTCGGACCAGGTTCTGTTACCCAGAATCCTTTGCAAACCTCAACATTTGGCTAAAAAAACACATGTTCCTCACATTTCTGTGGCAGAAAGTTCTGGAATCTGAGAGGAGCAACAAATTTCCTTCCACCCAGCGTTCCACCAAGTCTCCCGATAAAAATGATACCTCACTTGTGTGGGTAGGCCTAGCGCCCGCGACAGGAAACGCCCCAAAGCGCAACGTGGACACATCCAAATGTTTGGAAGAAAACAGAGGTGTTTTTTGCAAAGTGCCTACCTGTAGATTTTGGCCTCTAGCTCAGACGGCACCTAGTGAAACCTACCAAACCTGTGCATTTCTGAAAACTAGAGACCTAGGGGAATCCAAGATGGGTTGACTTGCGGGGCTCGGACCAGGTTCTTTTACTCAGAATCCTTTGCAAACCTCAAAATTTGGCTAAAAAAACACATGTTCCTCACATTTCTGTGGCAGAAAGTTGTGGAATTTGAGAGGAGCCACAAATTTCCTTCCACCCAGCGTTCCCCCAAGTCTCCCGATAAAAATGATACCTCACTTGTGTGGGTAGGCCTAGCGCCCGCGACAGGAAACGCCCCAAAGCGCAACGTGGACACATCCACATTTTTGGAAGAAAACAGAGGTGTTTTTTGCGAAGTGCCTACCTGTAGATTTTGGCCTCTAGCTCAGCCGGCACCTAGGGAAACCTACCAAACCTGTGCATTTCTGAAAACTAGAGACCTAGGGGAATCCAAGATGGGGTGACTTGCGGGGCTCGGACCAGGTTCTGTTACCCAGAATCCTTTGCAAACCTCAAAATTTGGCTAAAAAAACACATGTTCCTCACATTTCTGTGGCAGAAAGTTCTGGAATCTGAGAGGAGCCACAAATTTCCTTCCACCCAGCGTTCCCCCAAGTCTCCCGATAAAAATGATACCTCACTTGTGTGTGTAGGCCTAGCGTCCGCGACAGGAAACGCCCCAAAGCGCAACGTGGACACATCCAAATTTTTGGAAGAAAACAGAGGTGTTTTTTGCGAAGTGCCTACCTATAGATTTTGGCCTCTAGCTCAGCCGGCACCTAGGGAAACCTACCAAACCTGTGCATTTCTGAAAACTAGAGACCTAGGGGAATCCAAGATGGGGTGACTTGCGGGGCTCGGACCAGGTTCTGTTACCCAGAATCCTTTGCAAACCTCAAAATTTGGCTAAAAAAACATATGTTCCTCATATTTCTGTGGCAGAATGTTCTGGAATCTGAGAGGAGCCACAAATTTCCTTCCACCCAGCGCTCCCCCAAGTCTCCCGATAAAAATGATACCTCACTTGTGTGGGTAGGCCTAGCGCCTGCTACAGGAAACGCCCCAAAGCGCAACGTGGACACATCCAAATTTTTGGAAGAAAACAGAGGTGTTTTTTGCTAAGTGCCTACCTGTAGATTTTGGCCTCTAGCTCAGCCGGCACCTAGGGAAACCTACCAAACCTGTGCATTTCTGAAAACTAAAGACCTAGGGGAATCCAAGGAGAGGTGACTTGCGGGGCTCGGACCAGGTTCTGTTACCCAGAATCCTTTGCAAACCTCAAAATTTGGCTAAAAGAACTCATGTTCCTCACATTTCTGTGGCAGAAAGTTCTGGAATCTGAGAGGAGCCACACATTTCCTTCCACCCAGCGTTCCCCCAAGTCTCCCGATAAAAATTATACCTCACTTGTGTGGGTAGGCCTAGCGCCCGCGACAGGAAACGCCCCAAAGCGCAAGTCCAAATTTTTGGAAGAAAACAGAGGTGTTTTTTGCGAAGTGCCTACCTGTAGATTTTGGCCTCTAGCTCAGCCAGCACCTAGGGAAACCTACCAAACCTGTGCATTTCTGAATACTAGAGACCGAGGGGAATCCAAGGAGGGGTGACTTGCGGGGCTCGGACCAGGTTCTGTTACCCAGAATCCTTTGCAAACCTCATAATTTGGCTAAAAAAACACATGTTCCTCACATTTCTGTGGCAGAAAGTTCTGGAATCTGAGAGGAGCCACAAATTTCCTTCCACCCAGCGTTCCCCCAAGTCTCCCGATAAAAATGATACCTCACTTGTGTGTGTAGGCCTAGCGTCCGCGACAGGAAACGCCCCAAAGCGCAACGTGGACACATCCAAATTTTTGGAAGAAAACAGAGGTGTTTTTTGCGAAGTGCCTACCTGTAGATTTTGGCCTCTAGCTCAGCCGGCACCTAGGGAAACCTACCAAACCTGTGCATTTCTGAAAACTAGAGACGTAGGGGAATCCAAGATGGGGTGACTTGCGGGGCTCGGACCAGGTTCTGTTACCCAGAATCCTTTGCAAACCTCAAAATTTGGCTAAAAAAACATATGTTCCTCATATTTCTGTGGCAGAAAGTTCTGGAATCTGAGAGGAGCCACAAATTTCCTTCCACCCAGCGTTCCCCCAAGTCTCCCGATAAAAATGATACCTCACTTGTGTGGGTAGGCCTAGCGCCCGCTACAGGAAACGCCCCAAAGCGCAACGTGGACACATCCAAATTTTTGGAAGAAAACAGAGGTGTTTTTTGCTAAGTGCCTACCTGTAGATTTTGGCCTCTAGCTCAGCCGGCACCTAGGGAAACCTACCAAACCTGTGCATTTCTGAAAACTAAAGACCTAGGGGAATCCAAGGAGAGGTGACTTGCGGGGCTCGGACCAGGTTCTGTTACCCAGAATCCTTTGCAAACCTCAAAATTTGGCTAAAAGAACTCATGTTCCTCACATTTCTGTGGCAGAAAGTTCTGGAATCTGAGAGGAGCACATATTTCCTTCCACCCAGCGTTCCCCCAAGTCTCCCGATAAAAATTATACCTCACTTGTGTGGGTAGGCCTAGCGCCCGCGACAGGAAACGCCCCAAAGCGCAAGTCCAAATTTTTGGAAGAAAACAGAGGTGTTTTTTGCGAAGTGCCTACCTGTAGATTTTGGCCTCTAGCTCAGCCAGCACCTAGGGAAACCTACCAAACCTGTGCATTTCTGAATACTAGAGACCGAGGGGAATCCAAGGAGGGGTGATTTGCGGGGCTCGGACCAGGTTCTGTTACCCAGAATCCTTTGCAAACCTCATAATTTGGCTAAAAAAACACATGTTCCTCACATTTCTGTGGCAGAAAGTTCTGGAATCTGAGAGGAGCCACAAATTTCCATCCACCCAGCGTTCCCCCAAGTCTCCCGATAAAAATGATACCTCACTTGTGTGGGTAGGCCTAGCGCCAGCGACAGGAAACGCCCCAAAGCGCAACGTGGACACATCCAAATTTTTGGAAGAAAACAGAGGTGTTTTTTGCGAATTGCCTACCTGTAGATTTTGGCCTCTAGCTCAGCCGGCACCTAGGGAAACCTACCAAACCTGTGCATTTTTGAAAACTAGAGACCTAGGGGAATCCAAGGAGGGGTGACTTGCCGAGCTCGGACCAGGTTCTGTTACCCAGAATCCATTGCAAACCTCAAAATTTGGCTAAAAAAACATATGTTCCTCACATTTCTGTGGCAGAAAGTTCTGGAATCTGAGAGGAGCCACGAATTTCCTTCCACCCAGCGTTCCCCCAAGTCTCCCGATAAAAATGATACCTCACTTGTGTGGGTAGGCCTAGCGCCCGCGACAGGAAACGCCCCAAAGCGCAATGTGGACACATCCACATTTTTGGAAGAAAACAGAGGTGTTTTTTGCGAAGTGCCTACCTGTAGATTTTGGCCTCTAGCTCAGCCGGCACCTAGGGAAACCTACCAAACCTGTGCATTTCTGAAAACTAGAGACCTAGGGGAATCCAAGGAGGGGTGACTTGCGGGGCTCGGACCAGGTTCTGTTACCCAGAATCCTTTGCAAACCTCAAAATTTGGCTAAAAAAACACATGTTCCTCACATTTCTGTGGCAGAAAGTTCTGGAATCTGAGAGGAGCCACAAATTTCCTTCCACCCAGCGTTCCCCCAAGTCTCCCGATAAAAATGATACCTCACTTGTGTGGGTAGGCCTAGCGCCCGCTACAGGAAACGCCCCAAAGCGCAACGTGGACACATCCAAATTTTTGGAAGAAAACAGAGGTGTTTTTTGCTAAGTGCCTACCTGTAGATTTTGGCCTCTAGCTCAGCCGGCACCTAGGGAAACCTACCAAACCTGTGCATTTCTGAAAACTAGAGACATAGGGGAATCCAAGGAGGGGTGACTTGCGGGGCTCGGACAAGGTTCTGTTACCCAGAAACCTTTGCAAAACTCAAAATTTGGCTAAAAAAACACATGTTCCTCACATTTCTGTGGCAGAAAGTTCTGGAATCTGAGAGGAGCCACAAATTTCCTTCCTCCCAGCGTTCCCCCAAGTCTCCCGATAAAAATGATACCTCACTTGTGTGGGTAGGCCTAGCGCCCGCGACAGGAAACGCCCCAAAGCGCAACGTCCAAATTTTTGGAAGAAAACAGAGGTGTTTTTTGCGAAGTGCCTACCTGTAGATTTTGGCCTCTAGCTCAGCCAGCACCTAGGGAAACCTACCAAACCTGTGCATTTCTGAAAACTAGAGACCGAGGGGAATCCAAGGAGGGGTGACTTGCGGGGCTCGGACCAGGTTCTGTTACCCAGAATCCTTTGCAAACCTCATAATTTGGCTAAAAAAACACATGTTCCTCACATTTCTGTGGCAGAAAGTTCTGGAATCTGAGAGGAGCCACAAATTTCCTTCCACCCAGCGTTCCCCCAAGTCTCCCGATAAAAATGATACCTCACTTGTGTGGGTAGGCCTAGCGCCAGCGACAGGAAACGCCCCAAAGCGCAACGTGGACACATCCAAATTTTTGGAAGAAAACAGAGGTGTTTTTTGCGAAGTGCCTACCTGTAGATTTTGGCCTCTAGCTCAGCCGGCACCTAGGGAAACCTACCAAACCTGTGCATTTTTGAAAACTAGAGACCTAGGGGAATCCAAGGAGGGGTGACTTGCGGAGCTCGGACCAGGTTCTGTTACCCAGAATCCTTTGCAAACCTCAAAATTTGGCTAAAAAAACATTTGTTCCTCACATTTCTGTGGCAGAAAGTTCTGGAATCTGAGAGGAGCCACAAATTTCCTTCCACCCAGCGTTCCCCCAAGTCTCCCGATAACAATGATACCTCAATTGTGTGGGTAGGCCTAGCGCCCGCGACAGGAAACGCCCCAAAGCGCAATGTGGACACATCCACATTTTTGGAAGAAAACAGAGGTGTTTTTTGCGAAGTGCCTACCTGTAGATTTTGGCCTCTAGCTCAGCCGGCACCTAGGGAAACCTACCAAACCTGTGCATTTCTGAAAACTAGAGACCTAGGGGAATCCAAGGAGGGGTGACTTGCGGGGCTCGGACCAGGTTCTGTTACCCAGAATCCTTTGCAAACCTCAAAATTTGGCTAAAAAAACACATGTTCCTCACATTTCTGTGGCAGAAAGTTCTGGAATCTGAGAGGAGCCACAAATTTCCTTCCACCCAGCGTTCCCCCAAGTCTCCCGATAAAAATGATACCTCACTTGTGTGGGTAGGCCTAGCGCCCGCGACAGGAAACGCCCCAAAGCGCAACGTGGACACATCCAAATTTTTGGAAGAAAACAGAGGTGTTTTTTGCGAAGTGCCTACCTGTAGATTTTGACCTCTAGCTCAGCCGGCACCTAGGGAAACCTACCAAACCTGTGCATTTCTGAAAACTAGAGACCTAGGGGAATCCAAGGAGGGGTGACTTGCGGGGCTTGGACTAGGTTCGTTTACCCAGAATCCTTTGCAAACCTCAAAATTTGGCTAAAAAACACATGTTCCTCACATTTCTGTGGCAGAAAGTTCTGGAATCGGAGAGGAGCCACAAATTTCCTTCCACCCAGCGTTCCCCCAAGTCTCCCGATAAAAATGATACCTCACTTGTGTGGGTAGGCCTAGTGCCCGCGACAGGAAATGCCCCAAAGAGCAACGTGGACACATCCAAATTTTTGGAAGAAAACAGAGGTGTTTTTTGCGAAGTGCCTACCTGTAGATTTTGGCCTCTAGCTCAGCCGGCACCTAGGGAAACCTACCAAAACTGTGCATTTCTGAAAACTAGAGACCTAGCGGAATCCAAGATGGGGTGACTTGCGGGGCTCGGACCAGGTTCTGTTACCCAGAATCCTTTGCAAACCTCAAAATTTGGCTAAAAAAACACATGTTCCTCACATTTCTGTGGCAGAAAGTTGTGGAATCTGAAAGGAGCCACAAATTTCCTTCCACCCAGCGTTCCCCCAAGTCTCCCGATAAAAATGATACCTCACTTTTGTGGGTAGGCCTAGCGCCCGCGACAGGAAACGCCCCAAAGCGCAATGTGGACACATCCACATTTTTGGAAGAAAACAGAGGTGTTTTTTGCGAAGTGCCTACCTGTAGATTTTGGCCTCTAGCTCAGCCGGCACCTAGGGAAACCTACCAAAACTGTGCATTTCTGAAAACTAGAGACCTAGCGGAATACAAGATGGGGTGACTTGCGGGGCTCGGACCAGGTTCTGTTACCCAGAATCCTTTGCAAACCACAAAATTTGGCTAAAAAAACACATGTTCCTCACATTTCTGTGGCAGAAACTTCTGGAATCTGAGAGGAGCCACAAATTTCCTTCCACCCAGCGTTCCCCCAAGTCTCCCGATAAACATGATACCTCACTTGTGTGGGTAGGCCTAGCGCCCGCGATAGGAAACGCCCCAAAGCGCAACGTGGACACATCCAAATTTTTGGAAGAAAACAGAGGTGTTTTTTGCGAAGTGCCTACCTGTAGATTTTGGCCTCTAGCTCAGCCGGCACCTAGGGAAACCTACCAAACCTGTGCATTTCTGAAAACTAGAGACCTAGGGGAATCCAAGGAGGGGTGACTTGCGGGGCTCAGACCAGGTTCTGTTACCCAGAATCCTTTGCAAACCTCATAATTTGGCTAAAAAAACACATGTTCCTCACATTTCTGTGGCAGAAAGTTCTGGAATCTGAGAGGAGCCACAAATTTCCTTCCACCCAGCGTTCCCCCAAGTCTCCCGATAAAAATGATACCTCACTTGTGTGGGTAGGCCTAGCGCCAGCGACAGGAAACGCCCCAAAGCGCAACGTGGACACATCCAAATTTTTGGAAGAAAACAGAGGTGTTTTTTGCGAAGTGCCTACCTGTAGATTTTGGCCTCTAGCTCAGCCGGCACCTAGGGAAACCTACCAAACCTGTGCATTTTTGAAAACTAGAGACCTAGGGGAATCCAAGGAGGGGTGACTTGCGGAGCTCGGACCAGGTTCTGTTACCCAGAATCCTTTGCAAACCTCAAAATTTGGCTAAAAAAACATATGTTCCTCACATTTCTGTGGCAGAAAGTTCTCGAATCTGAGAGGAGCCACAAATTTCCTTCCACCCAGCGTTCCCCCAAGTCTCCCGATAAAAATGATACCTAACTTGTGTGGGTAGGCCTAGCGCCCGCGACAGGAAACGCCCCAAAGCGCAATGTGGACACATCCACATTTTTGGAAGAAAACAGAGGTGTTTTTTGCGCAGTGCCTACCTGTAGATTTTGGCATCTAGCTCAGCCGGCACCTAGGGAAACCTACCAAACCTGTGCATTTCTGAAAACTAGAGACCTAGGGGAATCCAAGGAGGGGTGACTTGTGGGGCTCGGACCAGGTTCTGTTACCCAGAATCCTTTGCAAACCTCAAAATTTGGCTAAAACAACACATGTTCCTCACATTTCTGTGGCAGAAAGTTCTGGAATCTGAGAGGAGCCACAAATTTCCTTCCACCCAGTGTTCCCCCAAGTCTCCCGATAAAAATGATACCTCACTTGTGTGGGTAGGCCTAGCGCCCGCGACAGGAAATGCCCCAAAGCGCAACGTGGTTACATCCACATTTTTGAAAGAAAACAGAGGTGTTTTTTGCGAAGTGCCTACCTGTAGATTTTGGCCTCTAGCTCAGCCGGCACCTAGGGAAACCTACCAAACCTGTGCATTTCTGAAAACTAGAGACCTAGGGGAATCCAAGGAGGGGTGACTTGCGGGGCTCAGACCAGGTTCTGTTACCCAGAATCCTTTGCAAACCTCATAATTTGGCTAAAAAAACACATGTTCCTCACATTTCTGTGGCAGAAAGTTCTGGAATCTGAGAGGAGCCACAAATTTCCTTCCACCCAGCGTTCCCCCAAGTCTCCCGATAAAAATGATACCTCACTTGTGTGGGTAGGCCTAGCGCCAGCGACAGGAAACGCCCCAAAGCGCAACGTGGACACATCCAAATTTTTGGAAGAAAACAGAGGTGTTTTTTGCGAAGTGCCTACCTGTAGATTTTGGCCTCTAGCTCAGCCGGCACCTAGGGAAACCTACCAAACCTGTGCATTTTTGAAAACTAGAGACCTAGGGGAATCCAAGGAGGGGTGACTTGCGGAGCTCGGACCAGGTTCTGTTACCCAGAATCCTTTGCAAACCTCAAAATTTGGCTAAAAAAACATATGTTCCTCACATTTCTGTGGCAGAAAGTTCTGGAATCTGAGAGGAGCCACAAATTTCCTTCCACCCAGCGTTCCCCCAAGTCTCCCGATAAAAATGATACCTCACTTGTGTGGGTAGGCCTAGCGCCCGCGACAGGAAACGCCCCAAAGCGCAATGTGGACACATCCACATTTTTGGAAGAAAACAGAGGTGTTTTTTGCGAAGTGCCTACCTGTAGATTTTGGCTTCTAGCTCAGCCGGCACCTAGGGAAACCTACCAAACCTGTGCATTTCTGAAAACTAGAGACCTAGGGGAATCCAAGGAGGGGTGACTTGCGGGGCTCGGACCAGGTTCTGTTACCCAGAATCCTTTGCAAACCTCACAATTTGGCTAAAACAACACATGTTCCTCACATTTCTGTGCCAGAAAGTTCTGGAATCTGAGAGGAGCCACAAATTTCCTTCCACCCAGCGTTCCCCCAAGTCTCCCGATAAAAATGATACCTCACTTGTGTGGGTAGGCCTAGCGCCCGCGACAGGAAACACCCCAAAGCGCAACGTGGACACATCCACATTTTTGGAAGAAAACAGAGGTGTTTTTTGCGAAGTGCCTACCTGTAGATTTTGGCCTCTAGCTCAGCCGGCACCTAGGGAAACCTACCAAACCTGTGCATTTCTGAAAACTAGACACCTAGGGGAATCCAAGATGGGGTGACTTGCGGGGCTCGGACCAGGTTCTGTTACCCAGAATCCTTTGCAAACCTCGAAATTTGGCTAAAAAAACACATGTTCCTCAAATTTCTGTGGCAGAAAGTTCTGGAATCTGAGAGGAGCCACAAATTTACTTCCACCCAGCGTTCCCCCAAGTCTCCCGATAAAAATGATACCTCACTTGTGTGGGTAGGCCTAGCGCCCGCGACAGGAAATGCCCCAAAGCGCAACGTGGACACATCCAAATTTTTGGAAGAAAACAGGTGTTTTTTGCGAAGTGCCTACCTGAAGATTTTGGTCTCTAGCTCAGCCGGCACCTAGGGAAACCTATCAAACCTGTGCATTTCTGAAAACTAGAGACCTAGGGGAATCCAAGATGGGGTGACTTGCGGGGCTCGGACCAGGTTCTGTTACCCAGAATCCTTTGCAAACCTCAAAATTTGGCTAAAAAAACACATGTTCCTCACATTTCTGTGGCAGAAAGTTCTGGAATCTGAGAGGAGCAACAAATTTCCTTCCACCCAGCGTTCCACCAAGTCTCCCGATAAAAATGATACCTCACTTGTGTGGGTAGGCCTAGCGCCCGCGACAGGAAACGCCCCAAAGCGCAACGTGGACACATCCAAATTTTTGGAAGAAAACAGAGGTGTTTTTTGCGAAGTGCCTACCTGAAGATTTTGGTCTCTAGCTGAGCCGGCATCTAGGGAAACCTACCAAACCTGTGCATTTCTGAAAACTAGAGACCTAGGGGAATCCAAGATGGGGTGACTTGCGGGGCTCGGACCAGGTTCTGTTACCCAGAATCCTTTGCAAACCTCGAAATTTGGCTAAAAAAAACACATGTTCCTCACATTTCTGTGGCAGAAAGTTCTGGAATCTGAGAGGAGCCACAAATTTCCTTCCACCCAGCGTTCCGCCAAGTCTCCCGATAAAAATGATACCTCACTTGTGTGGGTAGGCCTAGCGCCCGCGACAGGAAACGCCCCAAAGCGCAACGTGGACACATCCAAATTTTTGGAAGAAAACAGGTGTTTTTTGCGAAGTGCCTACCTGAAGATTTTGGTCTCTAGCTCAGCCGGCACCTAGGGAAACCTACCAAACCTGTGCATTTCTGAAAACTAGAGACCTAGGGGAATCCAAGATGGGGTGACTTGCGGGGCTCGGACCAGGTTCTGTTACCCAGAATCCTTTGCAAACCTCAAAATTTGGCTAAAAAAACACATGTTCCTCACATTTCTGTGGCAGAAAGTTCTGGAATGTGAGAGGAGCAACAAATTTCCTTCCACCCAGCGTTCCACCAAGTCTCCCGATAAAAATGATACCTCACTTGTGTGGGTAGGCCTAGCGCCCGCGACAGGAAATGCCCCAAAGCGCAACGTGGACACATCCAAATGTTTGGAAGAAAACAGAGGTGTTTTTTGCAAAGTGCCTACCTGTAGATTTTGGCCTCTAGCTCAGACGGCACCTAGTGAAACCTACCAAACCTGTGCATTTCTGAAAACTAGAGACATAGGGGAATCCAAGATGGGTTGACTTGCGGGGCTCGGACCAGGTTCTGTTACCCAGAATCCTTTGCAAACCTCAAAATTTGGCTAAAAAAACACATGTTCCTCACATTTCTGTGGCAGAAAGTTCTGGAATCTGAGAGGAGCCACAAATTTCCTTCCACCCAGTGTTCCCCCAAGTCTCCCGATAAAAATGATACCTCACTTGTGTGTGTAGGCCTAGCGTCCGCGACAGGAAACGCCCCAAAGCGCAACGTGGACACATCCAAATTTTGGAAGAAAACAGAGGTGTTTTTTGCGAAGTGCCTACCTGTAGATTTTGGCCTCTAGCTCAGCCGGCACCTAGGGAAACCTACCAAACCTGTGCATTTCTGAAAACTAGAGACCTAGGGGAATCCAAGATGGGGTGACTTGCGGGGCTCGGACCAGGTTCTGTTACCCAGAATCCTTTGCAAACCTCAAAATTTGGCTAAAAAAACATATGTTCCTCATATTTCTGTGACAGAAAGTTCTGGAATCTGAGAGGAGCCACAAATTTCCTTACACCCAGCGTTCCCCCAAGTCTCCCGATAAAAATGATACCTCACTTGTGTGGGTAGGCCTAGCGCCCGCTACAGGAAACGCCCCAAAGCGCAACGTGGACACATCCACATTTTTGCAAGAAAACAGAGGTGTTTTTTGCGAAGTGCCTACCTGTAGGTTTTGGCCTCTAGCTCAGCCGGCACCTAGGGAAACCTACCAAACCTGTGCATTTCTGAAAACTAAAGACCTAGGGGAATCAAAGGAGGGGTGACTTGCGGGGCTCGGACCAGGTTCTGTGACCCAGAATCCTTTGCAAACCTCAAAATTTGGCTAAAAGAACACATGTTCCTCACATTTCTGTGGCAGAAAGTTCTGGAATCTGAGAGGAGCCACACATTTCCTTCCACCCAGCGTTCCCCCAAGTCTCCCGATAAAAATGATACCTCACTTGTGTGGGTAGGCCTAGCGCCCGCGACAGCAAACGCCCCAAAGCGCAACGTGGACACATCCAAATTTTTGCAAGAAAACAGAGGTGTTTTTTGCGAAGTGCCTACCTGTAGATTTTGGCCTCTAGCTCAGCCGGCACCTAGGGAAACCTACCAAACCTGTGCATTTCTGAAAACTAGAGACATAGGGGAATCCAAGGAGGGGTGACTTGCGGGGCTCGGACCAGGTTCTGTTACCCAGAATCCTTTGCAAACCTCAAAATTTGGCTAAAAAAACACATGTTCTTCACATTTCTGTGGCAGAAAGTTCTGGAATCTGAGAGGAGACACAAATTTCCTTCCACCCAGCGTTCCCCCAAGTCTCCGGATAAAAATGATACCTCACTTGTGTGGGTAGGCCTAGCGCCAGCGACAGGAAACGCCCCAAAGCACAACGTGGACACATCCAAATTTTTGGAAGAAAACAGAGTTGTTTTTTGCGAAATGCCTACCTGTAGATTTTGGCCTCTAGCTCAGCCGGCACCTAGGGAAACCTACCAAACCTGTGCATTTCTGAAAACTAGAGACCTAGGTGGAATCCAAGGAGGGGTGACTTGCGGAGCTCGGACCAGGTTCTGTTACCCAGAATACTTTGCAATCCTCAAAATTTGGCTAAAAAAACATATGTTCCTCATATTTCTGTGGCAGAAAGTTCTGGAATCTGAGAGGAGCCACAAATTTCTTTCCACCCACCGTTCCCCCAAGTCTCCCGATAAAAATGATATCTCACTTGTGTGGGTAGGCCTAGCGCCCGCTACAGGAAACGACTCAAAGCGCAACGTGGACACATCCACATTTTTGGAAGAAAACAGAGGTGTTTTTTGCGAAGTGCCCACCTGTAGATTTTGACCTCTAGCTCAGCCGGCACCTAGGGAAACCTACCAAACCTGTGCATTTCTGAAAACTAGAGACCTAGGGGAATCCAAGGAGGGGTGACTTGCGGGGCTCGGACCAGGTTCGTTTACCCTAGAATCCTTTGCAAACCACAAAATTTGGCTAAAAAAACACATGTTCCTCACATTTCTGTGGCAGAAAGTTCTGGAATCGGAGAGGAGCCACAAATTTCCTTCCACCCAGCGTTCCCCCAAGTCTCCCGATAAAAATGATACCTCACTTGTGTGGGTAGGCCTAGTGCCCGCGACAGGAAATGCCCCAAAGCGCACCGTGGACACATCCAAATTTTTGGAAGAAAACAGAGGTGTTTTTTGCGAAGTGCCTACCTGAAGATTTTGGTCTCTAGCTGAGCCGGCACCTAGGGAAACCTACCAAACCTGTGCATTTCTGAAAACTAGAGACCTAGGGGAATCCAAGATGGGGTGACTTGCGGGGCTCGGACCAGGTTCTGTTACCCAGAATCCTTTGCAAACCTCAAAATGTGGCTAAAAAAACAAATGTTCCTCACATTTCTGTGGCAGAAAGTTCTGGAATCTGAGAGGAGCCACAAATTTCCTTCCACCCAGTGTTCCCCCAAGTCTCCCGATAAAAATGATACCTCACTTGTGTGGGTAGGCCTAGCGCCCGCGACAGGATATGCCCCAAAGCGCAACGTGGACACATCCAAATGTTTGGAAGAAAACAGAGGTGTTTTTTGCAAAGTGCCTACCTGTAGATTTTGGCCTCTAGCTCAGACGGCACCTAGTGAAACCTACCAAACCTGTGCATTTCTGAAAACTAGAGACCTAGGGGAATCCAAGATGAGTTGACTTGCGGGGCTCGGACCAGGTTCTGTTATCCAGAATCCTTTGCAAACCTCAAAATTTGGCTAAAAAAACACATGTTCCTCACATTTCGGTGGCAGAAAGTTCTGGAATCTGAGAGGAGCCACAAATTTCCTTCCACCCAGCGTTCCCCCAAGTCTCCCGATAAAAATGATACCTCACTTGTGTGTGTAGGCCTAGCGTCCGCGACAGGAAACGCCCCAAAGCGCAACGTGGACACATCCAAATTTTGGAAGAAAACAGAGGTGTTTTTTGCGAAGTGCCTACCTGTAGATTTTGGCCTCTAGCTCAGCCGGCACCTAGGGAAACCTACCAAACCTGTGCATTTCTGAAAACTAGAGACCTAGGGGAATCCAAGATGGAGTGACTTGCGGGGCTCGGACCAGGTTCTGTTAACCAGAATCTTTTGCAAACCTCAAAATGTGGCTAAAAAAACAAATGTTCCTCACATTTCTGTGGCAGAAAGTTCTGGAATCTGAGAGGAGCCACAAATTTCCTTCCACCCAGCGTTCCCCCAAGTCTCCCGATAAAAATGATACCTCACTTGTGTGGGTAGGCCTAGCGCCCGCGACAGGAAATGCCCCAAAGCGCAACGTGGACACATCCAAATGTTTGGAAGAAAACAGAGGTGTTTTTTGCAAAGTGCCTACCTGTAGATTTTGGCCTCTAGCTCAGACGGCACCTAGTGAAACCTACCAAACCTGTGCATTTCTGAAAACTAGAGACCTAGGGGAATCCAAGATGGGTTGACTTGCGGGGCTCGGACCAGGTTCTGTTACCCAGAATCCTTTGCAAACCTCAAAATTTGGCTAAAAAAACACATGTTCCTCACATTTCTGTGGCAGAAAGTTCTGGAATCTGAGAGGAGCCACAAATTTCCTTCCACCCAGTGTTTCCCCAAGTCTCCCGATAAAAATGATACCTCACTTGTGTGTGTAGGCCTAGCGTCCGCGACAGGAAACGCCCCAAAGCGCAACGTGGACACATCCAAATTTTGGAAGAAAACAGAGGTGTTTTTTGCGAAGTGCCTACCTGTAGATTTTGGCCTCTAGCTCAGCCGGCACCTAGGGAAACCTACCAAACCTGTGCATTTCTGAAAACTAGAGACCTAGGGGAATCCAAGATGGGGTGACTTGCGGGGCTCGGACCAGGTTCTGTTACCCAGAATCCTTTGCAAACCTCAAAATTTGGCTAAAAAAACATATGTTCCTCATATTTCTGTGGCAGAAAGTTCTGGAATCTGAGAGGAGCCACAAATTTCCTTACACCCAGCGTTCCCCCAAGTCTCCCGATAAAAATGATACCTCACTTGTGTGGGTAGGCCTAGCGCCCGCTACAGGAAGCACCCCAAAGCGCAACGTGGACACATCCACATTTTTGCAAGAAAACAGAGGTGTTTTTTGCGAAGTGCCTACCTGTAGATTTTGGCCTCTAGCTCAGCCGGCACCTAGGGAAACCTACCAAACCTGTGCATTTCTGAAAACTAAAGACCTAGGGGAATCCAAGGAGGGGTGACTTGCGGGGCTCGGACCAGGTTCTGTGACCCAGAATCCTTTGCAAACCTCAAAATTTGGCTAAAAGAACACATGTTCCTCACATTTCTGTGGCAGAAAGTTCTGGAATCTGAGAGGAGCCACACATTTCCTTCCACCCAGCGTTCCCCCAAGTCTCCCGATAAAAATGATACCTCACTTGTGTGGGTAGGCCTAGCGCCCGCGACAGCAAACGCCCCAAAGCGCAACGTGGACACATCCAAATTTTTGCAAGAAAACAGAGGTGTTTTTTGCGAAGTGCCTACCTGTAGATTTTGGCCTCTAGCTCAGCCGGCACCTAGGGAAACCTACCAAACCTGTGCATTTCTGAAAACTAGAGACATAGGGGAATCCAAGGAGGGGTGACTTGCGGGGCTCGGACCAGGTTCTGTTACCCAGAATCCTTTGCAAACCTCAAAATTTGGCTAAAAAAACACATGTTCCTCACATTTCTGTGGCAGAAAGTTCTGGAATCTGAGAGGAGACACAAATTTCATTCCACCCAGCATTCCCTCAAGTCTCCGGATAAAAATGATACCTCACTTGTGTGGGTAGGCCTAGCGCCAGCGACAGGAAACGCCCCAAAGCACAACGTGGACACATCCAAATTTTTGGAAGAAAACAGAGTTGTTTTTTGCGAAATGCCTACCTGTAGATTTTGGCCTCTAGCTCAGCCGGCACCTAGGGAAACCTACCAAACCTGTGCATTTCTGAAAACTAGACACCTAGGTGGAATCCAAGGAGGGGTGACTTGCGGAGCTCGGACCAGGTTCTGTTACCCAGAATCCTTTGCAATCCTCAAAATTTGGCTAAAAAAACATATGTTCCTCATATTTCTGTGGCAGAAAGTTCTGGAATCTGAGAGGAGCCACAAATTTCTTTCCACCCACCGTTCCCCCAAGTCTCCCGATAAAAATGATATCTCACTTGTGTGGGTAGGCCTAGCGCCCGCGACAGGAAACGCCCCAAAGCGCAACGTGGACACATCCACGTTTTTGGAAGAAAACAGAGGTGTTTTTTGCGAAGTGCCCACCTGTAGATTTTGACCTCTAGCTCAGCCGGCACCTAGGGAAACCTACCAAACCTGTGCATTTCTGAAAACTAGAGACCTAGGGGAATCCAAGGAGGGGTGACTTGCGGGGCTCGGACCAGGTTCGTTTACCCTAGAATCCTTTGCAAACCACAAAATTTGGCTAAAAAAACACATGTTCCTCACATGTCTGTGGCAGAAAGTTCTGGAATCGGAGAGGAGCCACAAATTTCCTTCCACCCAGCGTTCCCCCAAGTCTCCGGATAAAAATGATACCTCACTTGTGTGGGTAGGCCTAGCGCCAGCGACAGGAAACGCCCCAAAGCACAACGTGGACACATCCAAATTTTTGGAAGAAAACAGAGTTGTTTTTTGCGAAATGCCTACCTGTAGATTTTGGCCTCTAGCTCAGCCGGCACCTAGGGAAACCTACCAAACCTGTGCATTTCTGAAAACTAGAGACCTAGGTGGAATCCAAGGAGGGGTGACTTGCGGAGCTCGGACCAGGTTCTGTTACCCAGAATACTTTGCAATCCTCAAAATTTGGCTAAAAAAACATATGTTATTCATATTTCTGTGGCAGAAAGTTCTGGAATCTGAGAGGAGCCACAAATTTCTTTCCACCCACCGTTCCCCCAAGTCTCCCGATAAAAATGATATCTCACTTGTGTGGGTAGGCCTAGCGCCCGCTACAGGAAACGACCCAAAGCGCAACGTGGACACATCCACATTTTTGGAAGAAAACAGAGGTGTTTTTTGCGAAGTGCCCACCTGTAGATTTTGACCTCTAGCTCAGCCGGCACCTAGGGAAACCTACCAAACCTGTGCATTTCTGAAAACTAGAGACCTAGGGGAATCCAAGGAGGGGTGACTTGCGGGGCTCGGACCAGGTTCGTTTACCCTAGAATCCTTTGCAAACCACAAAATTTGGCTAAAAAAACACATGTTCCTCACATTTCTGTGGCAGAAAGTTCTGGAATCGGAGAGGAGCCACAAATTTCCTTCCACCCAGCGTTCCCCCAAGTCTCCCGATAAAAATGATACCTCACTTGTGTGGGTAGGCCTAGTGCCCGCGACAGGAAATGCCCCAAAGCGCACCGTGGACACATCCAAATTTTTGGAAGAAAACAGAGGTGTTTTTTGCGAAGTGCCTACCTGAAGATTTTGGTCTCTAGCTGAGCCGGCACCTAGGGAAACCTACCAAACCTGTGCATTTCTGAAAACTAGAGACCTAGGGGAATCCAAGATGGGGTGACTTGCGGGGCTCGGACCAGGTTCTGTTACCCAGAATCCTTTGCAAACCTCAAAATGTGGCTAAAAAAACAAATGTTCCTCACATTTCTGTGGCAGAAAGTTCTGGAATCTGAGAGGAGCCACAAATTTCCTTCCACCCAGCGTTCCCCCAAGTCTCCCGATAAAAATGATACCTCACTTGTGTGGGTAGGCCTAGCGCCCGCGACAGGAAACGCCCCAAAGCGCAATGTGGACACATCCACATTTTTGGAAGAAAACAGAGGTGTTTTTTGCGAAGTGCCTACCTGTAGATTTTGGCCTCTAGCTCAGCCGGCACCTAGGGAAACCTACCAAACCTGTGCATTTCTGAAAACTAGAGACCTAGGGGAATCCAAGGAGGGGTGACTTGCGGGGCTCGGACCAGGTTCTGTTACCCAGAATCCTTTGCAAACCTCAAAATTTGGCTAAAACAACACATGTTCCTCACATTTCTGTGGCAGAAAGTTCTGGAATCTGAGAGGAGCCACAAATTTCCTTCCACCCAGCGTTCCCCCATGTCTCCCGATAAAAATGATACCTCACTTGTGTGGGTAGGCCTAGCGCCCGCGACAGGAAACGCCCCAAAGCGCAACGTGGACACATCCAAATTTTTGGAAGAAAACAGAAGTGTTTTTTGCGAAGTGCCTACCTGTAGATTTTGGACTCTAGCTCAGCCGGCACCTAGGGAAACCTACCAAACCTGTGCATTTCTGAAAACTAGAGACCTAGGGGAATCCAAGATGGGGTGACTTGCGGGGCTCGGACCAGGTTCTGTTACCCAGAATCCTTTGCAAACCTCGAAATTTGGCTAAAAAAACACATGTTCCTCACATTTCTGTGGCAGAAAGTTCTGGAATCTGAGAGGAGTCACAAATTTCCTTCCACCTAGCGTTCCCCCAAGTCTCCCGATAAAAATGATACCTCACTTGTGTGGGTAGGCCTAGCGCCCGCGACAGGAACCGCCCCAAAGCGCAACGTGGACACATCCACATTTTTGGAAGAAAACAGGTGTTTTTTGCGAAGTGCCTACCTGAAGATTTTGGTCTCTAGCTCAGCCGGAACCTAGGGAAAACTACCAAACCTGTGCATTTCTGAAAACTAGAGACCTAGCGGAATCCAAGATGGGGTGACTTGCGGGGCTCGGACCAGGTTCTGTTACCCAGAATCCTTTGCAAACCTCAAAATTTGGCTAAAATAACACATGTTCCTCACATTTCTGTGGCAGAAAGTTGTGGAATCTGAAAGGAGCCACAAATTTCCTTCCACCCAGCGTTCCCCCAAGTCTCCCGATAAAAATGATACCTCACTTTTGTGGGTAGGCCTTTCGCCCGCGACAGGAAACGCCCCAAAGCGCAATGTGGACACATCCACATTTTTGGAAGAAAACCTACCAAACCTGTGCATTTCTGAAAACTAGAGACCTAGGGCAATCCAAGATCGGGTGACTTGCGGGGCTCGGACCAGGTTCTGTTACCCAGAAACCTTTGCAAAACTCAAAATTTGGCTAAAAAAACACATGTTCCTCACATTTCTGTGGCAGAAAGTTCTGAAATCTGAGAGGAGCCACAAATTTCCTTCCACCCAGCGTTCCCCCAAGTCTCCCGATAAAAATGATACCTCACTTGTGTGGGTAGGCCTAGCGCCCGCGACAGGAAACGCCCCAAAGCGCAACGTCCAAATTTTTGGAAGAAAACAGAGGTGTTTTTTGCGAAGTGCCTACCTGTAGATTTTGGCCTCTAGCTCAGCCAGCACCTAGGGAAACCTACCAAACCTGTGCATTTCTGAAAACTAGAGACCGAGGGGAATCCAAGGAGGGGTGACTTGTGGGGCTCGGACCAGGTTCTGTTACCCAGAATCATTTGCAAACCTCAAAATTTGGCTAAAAAAACACATGTTCCTCACATTTCTGTGGCAGAAAGTTCTGGAATTTGAGAGGAGCCACAAATTTCCTTCCACCCAGCGTTCCCCCAAGTCTCCCGATAAAAATGATACCTCACTTGTGTGGGTAGGCCTAGCGCCCGCGACAGGAAACGCCCCAAAGCGCAACGTGGACACATCCAAATTTTTGGAAGAAAACAGAGGTGTTTTTTGCGAAGTGCCTACCTGTAGATTTTGGCCTCTAGCTCAGCCGGCACCTAGGGAAACCTACCAAACCTGTGCATTTCTGAAAACTAGAGACCTAGGGGAATCCAAGGAGGGGTGACTTGCGGGGCTCGGACCAGGTTCTGTTACCCAGAATTCTTTGCAAACCTCATAATTTGGCTAAAAAAACACATGTTCCTCACATTTCTGTGGCAGAAAGTTCTGGAATCTGAGAGGAACCACAAATTTCCTTCCACCCAGCGTTCCCCCAAGTCTCCCGATAAAAATGATACCTCACTTTTGTGGGTAGGCCTAGCGCGCGCGACAGGAAATGCCCCAAAGCGAAATGTGGACACATCCACATTTTTGGAAGAAAACAGAGGTGTTTTTTGCGAAGTGCCTACCTGTAGATTTTGGCCTCTAGCTCAGCCGGCACCTAGGGAAACCTACCAAACCTGTGCATTTCTGAAAACTAGAGACCTCGGGGAATCCAAGATGGGGTGACTTGCGGGGCTCGGACCAGGTTCTGTTACCCAGAAACCTTTGCAAACCTCAAAATGTGGCTAAAAAAACAAATGTTCCTCACATTTCTGTGGCAGAAAGTTCTGGAATCTGAGAGGAGCCACAAATTTCCTTCCACCCAGTGTTCCCCCAAGTCTCCCGATAAAAATGATACCTCACTTGTGTGGGTAGGCCTAGCGCCCGCGACAGGATATGCCCCAAAGCGCAACGTGGACACATCCAAATGTTTGGAAGAAAACAGAGGTGTTTTTTGCAAAGTGCCTACCTGTAGATTTTGGCCTCTAGCTCAGACGGCACCTAGTGAAACCTACCAAACCTGTGCATTTCTGAAAACTAGAGACCTAGGGGAATCCAAGATGAGTTGACTTGCGGGGCTCGGACCAGGTTCTGTTATCCAGAATCCTTTGCAAACCTCAAAATTTGGCTAAAAAAACACATGTTCCTCACATTTCGGTGGCAGAAAGTTCTGGAATCTGAGAGGAGCCACAAATTTCCTTCCACCCAGCGTTCCCCCAAGTCTCCCGATAAAAATGATACCTCACTTGTGTGTGTAGGCCTAGCGTCCGCGACAGGAAACGCCCCAAAGCGCAACGTGGACACATCCAAATTTTGGAAGAAAACAGAGGTGTTTTTTGCGAAGTGCCTACCTGTAGATTTTGGCCTCTAGCTCAGCCGGCACCTAGGGAAACCTACCAAACCTGTGCATTTCTGAAAACTAGAGACCTAGGGGAATCCAAGATGGAGTGACTTGCGGGGCTCGGACCAGGTTCTGTTAACCAGAATCTTTTGCAAACCTCAAAATGTGGCTAAAAAAACAAATGTTCCTCACATTTCTGTGGCAGAAAGTTCTGGAATCTGAGAGGAGCCACAAATTTCCTTCCACCCAGCGTTCCCCCAAGTCTCCCGATAAAAATGATACCTCACTTGTGTGGGTAGGCCTAGCGCCCGCGACAGGAAATGCCCCAAAGCGCAACGTGGACACATCCAAATGTTTGGAAGAAAACAGAGGTGTTTTTTGCAAAGTGCCTACCTGTAGATTTTGGCCTCTAGCTCAGACGGCACCTAGTGAAACCTACCAAACCTGTGCATTTCTGAAAACTAGAGACCTAGGGGAATCCAAGATGGGTTGACTTGCGGGGCTCGGACCAGGTTCTGTTACCCAGAATCCTTTGCAAACCTCAAAATTTGGCTAAAAAAACACATGTTCCTCACATTTCTGTGGCAGAAAGTTCTGGAATCTGAGAGGAGCCACAAATTTCCTTCCACCCAGTGTTTCCCCAAGTCTCCCGATAAAAATGATACCTCACTTGTGTGTGTAGGCCTAGCGTCCGCGACAGGAAACGCCCCAAAGCGCAACGTGGACACATCCAAATTTTGGAAGAAAACAGAGGTGTTTTTTGCGAAGTGCCTACCTGTAGATTTTGGCCTCTAGCTCAGCCGGCACCTAGGGAAACCTACCAAACCTGTGCATTTCTGAAAACTAGAGACCTAGGGGAATCCAAGATGGGGTGACTTGCGGGGCTCGGACCAGGTTCTGTTACCCAGAATCCTTTGCAAACCTCAAAATTTGGCTAAAAAAACATATGTTCCTCATATTTCTGTGGCAGAAAGTTCTGGAATCTGAGAGGAGCCACAAATTTCCTTACACCCAGCGTTCCCCCAAGTCTCCCGATAAAAATGATACCTCACTTGTGTGGGTAGGCCTAGCGCCCGCTACAGGAAGCACCCCAAAGCGCAACGTGGACACATCCACATTTTTGCAAGAAAACAGAGGTGTTTTTTGCGAAGTGCCTACCTGTAGATTTTGGCCTCTAGCTCAGCCGGCACCTAGGGAAACCTACCAAACCTGTGCATTTCTGAAAACTAAAGACCTAGGGGAATCCAAGGAGGGGTGACTTGCGGGGCTCGGACCAGGTTCTGTGACCCAGAATCCTTTGCAAACCTCAAAATTTGGCTAAAAGAACACATGTTCCTCACATTTCTGTGGCAGAAAGTTCTGGAATCTGAGAGGAGCCACACATTTCCTTCCACCCAGCGTTCCCCCAAGTCTCCCGATAAAAATGATACCTCACTTGTGTGGGTAGGCCTAGCGCCCGCGACAGCAAACGCCCCAAAGCGCAACGTGGACACATCCAAATTTTTGCAAGAAAACAGAGGTGTTTTTTGCGAAGTGCCTACCTGTAGATTTTGGCCTCTAGCTCAGCCGGCACCTAGGGAAACCTACCAAACCTGTGCATTTCTGAAAACTAGAGACATAGGGGAATCCAAGGAGGGGTGACTTGCGGGGCTCGGACCAGGTTCTGTTACCCAGAATCCTTTGCAAACCTCAAAATTTGGCTAAAAAAACACATGTTCCTCACATTTCTGTGGCAGAAAGTTCTGGAATCTGAGAGGAGACACAAATTTCATTCCACCCAGCATTCCCTCAAGTCTCCGGATAAAAATGATACCTCACTTGTGTGGGTAGGCCTAGCGCCAGCGACAGGAAACGCCCCAAAGCACAACGTGGACACATCCAAATTTTTGGAAGAAAACAGAGTTGTTTTTTGCGAAATGCCTACCTGTAGATTTTGGCCTCTAGCTCAGCCGGCACCTAGGGAAACCTACCAAACCTGTGCATTTCTGAAAACTAGACACCTAGGTGGAATCCAAGGAGGGGTGACTTGCGGAGCTCGGACCAGGTTCTGTTACCCAGAATCCTTTGCAATCCTCAAAATTTGGCTAAAAAAACATATGTTCCTCATATTTCTGTGGCAGAAAGTTCTGGAATCTGAGAGGAGCCACAAATTTCTTTCCACCCACCGTTCCCCCAAGTCTCCCGATAAAAATGATATCTCACTTGTGTGGGTAGGCCTAGCGCCCGCTACAGGAAACGCCCCAAAGCGCAACGTGGACACATCCACGTTTTTGGAAGAAAACAGAGGTGTTTTTTGCGAAGTGCCCACCTGTAGATTTTGACCTCTAGCTCAGCCGGCACCTAGGGAAACCTACCAAACCTGTGCATTTCTGAAAACTAGAGACCTAGGGGAATCCAAGGAGGGGTGACTTGCGGGGCTCGGACCAGGTTCGTTTACCCTAGAATCCTTTGCAAACCACAAAATTTGGCTAAAAAAACACATGTTCCTCACATGTCTGTGGCAGAAAGTTCTGGAATCGGAGAGGAGCCACAAATTTCCTTCCACCCAGCGTTCCCCCAAGTCTCCGGATAAAAATGATACCTCACTTGTGTGGGTAGGCCTAGCGCCAGCGACAGGAAACGCCCCAAAGCACAACGTGGACACATCCAAATTTTTGGAAGAAAACAGAGTTGTTTTTTGCGAAATGCCTACCTGTAGATTTTGGCCTCTAGCTCAGCCGGCACCTAGGGAAACCTACCAAACCTGTTCATTTCTGAAAACTAGAGACCTAGGTGGAATCCAAGGAGGGGTGACTTGCGGAGCTCGGACCAGGTTCTGTTACCCAGAATACTTTGCAATCCTCAAAATTTGGCTAAAAAAACATATGTTCCTCATATTTCTGTGGCAGAAAGTTCTGGAATCTGAGAGGAGCCACAAATTTCTTTCCACCCACCGTTCCCCCAAGTCTCCCGATAAAAATGATATCTCACTTGTGTGGGTAGGCCTAGCGCCCGCTACAGGAAACGACCCAAAGCGCAACGTGGACACATCCACATTTTTGGAAGAAAACAGAGGTGTTTTTTGCGAAGTGCCCACCTGTAGATTTTGACCTCTAGCTCAGCCGGCACCCAGGGAAACCTACCAAACCTGTGCATTTCTGAAAACTAGAGACCTAGGGGAATCCAAGGAGGGGTGACTTGCGGGGCTCGGACCAGGTTCGTTTACCCTAGAATCCTTTGCAAACCACAAAATTTGGCTAAAAAAACACATGTTCCTCACATTTCTGTGGCAGAAAGTTCTGGAATCGGAGAGGAGCCACAAATTTCCTTCCACCCAGCGTTCCCCCAAGTCTCCCGATAAAAATGATACCTCACTTGTGTGGGTAGGCCTAGTGCCCGCGACAGGAAATGCCCCAAAGCGCACCGTGGACACATCCAAATTTTTGGAAGAAAACAGAGGTGTTTTTTGCGAAGTGCCTACCTGAAGATTTTGGTCTCTAGCTGAGCCGGCACCTAGGGAAACCTACCAAACCTGTGCATTTCTGAAAACTAGAGACCTAGGGGAATCCAAGATGGGGTGACTTGCGGGGCTCGGACCAGGTTCTGTTACCCAGAATCCTTTGCAAACCTCAAAATGTGGCTAAAAAAACAAATGTTCCTCACATTTCTGTGGCAGAAAGTTCTGGAATCTGAGAGGAGCCACAAATTTCCTTCCACCCAGCGTTCCCCCAAGTCTCCCGATAAAAATGATACCTCACTTGTGTGGGTAGGCCTAGCGCCCGCGACAGGAAACGCCCCAAAGCGCAATGTGGACACATCCACATTTTTGGAAGAAAACAGAGGTGTTTTTTGCGAAGTGCCTACCTGTAGATTTTGGCCTCTAGCTCAGCCGGCACCTAGGGAAACCTACCAAACCTGTGCATTTCTGAAAACTAGAGACCTAGGGGAATCCAAGGAGGGGTGACTTGCGGGGCTCGGACCAGGTTCTGTTACCCAGAATCCTTTGCAAACCTCAAAATTTGGCTAAAACAACACATGTTCCTCACATTTCTGTGGCAGAAAGTTCTGGAATCTGAGAGGAGCCACAAATTTCCTTCCACCCAGCGTTCCCCCATGTCTCCCGATAAAAATGATACCTCACTTGTGTGGGTAGGCCTAGCGCCCGCGACAGGAAACGCCCCAAAGCGCAACGTGGACACATCCAAATTTTTGGAAGAAAACAGAAGTGTTTTTTGCGAAGTGCCTACCTGTAGATTTTGGACTCTAGCTCAGCCGGCACCTAGGGAAACCTACCAAACCTGTGCATTTCTGAAAACTAGAGACCTAGGGGAATCCAAGATGGGGTGACTTGCGGGGCTCGGACCAGGTTCTGTTACCCAGAATCCTTTGCAAACCTCGAAATTTGGCTAAAAAAACACATGTTCCTCACATTTCTGTGGCAGAAAGTTCTGGAATCTGAGAGGAGTCACAAATTTCCTTCCACCTAGCGTTCCCCCAAGTCTCCCGATAAAAATGATACCTCACTTGTGTGGGTAGGCCTAGCGCCCGCGACAGGAACCGCCCCAAAGCGCAACGTGGACACATCCACATTTTTGGAAGAAAACAGGTGTTTTTTGCGAAGTGCCTACCTGAAGATTTTGGTCTCTAGCTCAGCCGGCACCTAGGGAAAACTACCAAACCTGTGCATTTCTGAAAACTAGAGACCTAGCGGAATCCAAGATGGGGTGACTTGCGGGGCTCGGACCAGGTTCTGTTACCCAGAATCCTTTGCAAACCTCAAAATTTGGCTAAAATAACACATGTTCCTCACATTTCTGTGGCAGAAAGTTGTGGAATCTGAAAGGAGCCACAAATTTCCTTCCACCCAGCGTTCCCCCAAGTCTCCCGATAAAAATGATACCTCACTTTTGTGGGTAGGCCTTTCGCCCGCGACAGGAAACGCCCCAAAGCGCAATGTGGACACATCCACATTTTTGGAAGAAAACCTACCAAACCTGTGCATTTCTGAAAACTAGAGACCTAGGGGAATCCAAGATCGGGTGACTTGCGGGGCTCGGACCAGGTTCTGTTACCCAGAAACCTTTGCAAAACTCAAAATTTGGCTAAAAAAACACATGTTCCTCACATTTCTGTGGCAGAAAGTTCTGAAATCTGAGAGGAGCCACAAATTTCCTTCCACCCAGCGTTCCCCCAAGTCTCCCGATAAAAATGATACCTCACTTGTGTGGGTAGGCCTAGCGCCCGCGACAGGAAACGCCCCAAAGCGCAACGTCCAAATTTTTGGAAGAAAACAGAGGTGTTTTTTGCGAAGTGCCTACCTGTAGATTTTGGCCTCTAGCTCAGCCAGCACCTAGGGAAACCTACCAAACCTGTGCATTTCTGAAAACTAGAGACCGAGGGGAATCCAAGGAGGGGTGACTTGTGGGGCTCGGACCAGGTTCTGTTACCCAGAATCATTTGCAAACCTCAAAATTTGGCTAAAAAAACACATGTTCCTCACATTTCTGTGGCAGAAAGTTCTGGAATTTGAGAGGAGCCACAAATTTCCTTCCACCCAGCGTTCCCCCAAGTCTCCCGATAAAAATGATACCTCACTTGTGTGGGTAGGCCTAGCGCCCGCGACAGGAAACGCCCCAAAGCGCAACGTGGACACATCCAAATTTTTGGAAGAAAACAGAGGTGTTTTTTGCGAAGTGCCTACCTGTAGATTTTGGCCTCTAGCTCAGCCGGCACCTAGGGAAACCTACCAAACCTGTGCATTTCTGAAAACTAGAGACCTAGGGGAATCCAAGGAGGGGTGACTTGCGGGGCTCGGACCAGGTTCTGTTACCCAGAATTCTTTGCAAACCTCATAATTTGGCTAAAAAAACACATGTTCCTCACATTTCTGTGGCAGAAAGTTCTGGAATCTGAGAGGAACCACAAATTTCCTTCCACCCAGCGTTCCCCCAAGTCTCCCGATAAAAATGATACCTCACTTTTGTGGGTAGGCCTAGCGCGCGCGACAGGAAATGCCCCAAAGCGAAATGTGGACACATCCACATTTTTGGAAGAAAACAGAGGTGTTTTTTGCGAAGTGCCTACCTGTAGATTTTGGCCTCTAGCTCAGACCGGCACCTAGGGAAACCTACCAAACCTGTGCATTTCTGAAAACTAGAGACCTTGGGGAATCCAAGATGGGGTGACTTGCGGGGCTCGGACCAGGTTCTGTTACCCAGAAACCTTTGCAAAACTAAAAATTTGGCTAAAAAAACACATGTTCCTCACATTTCTGTGGCAGAAAGTTCTGGAATCTGAGGGGAGCCACTAATTTCCTTCCACCCAGTGTTCCCTTAAGTCTCCCGATAAAAATGATACCTCACTTGTGTGGGTAGGCCTAGCGCCCGCGACAGGAAACGCCCCAAAGCGCAACGTCCAAATTTTTGGAAGAAAACAGAGGTGTTTTTTGCGAAGTGCCTACCTGTAGATTTTGGCCTCTAGCTCAGCCAGCACCTAGGGAAACCTACCAAACCTGTGCATTTCTGAAAACTAGAGACCGAGGGGAATCCAAGGAGTGGTGACTTGTGGGGCTCGGACCAGGTTCTGTTACCCAGAATCCTTTGCAAACCTCAAAATTTGGCTAAAAAAACACATGTTCCTCACATTTCTGTGGCAGAAAGTTCTGGAATTTGAGAGGAGCCACAAATGTCCTTCCACCCAGCGTTCCCCCAAGTCTCCCGATAAAAATGATACCTCACTTGTGTGGGTAGGCCTAGCGCCCGCGACAGGAAACGCCCCAAAGCGCAACGTGGACACATCCAAATTTTTGGAAGAAAACAGAGGTGTTTTTTGCGAAGTGCCTACCAGTAGATTTTGGCCTCTAGCTCAGCCGGCACCTAGGGAAACCTACCAAACCTGTGTATTTCTGAAAACTAGAGACGTAGGGGAATCCAAGGAGGGGTGACTTGCGGGGCTTGGACCAGGTTCTGTTACCCAGAATCCTTTGCAAACCTCATAATTTGGCTAAAAAAACACATGTTCCTCACATTTCTGTGGCAGAAAGTTCTGGAATCTGAGAGGAGCCACAAATTTCCTTCCACCCAGCGTTCCCCCAAGTCTCCCGATAAAAATTATACCTCACTTGTGTGCGTAGGCCTAGCGCCAGCGACAGGAAACGCCCCAAAGCGCAACGTGGACACATCCAAATTTTTGGAAGAAAACAGAGGTGTTTTTTGCGAAGTGCCTACCTGTAGATTTTGGCCTCTAGCTCAGCTGGCACCTAGGGAAACCTACCAAACCTGTGCATTTTTGAAAACTAGAGACCTAGGGGAATCCAAGGAGGGGTGACTTGCGGAGCTCGGACCAGGTTCTGTTACCCAGAATCCTTTGCAAACCTCAAAATTTGGCTAAAAAACATATGTTCCTCACATTTCTGTGGCAGAAAGTTCTGGAATCTGAGAGGAGCCACAAATTTCCTTCCACCCAGCGTTCCCCCAAGTCTCCCGATAAAAATGATACCTCACTTGTGTGGGTAGGCCTAGCGCCCGCGACAGGAAACGCCCCAAAGCGCAATGTGGACACATCCACATTTTTGGAAGAAAACAGAGGTGTTTTTTGCGAAGTGCCTACCTGTAGATTTTGGCCTCTAGCTCAGCCGGCACCTAGGGAAACCTACCAAACCTGTGCATTTCTGAAAACTAGTGACCTAGGGGAATCCAAGGAGGGGTGACTTGCGGGGCTCGGACCAGGTTCGTTTACCCAGAATCCTTTGCAAACCTCAAAATTTGGCTAAAAAAACACATGTTCCTCACATTTCTGTGGCAGAAAGTTCTGGAATCGGAGAGGAGCCACAAATTTCCTTCCACCCAGCGTTCCCCCAAGTCTCCCGATAAAAATGATACCTCACTTGTGTGGGTAGGCCTAGTGCCCGCGACAGGAAATGCCCCAAAGCGCAACGTGGACACATCCAAATTTTTGGAAGAAAACAGAGGTGTTTTTTGCGAAGTGCCTACCTGTAGATTTTGGCCTCTAGCTCAGCCGGCACCTAGGGAAACCTACCAAAACTGTGCATTTCTGAAAACTAGAGACCTAGCGGAATCCAAGATGGGGTGACTTGCGGGGCTCGGACCAGGTTCTGTTGCCCAGAATCCTTTGCAAACCTCAAAATTTGGCTAAAAAAACACATGTTCCTCACATTTCTGTGGCAGACAGTTGTGGAATCTGAAAGGAGCCACAAATTTCCTTCCACCCAGCGTTCCCCCAAGTCTCCCGATAAAAATGATACCTCACTTTTGTGGGTAGGCCTAGCGCCCGCGACAGGAAACGCCCCAAAGCGCAATGTGGACACATCCACATTTTTGGAAGAAAACAGAGGTGTTTTTTGCGAAGTGCCTACCTGTAGATTTTGGCCTCTAGCTCAGCCGGCACCTAGGGAAACCTACCAAACCTGTGCATTTCTGAAAACTAGAGACCTAGGGGAATCCAAGATGGGGTGACTTGCGGGGCTCGGACCAGGTTCTGTTACCCAGAATCCTTTGCAAACCTCAAAATGTGGCTAAAAAAACAAATGTTCCTCACATTTCTGTGGCAGAAAGTTCTGGAATCTGAGAGGAGCCACAAATTTCCTTCCACCCAGCGTTCCCCCAAGTCTCCCGATAAAAATGATACCTCACTTGTGTGGGTAGGCCTAGCGCCCGCGACAGGAAACGTCCCAAAGCGCAATGTGGACACATCCACATTTTTGGAAGAAAACAGAGGTGTTTTTTGCAAACTGCCTACCTGTAGATTTTGGCCTCTAGCTCAGCCGGCACCTAGGGAAACCTACCAAACCTGTGCATTTCTGAAAACTAGAGACCTAGGGGAATCCAAGGAGGGGTGACTTGCGGGGCTCGGACCAGGTTCGTTTACCCAGAATCCTTTGCAAACCTCAAAATTTGGCTAAAAAAACACATGTTCCTCACATTTCTGTGGCAGAAAGTTCTGGAATCTGAGAGGAGCCACAAATTTCCTTCCACCCAGCGTTCCCCCAAGTCTCCCGATAAAAATGATACCTCACTTGTGTGGGTAGGCCTAGTGCCCGCGACAGGAAATGCCCCAAAGCGCAACGTGGACACATCCAAATTTTTGGAAGAAAACAGAGGTGTTTTTTGCGAAGTGCCTACCTGTAGATTTTGGCCTCTAGCTCAGCCGGCACCTAGGGAAACCTACCAAAACTGTGCATTTCTGAAAACTAGAGACCTAGCGGAATCCAAGATGGGGTGACTTGCGGGGCTCGGACCAGGTTCTGTTACCCAGAATCCTTTGCAAACCTCAAAATTTGGCTAAAAAAACACATGTTCCTCACATTTCTGTGGCAGACAGTTGTGGAATCTGAAAGGAGCCACAAATTTCCTTCCACCCAGCGTTCCCCCAAGTCTCCCGATAAAAATGATACCTCACTTTTGTGGGTAGGCCTAGCGCCCGCGACAGGAAACGCCCCAAAGCGCAATGTGGACACATCCACATTTTTGGAAGAAAACAGAGGTGTTTTTTGCGAAGTGCCTACCTGTAGATTTTGGCCTCTAGCTCAGCCGGCACCTAGGGAAACCTACCAAACCTGTGCATTTCTGAAAACTAGAGACCTAGGGGAATCCAAGATGGGGTGACTTGCGGGGCTCGGACCAGGTTCTGTTACCCAGAATCCTTTGCAAACCTCAAAATGTGGCTAAAAAAACAAATGTTCCTCACATTTCTGTGGCAGAAAGTTCTGGAATCTGAGAGGAGCCACAAATTTCCTTCCACCCAGCGTTCCCCCCAGTCTCCCGATAAAAATGATACCTCACTTGTGTGGGAGGCCTAGCGCCCGCGACAGGAAACGCCCCAAAGCGCAACGTGGACACATCCAAATTTTTGGAAGAAAACAGAGGTGTTTTTTGCGAAGTGCCTACCTGTAGATTTTGGCCTCTAGCTCAGCCGGCACCTAGGGAAACCTACCAAACCTGTGCATTTCTGAAAACTAGAGACCTAGGGGAATCCAAGGAGGGGTGACTTGCGGGGCTCGGACCAGGTTCTGTTACCCAGAATCCTTTGCAAACCTCATAATTTGGCTAAAAAAACACATGTTCCTCACATTTCTGTGGCAGAAAGTTCTGGAATCTGAGAGGAGCCACAAATTTCCTTCCAACCAGCGTTCCCCCAAGTCTCCCGATAAAAATGATACCTCACTTGTGTGGTAGGCCTAGCGCCCGCGACAGGAAACGCCCCAAAGCGCTACGTGGACACATCCAAATTTTTGGAAGAATACAGAGGTGTTTTTTGCGAAGTGCCTACCTGTAGATTTTGGCCTCTAGCTCAGCCGGCACCTAGGGAAACCTACCAAACCTGTGCATTTTTGAAAACTAGAGACCTAGGGGAATCCAAGGAGGGGTGACTTGCGGAGCTCGGACCAGGTTCTGTTACCCAGAATCCTTTGCAAACCTCAAAATTTGGCTAAAAAAACATATGTTCCTCACATTTCTGTGGCAGAAAGTTCTGGAATCTGAGAGGAGCCACAAATTTCCTTCCACCCAGCGTTCCCCCAAGTCTCCCGATAAAAATGATACCTCACTTGTGTGGGTAGGCCTAGCGCCCGCGACAGGAAACGCCCCAAAGCGCAATGTGGACACATCCACATTTTTGGAAGAAAACAGAGGTGTTTTTTGCGAAGTGCCCACCTGTAGATTTTGGCCTCTAGCTCAGCCGGCACCTAGGGAAACCTACCAAACCTGTGCATTTCTGAAAACTAGAGACCTAGGGGAATCCAAGAAGGGGTGACTTGCGGGGCTCGGACCAGGTTCGTTTACCCAGAATCCTTTGCAAACCTCAAAATTAGGCTAAAAAAATACATGTTCCTCACATTTCTGTGGCAGAAAGTTCTGGAATCGGAGAGGAGCCACAAATTTCCTTCCACCCAGCGTTCCCCCAAGTCTCCCGATAAAAATGATACCTCACTTGTGTGGGTAGGCCTAGTGCCCGCGACAGGAAATGCCCCAAAGCGCAATGTGGACACATCCAAATTTTTGGAAGAAAACAGAGGTGTTTTTTGCGAAGTGCCTACCTGTAGATTTTGGCCTCTAGCTCAGCCGGCACCTAGGGAAACCTACCAAAACTGTGCATTTCTGAAAACTAGAGACCTAGCGGAATCCAAGATGGGGTGACTTGCGGGGCTCGGACCAGGTTCTGTTACCCAGAATCCTTTGCAAACCTCAAAATTTGGCTAAAATAACACATGTTCCTCACATTTCTGTGGCAGAAAGTTGTGGAATCTGAAAGGAGCCACAAATTTCCTTCCACCCAGCGTTCCCCCAAGTCTCCTGATAAAAATGATACCTCACTTGTGTGGGTAGGCCTAGTGCCCGCGACAGGAAATGCCCCAAAGCACAACGTGGACACATCCAAATTTTTGGAAGAAAACAGAGGTGTTTTTTGCGAAGTGCCTACCTGTAGATTTTGGCCTCTAGCTCAGCCGGCACCTAGGGAAACCTACCAAAACTGTGCATTTCTGAAAACTAGAGACCTAGCGGAATCCAAGATGGGGTGACTTGCGGGGCTCGGACCAGGTTCTGTTACCCAGAATCCTTTGCAAACCTCAAAATTTGGCTAAAATAACACATGTTCCTCACATTTCTGTGGCAGAAAGTTGTGGAATCTGAAAGGAGCCACAAATTTCCTTCCACCCAGCGTTCCCCCAAGTCTCCCTATAAAAATGATACCTCACTTTTGTGGGTAGGCCTAGCGCCCGCGACAGGAAACGCCCCAAAGCGCAATGTGGACACATCCACATTTTTGGAAGAAAACCTACCAAACCTGTGCATTTCTGAAAACTAGAGACCTAGGGGAATCCAAGATGGGGTGACTTGCGGGGCTCGGACCAGGTTCTGTTACCCAGAAACCTTTGCAAAACTCAAAATTTGGCTAAAAAAACACATGTTCCTCACATTTCTGTGGCAGAAAGTTCTGGAATCTATGAGGAGCCACAAATTTCCTTCCACCCAGCGTTCCCCCAAGTCTCCCGATAAAAATGATACCTCACTTGTGTGGGTAGGCCTAGCGCCCGCGACAGGAAACGCCCCAAAGCGCAACGTCCAAATTTTTGGAAGAAAACAGAGGTGTTTTTTGCGAAGTGCCTACCTGTAGATTTTGGCCTCTAGCTCAGCCAGCACCTAGGGAAACCTACCAAACCTGTGCATTTCTGAAAACTAGAGACCGAGGGGAATCCAAGGAGGGGTGACTTGTGGGGCTCGGACCAGGTTCTGTTACCCAGAATCCTTTGCAAACCTCAAAATTTGGCTAAAAAAACACATGTTCCTCACATTTCTGTTGCAGAAAGTTCTGGAATTTGAGAGGAGTCTCAAATTTCCTTCCACCCAGCGTTCCCCCAAGTCTCCCGATAAAAATGATACCTCACTTGTGTGGGTAGGCCTAGCGCCCGCGAAAGCAAACGCCCCAAAGCGCAACGTGGACACATCCAAATTTTTGCAAGAAAACAGAGGTGTTTTTTGCGAAGTGCCTACCTGTAGATTTTGGCCTCTAGCTCAGCCGGCACCTAGGGAAACCTACCAAACCTGTGCATTTCTGAAAACTAGAGACATAGGGGAATCCAAGGAGGGGTGACTTGCGGGGTCGGACCAGGTTCTGTTACCCAGAATCCTTTGCAAACCTCAAAATGTGGCTAAAAAAACACATGTTCCTCACATTTCTGTGGCAGAAAGTTCTGGAATCTGAGAGGAGACACAAATTTCCTTCCACCCAGCGTTCCCCCAAGTCTCCCGATAAAAATGATACCTCACTTGTGTGGGTAGGCCTAGCGGCAGCGACAGGAAACACCCCAAAGCACAACGTGGACACATCCAAATTTTTGGAAGAAAACAGAGGTGTTTTTTGCGAAGTGCCTACCTGTAGATTTTGACCTCTAGCTCAGCCGGCACCTAGGGAAACCTACCAAACCTGTGCATTTCTGAAAACTAGAGACCTAGGGGAATCCAAGGAGTGGTGACTTGCGGGGCTCGGACCAGGTTCGTTTACCCTAGAATCCTTTGCAAACCTCAAAATTTGGCTAAAAAAACACATGTTCCTCACATTTCTGTGGCAGAAAGTTCTGGAATCGGAGAGGAGCCACAAATTTCCTTCCACCCAGCGTTCCCCCAAGTCTCCCGATAAAAATGATACCTCACTTGTGTGGGTAGGCCTAGTGCCCGCGACAGGAAATGCCCCAAAGCACAACGTGGACACATCCAAATTTTTGGAAGAAAACAGAGGTGTTTTTTGCGAAGTGCCTACCTGTAGATTTTGGCCTCTAGCTCAGCCGGCACCTAGGGAAACCTACCAAAACTGTGCATTTCTGAAAACTAGAGACCTAGCGGAATCCAAGATGGGGTGACTTGCGGGGCTCGGACCAGGTTCTGTTACCCAGAATCCTTTGCAAACCTCAAAATTTGGCTAAAATAACACATGTTCCTCACATTTCTGTGGCAGAAAGTTGTGGAATCTGAAAGGAGCCACAAATTTCCTTCCACCCAGCGTTCCCCCAAGTCTCCCGATAAAAATGATACCTCACTTTTGTGGGTAGGCCTTTCGCCCGCGACAGGAAACGCCCCAAAGCGCAATGTGGACACATCCACATTTTTGGAAGAAAACCTACCAAACCTGTGCATTTCTGAAAACTAGAGACCTAGGGGAATCCAAGATCGGGTGACTTGCGGGGCTCGGACCAGGTTCTGTTACCCAGAAACCTTTGCAAAACTCAAAATTTGGCTAAAAAAACACATGTTCCTCACATTTCTGTGGCAGAAAGTTCTGGAATCTGAGAGGAGCCACAAATTTCCTTCCACCCAGCGTTCCCCCAAGTCTCCCGATAAAAATGATACCTCACTTGTGTGGGTAGGCCTAGCGCCCGCGACAGGAAACGCCCCAAAGCGCAACGTCCAAATTTTTGGAAGAAAACAGAGGTGTTTTTTGCGAAGTGCCTACCTGTAGATTTTGGCCTCTAGCTCAGCCAGCACCTAGGGAAACCTACCAAACCTATGCATTTCTGAAAACTAGAGACCGAGGGGAATCCAAGGAGGGGTGACTTGTGGGGCTCGGACCAGGTTCTGTTACCCAGAATCATTTGCAAACCTCAAAATTTGGCTAAAAAAACACATGTTCCTCACATTTCTGTGGCAGAAAGTTCTGGAATTTGAGAGGAGCCACAAATTTCCTTCCACCCAGCGTTCCCCCAAGTCTCCCGATAAAAATGATACCTCACTTGTGTGGGTAGGCCTAGCGCCCGCGACAGGAAACGCCCGAAAGCGCAACGTGGACACATCCAAATTTTTGGAAGAAAACAGAGGTGTTTTTTGCGAAGTGCCTACCTGTAGATTTTGGCCTCTAGCTCAGCCGGCACCTAGGGAAACCTACCAAACCTGTGCATTTCTGAAAACTAGAGACCTAGGGGAATCCAAGGAGGGGTGACTTGCGGGGCTCGGACCAGGTTCTGTTACCCAGAATTCTTTGCAAACCTCATAATTTGGCTAAAAAAACACATGTTCCTCACATTTCTGTGGCAGAAAGTTCTGGAATCTGAGAGGAACCACAAATTTCCTTCCACCCAGCGTTCCCCCAAGTCTCCCGATAAAAATGATACCTCACTTTTGTGGGTAGGCCTAGCGCGTGCGACAGGAAATGCCCCAAAGCGAAATGTGGACACATCCACATTTTTGGAAGAAAACAGAGGTGTTTTTTGCGAAGTGCCTACCTGTAGATTTTGGCCTCTAGCTCAGCCGGCACCTAGGGAAACCTACCAAACCTGTGCATTTCTGAAAACTAGAGACCTTGGGGAATCCAAGATGGGGTGACTTGCGGGGCTCGGACCAGGTTCTGTTACCCAGAAACCTTTGCAAAACTAAAAATTTGGCTAAAAAAACACATGTTCCTCACATTTCTGTGGCAGAAAGTTCTGGAATCTGAGGGGAGCCACAAATTTCCTTCCACCCAGTGTTCCCCCAAGTCTCCCGATAAAAATGATACCTCACTTGTGTGGGTAGGCCTAGCGCCCGCGACAGGAAACGCCCCAAAGCGCAACGTCCAAATTTTTGGAAGAAAACAGAGGTGTTTTTTGCGAAGTGCCTACCTGTAGATTTTGGCCTCTAGCTCAGCCAGCACCTAGGGAAACCTACCAAACCTGTGCATTTCTGAAAACTAGAGACCGAGGGGAATCCAAGGAGTGGTGACTTGTGGGGCTCGGACCAGGTTCTGTTACCCAGAATCCTTTGCAAACCTCAAAATTTGGCTAAAAAAACACATGTTCCTCACATTTCTGTGGCAGAAAGTTCTGGAATTTGAGAGGAGCCACAAATGTCCTTCCACCCAGCGTTCCCCCAAGTCTCCCGATAAAAATGATACCTCACTTGTGTGGGTAGGCCTAGCGCCCGCGACAGGAAACGCCCCAAAGCGCAACGTGGACACATCCAAATTTTTGGAAGAAAACAGAGGTGTTTTTTGCGAAGTGCCTACCAGTAGATTTTGGCCTCTAGCTCAGCCGGCACCTAGGGAAACCTACCAAACCTGTGTATTTCTGAAAACTAGAGACGTAGGGGAATCCAAGGAGGGGTGACTTGCGGGGCTTGGACCAGGTTCTGTTACCCAGAATCCTTTGCAAACCTCATAATTTGGCTAAAAAAACACATGTTCCTCACATTTCTGTGGCAGAAAGTTCTGGAATCTGAGAGGAGCCACAAATTTCCTTCCACCCAGCGTTCCCCCAAGTCTCCCGATAAAAATTATACCTCACTTGTGTGCGTAGGCCTAGCGCCAGCGACAGGAAACGCCCCAAAGCGCAACGTGGACACATCCAAATTTTTGGAAGAAAACAGAGGTGTTTTTTGCGAAGTGCCTACCTGTAGATTTTGGCCTCTAGCTCAGCCGGCACCTAGGGAAACCTACCAAACCTGTGCATTTTTGAAAACTAGAGACCTAGGGGAATCCAAGGAGGGGTGACTTGCGGAGCTCGGACCAGGTTCTGTTACCCAGAATCCTTTGCAAACCTCAAAATTTGGCTAAAAAACATATGTTCCTCACATTTCTGTGGCAGAAAGTTCTGGAATCTGAGAGGAGCCACAAATTTCCTTCCACCCAGCGTTCCCCCAAGTCTCCCGATAAAAATGATACCTCACTTGTGTGGGTAGGCCTAGCGCCCGCGACAGGAAACGCCCCAAAGCGCAATGTGGACACATCCACATTTTTGGAAGAAAACAGAGGTGTTTTTTGCGAAGTGCCTACCTGTAGATTTTGGCCTCTAGCTCAGCCGGCACCTAGGGAAACCTACCAAACCTGTGCATTTCTGAAAACTAGAGACCTAGGGGAATCCAAGGAGGGGTGACTTGCGGGGCTCGGACCAGGTTCGTTTACCCAGAATCCTTTGCAAACCTCAAAATTTGGCTAAAAAAACACATGTTCCTCACATTTCTGTGGCAGAAAGTTCTGGAATCGGAGAGGAGCCACAAATTTCCTTCCACCCAGCGTTCCCCCAAGTCTCCCGATAAAAATGATACCTCACTTGTGTGGGTAGGCCTAGTGCCCGCGACAGGAAATGCCCCAAAGCGCAACGTGGACACATCCAAATTTTTGGAAGAAAACAGAGGTGTTTTTTGCGAAGTGCCTACCTGTAGATTTTGACCTCTAGCTCAGCCGGCACCTAGGGAAACCTACCAAAACTGTGCATTTCTGAAAACTAGAGACCTAGCGGAATCCAAGATGGGGTGACTTGCGGGGCTCGGACCAGGTTCTGTTACCCAGAATCCTTTGCAAACCTCAAAATTTGGCTAAAAAAACACATGTTCCTCACATTTCTGTGGCAGACAGTTGTGGAATCTGAAAGGAGCCACAAATTTCCTTCCACCCAGCGTTCCCCCAAGTCTCCCGATAAAAATGATACCTCACTTTTGTGGGTAGGCCTAGCGCCCGCGACAGGAAACGCCCCAAAGCGCAATGTGGACACATCCACATTTTTGGAAGAAAACAGAGGTGTTTTTTGCGAAGTGCCTACCTGTAGATTTTGGCCTCTAGCTCAGCCGGCACCTAGGGAAACCTACCAAACCTGTGCATTTCTGAAAACTAGAGACCTAGGGGAATCCAAGATGGGGTGACTTGCGGGGCTCGGACCAGGTTCTGTTACCCAGAATCCTTTGCAAACCTCAAAATGTGGCTAAAAAAACAAATGTTCCTCACATTTCTGTGGCAGAAAGTTCTGGAATCTGAGAGGAGCCACAAATTTCCTTCCACCCAGCGTTCCCCCAAGTCTCCCGATAAAAATGATACCTCACTTGTGTGGGTAGGCCTAGCGCCCGCGACAGGAAACGCCCCAAAGCGCAATGTGGACACATCCACATTTTTGGAAGAAAACAGAGGTGTTTTTTGCGAAGTGCCTACCTGTAGATTTTGGCCTCTAGCTCAGCCGGCACCTAGGGAAACCTACCAAACCTGTGCATTTCTGAAAACTAGAGACCTAGGGGAATCCAAGGAGGGGTGACTTGCGGGGCTCGGACCAGGTTCGTTTACCCAGAATCCTTTGCAAACCTCAAAATTTGGCTAAAAAAACACATGTTCCTCACATTTCTGTGGCAGAAAGTTCTGGAATCGGAGAGGAGCCACAAATTTCCTTCCACCCAGCGTTCCCCCAAGTCTCCCGATAAAAATGATACCTCACTTGTGTGGGTAGGCCTAGTGCCCGCGACAGGAAATGCCCCAAAGCGCAACGTGGACACATCCAAATTTTTGGAAGAAAACAGAGGTGTTTTTTGCGAAGTGCCTACCTGTAGATTTTGGCCTCTAGCTCAGCCGGCACCTAGGGAAACCTACCAAAACTGTGCATTTCTGAAAACTAGAGACCTAGCGGAATCCAAGATGGGGTGACTTGCGGGGCTCGGACCAGGTTCTGTTACCCAGAATCCTTTGCAAACCTCAAAATTTGGCTAAAAAAACACATGTTCCTCACATTTCTGTGGCAGACAGTTGTGGAATCTGAAAGGAGCCACAAATTTCCTTCCACCCAGCGTTCCCCCAAGTCTCCCGATAAAAATGATACCTCACTTTTGTGGGTAGGCCTAGCGCCCGCGACAGGAAACGCCCCAAAGCGCAATGTGGACACATCCACATTTTTGGAAGAAAACAGAGGTGTTTTTTGCGAAGTGCCTACCTGTAGATTTTGGCCTCTAGCTCAGCCGGCACCTAGGGAAACCTACCAAACCTGTGCATTTCTGAAAACTAGAGACCTAGGGGAATCCAAGATGGGGTGACTTGCGGGGCTCGGACCAGGTTCTGTTACCCAGAATCCTTTGCAAACCTCAAAATGTGGCTAAAAAAACAAATGTTCCTCACATTTCTGTGGCAGAAAGTTCTGGAATCTGAGAGGAGCCACAAATTTCCTTCCACCCAGCGTTCCCCCCAGTCTCCCGATAAAAATGATACCTCACTTGTGTGGGTAGGCCTAGCGCCCGCGACAGGAAACGCCCCAAAGCGCAACGTGGACACATCCAAATTTTTGGAAGAAAACAGAGGTGTTTTTTGCGAAGTGCCTACCTGTAGATTTTGGCCTCTAGCTCAGCCGGCACCTAGGGAAACCTACCAAACCTGTGCATTTCTGAAAACTAGAGACCTAGGGGAATCCAAGGAGGGGTGACTTGCGGGGCTCGGACCAGGTTCTGTTACCCAGAATCCTTTGCAAACCTCATAATTTGGCTAAAAAAACACATGTTCCTCACATTTCTGTGGCAGAAAGTTCTGGAATCTGAGAGGAGCCACAAATTTCCTTCCAACCAGCGTTCCCCCAAGTCTCCCGATAAAAATGATACCTCACTTGTGTGGTAGGCCTAGCGCCCGCGACAGGAAACGCCCCAAAGCGCTACGTGGACACATCCAAATTTTTGGAAGAATACAGAGGTGTTTTTTGCGAAGTGCCTACCTGTAGATTTTGGCCTCTAGCTCAGCCGGCACCTAGGGAAACCTACCAAACCTGTGCATTTTTGAAAACTAGAGACCTAGGGGAATCCAAGGAGGGGTGACTTGCGGAGCTCGGACCAGGTTCTGTTACCCAGAATCCTTTGCAAACCTCAAAATTTGGCTAAAAAAACATATGTTCCTCACATTTCTGTGGCAGAAAGTTCTGGAATCTGAGAGGAGCCACAAATTTCCTTCCACCCAGCGTTCCCCCAAGTCTCCCGATAAAAATGATACCTCACTTGTGTGGGTAGGCCTAGCGCCCGCGACAGGAAACGCCCCAAAGCGCAATGTGGACACATCCACATTTTTGGAAGAAAACAGAGGTGTTTTTTGCGAAGTGCCCACCTGTAGATTTTGGCCTCTAGCTCAGCCGGCACCTAGGGAAACCTACCAAACCTGTGCATTTCTGAAAACTAGAGACCTAGGGGAATCCAAGAAGGGGTGACTTGCGGGGCTCGGACCAGGTTCGTTTACCCAGAATCCTTTGCAAACCTCAAAATTTGGCTAAAAAAACACATGTTCCTCACATTTCTGTGGCAGAAAGTCCTGGAATCGGAGAGGAGCCACAAATTTCCTTCCACCCAGCGTTCCCCCAAGTCTCCCGATAAAAATGATACCTCACTTGTGTGGGTAGGCCTAGTGCCCGCGACAGGAAATGCCCCAAAGCGCAATGTGGACACATCCAAATTTTTGGAAGAAAACAGAGGTGTTTTTTGCGAAGTGCCTACCTGTAGATTTTGGCCTCTAGCTCAGCCGGCACCTAGGGAAACCTACCAAACCTGTGCATTTCTGAAAACTAGAGACCTAGGGGAATCCAAGATGGGGTGACTTGCGGGGCTCGGACCAGGTTCTGTTACCCAGAATCCTTTGCAAACCTCAAAATGTGGCTAAAAAAACAAATGTTCCTCACATTTCTGTGGCAGAAAGTTCTGGAATCTGAGAGGAGCCACAAATTTCCTTCCACCCAGCGTTCCCCCAAGTCTCCCGATAAAAATGATACCTCACTTGTGTGGGTAGGCCTAGCGCCAGCGACAGGAAACGCCCCAAAGCGCAACGTGGACACATCCAAATTTTTGGAAGAAAACAGAGGTGTTTTTTGCGAAGTGCCTACCTGTTGATTTTGGCCTCTAGCTCAGCCGGCACCTAGGGAAACCTACCAAACCTGTGCATTTTTGAAAACTAGAGACCTAGGGGAATCCAAGGAGGGGTGACTTGCGGAGCTCGGACCAGGTTCTGTTACCCAGAATCCTTTGCAAACCTCAAAATTTGGCTAAAAAAACATATGTTCCTCACATTTCTGTGGCAGAAAGTTCTGGAATCTGAGAGGAGCCACAAATTTCCTTCCACCCAGCGTTCCCCCAAGTCTCCCGATAAAAATGATACCTCACTTGTGTGGGTAGGCCTAGCGCCCGCGACAGGAAACGCCCCAAAGCGCAATGTGGACACATCCACATTTTTGGAAGAAAACAGAGGTGTTTTTTGCGAAGTGCCTACCTGTAGATTTTGGCCTCTAGCTCAGCCGGCACCTAGGGAAACCTACCAAACCTGTGCATTTCTGAAAACTAGAGACCTAGGGGAATCCAAGATGGGGTGACTTGCGGGGCTCGGACCAGGTTCTGTTACCCAGAATCCTTTGCAAACCTCGAAATTTGGCTAAAAAAACACATGTTCCTCACATTTCTGTGGCAGAAAGTTCTGGAATCTGAGAGGAGTCACAAATTTCCTTCCACCCAGCGTTCCCCCAAGTCTCCCGATAAAAATGATACCTCACTTGTGTGGGTAGGCCTAGCGCCCGCGACAGGAAACGCCCCAAAGCGCAACGTGGACACATCCACATTTTTGGAAGAAAACAGGTGTTTTTTGCGAAGTGCCTACCTGTAGATTTTGGTCTCTAGCTCAGCCGGCACCTAGGGAAACCTACCAAACCTGTGCATTTCTGAAAACTAGAGACCTAGGGGAATCCAAGATGGGGTGACTTGCGGGGCTCGGACCAGGTTCTGTTACCCAGAATCCTTTGCAAACCTCAAAATGTGGCTAAAAAAACAAATGTTCCTCACATTTCTGTGGCAGAAAGTTCTGGAATCTGAGAGGAGCCACAAATTTCCTTCCACCCAGCGTTCCCCCAAGTCTCCCGATAAAAATGATACCTCACTTGTGTGGGTAGGCCTAGCGCCCGCGACAGGAAATGCCCCAAAGCGCAACGTGGACACATCCAAATGTTTGGAAGAAAACAGAGGTGTTTTTTGCAAAGTGCCTACCTGTAGATTTTGGCCTCTAGCTCAGACGGCACCTAGTGAAACCTACCAAACCTGTGCATTTCTGAAAACTAGAGACCTAGGGGAATCCAAGATGGGTTGACTTGCGGGGCTCGGACCAGGTTCTGTTACCCAGAATCCTTTGCAAACCTCAAAATTTGGCTAAAAAAACACATGTTCCTCACATTTCTGTTTCAGAAAGTTGTGGAATTTGAGAGGAGCCACAAATTTCCTTCCACCCAGCGTTCCCCCAAGTCTCCCGATAAAAATGATACCTCACTTGTGTGTGTAGGCCTAGCGTCCACGACAGAAAACGCCCCAAAGCGCAACGTGGACACATCCAAATTTTTGGAAGAAAACAGAGGTGTTTTTTGCGAAGTGCCTACCTGTAGATTTTGGCCTCTAGCTCAGCCGGCACCTAGGGAAACCTACCAAACCTGTGCATTTCTGAAAACTAGAGACCTAGGGGAATCCAAGATGGGGTGACTTGCGGGGCTCGGACCAGGTTCTGTTACCCAGAATCCTTTGCAAACCTCAATATTTGGCTAAAAAAACATATGTTCCTCATATTTCTGTGGCAGAAAGTTCTGCAATCTGAGAGGAGCCACAAATTTCCTTCCACCCAGCGTTCCCCCAAGTCTCCCGATAAAAATGATACCTCACTTGTGTGGGTAGGACTAGCGCCCGCTACAGGAAACGCCCCAAAGCGCAATGTGGACACATCCAAATTTTTGCAAGAAAACAGAGGTGTTTTTTGCGAAGTGCCTACCTGTAGATTTTGGCCTCTAGCTCAGCCGGCACCTAGGGAAACCTACCAAACCTGTGCATTTCTGAAAACTAAAGACCTAGGGGAATCCAAGGAGGGGTGACTTGCGGGGCTCGGACCAGGTTCTGTTACCCAGAATCCTTTGCAAACCTCAAAATTTGGCTAAAAGAACACATGTTCCTCACATTTCTGTGGCAGAAAGTTCTGGAATCTGAGAGGAGCCACACATTTCCTTCCACCCAGCGTTCCCCCAAGTCTCCCGATAAAAATGATACCTCACTTGTGTGGGTAGGCCTAGCGCCCGCGACAGCAAACGCCCCAAAGCGCAACGTGGACACATCCAAATTTTTGCAAGAAAACAGAGGTGTTTTTTGCGAAGTGCCTACATGTAGATTTTGGCCTCTAGCTCAGCCGGCACCTAGGGAAACCTACCAAACCTGTGCATTTCTGAAAACTAGAGACATAGGGGAATCCAAGGAGGGGTGACTTGCGGGGTCGGACCAGGTTCTGTTACCCAGAATCCTTTGCAAACCTCAAAATGTGGCTAAAAAAACACATGTTCCTCACATTTCTGTGGCAGAAAGTTCTGGAATCTGAGAGGAGCCACAAATTTCCTTCCACCCAGCGTTCCCCCAAGTCTCCCGATAAAAATGATACCTCACTTGTGTGGGTAGGCCTAGCGGCAGCGACAGGAAACGCCCCAAAGCACAACGTGGACACATCCAAATTTTTGGAAGAAAACAGAGGTGTTTTTTGCGAAATGCCTACCTGTAGATTTTGGCCTCTAGCTCAGCCGGCACCTAGGGAAACCTACCAAACCTGTGCATTTCTGAAAACTAGAGACCTAGGTGGAATCCAAGGAGGGGTGACTTGCGGAGCTCGGACCAGGTTCTGTTACCCAGAATCCTTTGCAATCCTCAAAATTTGGCTAAAAAAACATATGTTCCTCATATTTCTGTGGCAGAAAGTTCTGGAATCTGAGAGGAGCCACAAATTTCTTTCCACCCACCGTTCCCCCAAGTCTCCCGATAAAAATGATATCTCACTTGTGTGGGTAGGCCTAGCGCCCGCTACAGGAAAAGCCCCAAAGCGCAACGTGGACACATCCACATTTTTGGAAGAAAACAGAGGTGTTTTTTGCGAAGTGCCTACCTGTAGATTTTGACCTCTAGCTCAGCCGGCACCTAGGGAAACCTACCAAACCTGTGCATTTCTGAAAACTAGAGACCTAGGGGAATCCAAGATGGGGTGACTTGCGGGGCTCGGACCAGGTTCTGTTACCCAGAATCCTTTGCAAACCTCAAAATGTGGCTAAAAAAACAAATGTTCCTCACATTTCTGTGGCAGAAAGTTCTGGAATCTGAGAGGAGCCACAAATTTCCTTCCACCCAGCGTTCCCCCAAGTCTCCCGATAAAAATGATACCTCACTTGTGTGGGTAGGCCTAGCGCCCGCGACAGGAAATGCCCCAAAGCGCAACGTGGACACATCCAAATGTTTGGAAGAAAACAGAGGTGTTTTTTGCAAAGTGCCTACCTGTAGATTTTGGCCTCTAGCTCAGACGGCACCTAGTGAAACCTACCAAACCTGTGCATTTCTGAAAACTAGAGACCTAGGGGAATCTAAGATGGGTTGACTTGCGGGGCTCGGACCAGGTTCTGTTACCCAGAATCCTTTGCAAACCTCAAAATTTGGCTAAAAAAACACATGTTCCTCACATTTCTGTTTCAGAAAGTTGTGGAATTTGAGAGGAGCCACAAATTTCCTTCCACCCAGCGTTCCCCCAAGTCTCCTGATAAAAATGATACCTCACTTGTGTGTGTAGGCCTAGCGTCCACGACAGAAAACGCCCCAAAGCGCAACGTGGACACATCCAAATTTTTGGAAGAAAACAGAGGTGTTTTTTGCGAAGTGCCTACCTGTAGATTTTGGCCTCTAGCTCAGCCGGCACCTAGGGAAACCTACCAAACCTGTGCATTTCTGAAAACTAGAGACCTAGGGGAATCCAAGATGGGGTGACTTGCGGGGCTCGGACCAGGTTCTGTTACCCAGAATCCTTTGCAAACCTCAATATTTGGCTAAAAAAACATATGTTCCTCATATTTCTGTGGCAGAAAGTTCTGCAATCTGAGAGGAGCCACAAATTTCCTTCCACCCAGCGTTCCCCCAAGTCTCCCGATAAAAATGATACCTCACTTGTGTGGGTAGGACTAGCGCCCGCTACAGGAAACGCCCCAAAGCGCAATGTGGACACATCCAAATTTTTGCAAGAAAACAGAGGTGTTTTTTGCGAAGTGCCTACCTGTAGATTTTGGCCTCTAGCTCAGCCGGCACCTAGGGAAACCTACCAAACCTGTGCATTTCTGAAAACTAAAGACCTAGGGGAATCCAAGGAGGGGTGACTTGCGGGGCTCGGACCAGGTTCTGTTACCCAGAATCCTTTGCAAACCTCAAAATTTGGCTAAAAGAACACATGTTCCTCACATTTCTGTGGCAGAAAGTTCTGGAATCTGAGAGGAGCCACACATTTCCTTCCACCCAGCGTTCCCCCAAGTCTCCCGATAAAAATGATACCTCACTTGTGTGGGTAGGCCTAGCGCCCGCGACAGCAAACGCCCCAAAGCGCAACGTGGACACATCCAAATTTTTGCAAGAAAACAGAGGTGTTTTTTGCGAAGTGCCTACATGTAGATTTTGGCCTCTAGCTCAGCCGGCACCTAGGGAAACCTACCAAACCTGTGCATTTCTGAAAACTAGAGACATAGGGGAATCCAAGGAGGGGTGACTTGCGGGGTCGGACCAGGTTCTGTTACCCAGAATCCTTTGCAAACCTCAAAATGTGGCTAAAAAAACACATGTTCCTCACATTTCTGTGGCAGAAAGTTCTGGAATCTGAGAGGAGCCACAAATTTCCTTCCACCCAGCGTTCCCCCAAGTCTCCCGATAAAAATGATACCTCACTTGTGTGGGTAGGCCTAGCGGCAGCGACAGGAAACGCCCCAAAGCACAACGTGGACACATCCAAATTTTTGGAAGAAAACAGAGGTGTTTTTTGCGAAATGCCTACCTGTAGATTTTGGCCTCTAGCTCAGCCGGCACCTAGGGAAACCTACCAAACCTGTGCATTTCTGAAAACTAGAGACCTAGGTGGAATCCAAGGAGGGGTGACTTGCGGAGCTCGGACCAGGTTCTGTTACCCAGAATCCTTTGCAATCCTCAAAATTTGGCTAAACAAACATATGTTCCTCATATTTCTGTGGCAGAAAGTTCTGGAATCTGAGAGGAGCCACAAATTTCTTTCCACCCACCGTTCCCCCAAGTCTCCCGATAAAAATGATATCTCACTTGTGTGGGTAGGCCTAGCGCCCGCTACAGGAAACGCCCCAAAGCGCAACGTGGACACATCCACATTTTTGGAAGAAAACAGAGGTGTTTTTTGCGAAGTGCCTACCTGTAGATTTTGACCTCTAGCTCAGCCGGCACCTAGGGAAACCTACCAAACCTGTGCATTTCTGAAAACTAGAGACCTAGGGGAATCCAAGGAGGGGTGACTTGCGGGGCTCGGACCAGGTTCGTTTACCCTAGAATCCTTTGCAAACCTCAAAATTTGGCTAAAAAAACACATGTTCCTCACATTTCTGTGGCAGAAAGTTCTGGAATCGGAGAGGAACCACAAATTTCCTTCCACCCAGCGTTCCCCCAAGTCTCCCGATAAAAATGATACCTCACTTGTGTGGGTAGGCCTAGTGCCCGCGACAGGAAATGCCCCAAAGCACAACGTGGACACATCCAAATTTTTGGAAGAAAACAGAGGTGTTTTTTGCGAAGTGCCTACCTGTAGATTTTGGCCTCTAGCTCAGCCGGCACCTAGGGAAACCTACCAAAACTGTGCATTTCTGAAAACTAGAGACCTAGCGGAATCCAAGATGGGGTGACTTGCGGGGCTCGGACCAGGTTCTGTTACCCAGAATCCTTTGCAAACCTCAAAATTTGGCTAAAATAACACATGTTCCTCACATTTCTGTGGCAGAAAGTTGTGGAATCTGAAAGGAGCCACAAATTTCCTTCCACCCAGCGTTCCCCCAAGTCTCCCGATAAAAATGATACCTCACTTTTGTGGGTAGGCCTAGCGCCCGCGACAGGAAACGCCCCAAAGCGCAATGTGGACACATCCACATTTTTGGAAGAAAACCTACCAAACCTGTGCATTTCTGAAAACTAGAGACCTAGGGGAATCCAAGATCGGGTGACTTGCGGGGCTCGGACCAGGTTCTGTTACCCAGAAACCTTTGCAAAACTCAAAATTTGGCTAAAAAATCACATGTTCCTCACATTTCTGTGGCAGAAAGTTCTGGAATCTGAGAGGAGCCACAAATTTCCTTCCACCCAGCGTTCCCCCAAGTCTCCCGATAAAAATGATACCTCACTTGTGTGGGTAGGCCTAGCGCCCGCGACAGGAAACGCCCCAAAGCGCAACGTCCACATTTTTGGAAGAAAACAGAGGTGTTTTTTGCGAAGTGCCTACCTGTAGATTTTGGCCTCTAGCTCAGCCAGCACCTAGGGAAACCTACCAAACCTGTGCATTTCTGAAAACTAGAGACCGAGGGGAATCCAAGGAGGGGTGACTTGTGGGGCTCGGACCAGGTTCTGTTACCCAGAATCCTTTGCAAACCTCAAAATTTGGCTAAAAAAACACATGTTCCTCACATTTCTGTGGCAGAAAGTTCTGGAATTTGAGAGGAGCCACAAATTTCCTTCCACCCAGCGTTCCCCCAAGTCTCCCGATAAAAATGATACCTCACTTGTGTGGGTAGTCCTAGCGCCCGCGACAGCAAACGCCCCAAAGCGCAACGTGGACACATCCAAATTTTTGCAAGAAAACAGAGGTGTTTTTTGCGAAGTGCCTACCTGTAGATTTTGGCCTCTAGCTCAGCCGGCACCTAGGAAAACCTACCAAACCTGTGCATTTCTGAAAACTAGAGACATAGGGGAATCCAAGGAGGGGTGACTTGCGGGGTCGGACCAGGTTCTGTTACCCAGAATCCTTTGCAAACCTCAAAATGTGGCTAAAAAAACACATGTTCCTCACATTTCTGTGGCAGAAAGTTCTGGAATCTGAGAGGAGCCACAAATTTCCTTCCACCCAGCGTTCCCCCAAGTATCCCGATAAAAATGATACCTCACTTGTGTGGGTAGGCCTAGCGGCAGCGACAGGGAACGCCCCAAAGCACAACGTGGACACATCCAAATTTTTGGAAGAAAACAGAGGTGTTTTTTGCGAAATGCCTACCTGTAGATTTTGGCCTCTAGCTCAGCCGGCACCTAGGGAAACCTACCAAACCTGTGCATTTCTGAAAACTAGAGACCTAGGTGGAATCCAAGGAGGGGTGACTTGCGGAGCTCGGACCAGGTTCTGTTACCCAGAATCCTTTGCAATCCTCAAAATTTGGCTAAAAAAACATATGTTCCTCATATTTCTGTGGCAGAAAGTTCTGGAATCTGAGAGGAGCCACAAATTTCTATCCACCCACCGTTCCCCCAAGTCTCCCGATAAAAATGATATCTCACTTGTGTGGGTAGGCCTAGCGCCCGCTACAGGAAACGCCCCAAAGCGCAACGTGGACACATCCACATTTTTGGAAGAAAACAGAGGTGTTTTTTGCGAAGTGCCTACCTGTAGATTTTGACCTCTAGCTCAGCCGGCACCTAGGGAAACCTACCAAACCTGTGCATTTCTGAAAACTAGAGACCTAGGGGAATCCAAGGAGGGGTGACTTGCGGGGCTCGGACCAGGTTCGTTTACCCTAGAATCCTTTGCAAACCTCAAAATTTGGCTAAAAAAACACATGTTCCTCACATTTCTGTGGCAGAAAGTTCTGGAATCGGAGAGGAGCCACAAATTTCCTTCCACCCAGCGTTCCCCCAAGTCTCCCGATAAAAATGATACCTCACTTGTGTGGGTAGGCCTAGTGCCCGCGACAGGAAATGCCCCAAAGCACAACGTGGACACATCCAAATTTTTGGAAGAAAACAGAGGTGTTTTTTGCGAAGTGCCTACCTGTAGATTTTGGCCTCTAGCTCAGCCGGCACCTAGGGAAACCTACCAAAACTGTGCATTTCTGAAAACTAGAGACCTAGCGGAATCCAAGATGGGGTGACTTGCGGGGCTCGGACCAGGTTCTGTTACCCAGAATCCTTTGCAAACCTCAAAATTTGGCTAAAATAACACATGTTCCTCACATTTCTGTGGCAGAAAGTTGTGGAATCTGAAAGGAGCCACAAATTTCCTTCCACCCAGCGTTCCCCCAAGTCTCCCGATAAAAATGATACCTCACTTTTGTGGGTAGGCCTAGCGCCCGCGACAGGAAACGCCCCAAAGCGCAATGTGGACACATCCACATTTTTGGAAGAAAACCTACCAAACCTGTGCATTTCTGAAAACTAGAGACCTAGGGGAATCCAAGATCGGGTGACTTGCGGGGCTCGGACCAGGTTCTGTTACCCAGAAACCTTTGCAAAACTCAAAATTTGGCTAAAAAAACACATGTTCCTCACATTTCTGTGGCAGAAAGTTCTGGAATCTGAGAGGAGCCACAAATTTCCTTCCACCCAGCGTTCCCCCAAGTCTCCCGATAAAAATGATACCTCACTTGTGTGGGTAGGCCTAGCGCCCGCGACAGGAAACGCCCCAAAGCGCAACGTCCAAATTTATGGAAGAAAACAGAGGTGTTTTTTGCGAAGTGCCTACCTGTAGATTTTGGCCTCTAGCTCAGCCAGCACCTAGGGAAACCTACCAAACCTGTGCATTTCTGAAAACTAGAGACCGAGGGGAATCCAAGGAGGGGTGACTTGTGGGGCTCGGACCAGGTTCTGTTACCCAGAATCCTTTGCAAACCTCAAAATTTGGCTAAAAAAACACATGTTCCTCACATTTCTGTGGCAGAAAGTTCTGGAATTTGAGAGGAGCCACAAATTTCCTTCCACCCAGCGTTCCCCCAAGTCTCCCGATAAAAATGATACCTCACTTGTGTGGGTAGGCCTAGCGCCCGCGACAGGAAACGCCCCAAAGCGCAACGTGGACACATCCAAATTTTTGGAAGAAAACAGAGGTGTTTTTTGCGAAGTGCCTACCTGTAGATTTTGGCCTCTAGCTCAGCCGGCACCTAGGGAAACCTACCAAACCTGTGCATTTCTGAAAACTAGAGACCTAGGGGAATCCAAGGAGGGGTGACTTGCGGGGCTCGGACCAGGTTCTGTTACCCAGAATCCTTTGAAAACCTCATAATTTGGCTAAAAAAACACATGTTCCTCACATTTCTGTGGCAGAAAGTTCTGGAATCTGAGAGGAGCCACAAATTTCCTTCCACCCAGCGTTCCCCCAAGTCTCCCGATAAAAATGATACCTCACTTTTGTGGGTAGGCCTAGCGCGCGCGACAGGAAATGCCCCAAAGCGAAATGTGGACACATCCACATTTTTGGAAGAAAACAGAGGTGTTTTTTGCGAAGTGCCTACCTGTAGATTTTGGCCTCTAGCTCAGCCGGCACCTAGGGAAACCTACCAAACCTGTGTATTTCTGAAAACTAGAGACCTTGGGGAATCCAAGATGGGGTGACTTGCGGGGCTCGGACCAGGTTCTGTTACCCAGAAACCTTTGCAAAACTCAAAATTTGGCTAAAAAAACACATGTTCCTCACATTTCTGTGGCAGAAAGTTCTGGAATCTGAGGGGAGCCACAAATGTCCTTCCACCCAGCGTTCCCCCAAGTCTCCCGATAAAAATGATACATCACTTGTGTGGGTAGGCCTAGCGCCCGCGACAGGAAACGCCCCAAAGCGCAACGTCCAAATTTTTGGAAGAAAACAGAGGTGTTTTTTGCGAAGTGCCTACCTGTAGATTTTGGCCTCTAGCTCAGCCAGCACCTAGGGAAACCTACCAAACCTGTGCATTTCTGAAAACTAGAGACCGAGGGGAATCCAAGGAGTGGTGACTTGTGGGGCTCGGACCAGGTTCTGTTACCCAGAATCCTTTGCAAACCTCAAAATTTGGCTAAAAAAACACATGTTCCTCACATTTCTGTGGCAGAAAGTTCTGGAATTTGAGAGGAGCCACAAATTTCCTTCCACCCAGCGTTCCCCCAAGTCTCCCGATAAAAATGATACCTCACTTTTGTGGGTAGGCCTAGCGCGCGCGACAGGAAATGCCCCAAAGCGAAATGTGGACACATCCACATTTTTGGAAGAAAACAGAGGTGTTTTTTGCGAAGTGCCTACCTGTAGATTTTGGCCTCTAGCTCAGCCGGCACCTAGGGAAACCTACCAAACCTGTGCATTTCTGAAAACTAGAGACCTTGGGGAATCCAAGATGGGGTGACTTGCGGGGCTCGGACCAGGTTCTGTTACCCAGAAACCTTTGCAAAACTAAAAATTTGGCTAAAAAAACACATGTTCCTCTCATTTCTGTGGCAGAAAGTTCTGGAATCTGAGGGGAGCCACAAATTTCCTTCCACCCAGCGTTCCCCCAAGTCTCCCGATAAAAATGATACCTCACTTGTGTGGGTAGGCCTAGCGCCCGCGACAGGAAACGCCCCAAAGCGCAACGTCCAAATTTTTGGAAGAAAACAGAGGTGTTTTTTGCGAAGTGCCTACCTGTAGATTTTGGCCTCTAGCTCAGCCAGCACCTAGGGAAACCTACCAAACCTGTGCATTTCTGAAAACTAGAGACCGAGGGGAATCCAAGGAGTGGTGACTTGTGGGGCTCGGACCAGGTTCTGTTACCCAGAATCCTTTGCAAACCTCAAAATTTGGCTAAAAAAACACATGTTCCTCAAATTTCTGTGGCAGAAAGTTCTGGAATTTGAGAGGAGCCACAAATTTCCTTCCACCCAGCGTTCCCCCAAGTCTCCCGATAAAAATGATACCTCACTTGTGTGGGTAGGCCTAGCGCCCGCGACAGGAAACGCCCCAAAGCGCAACGTGGACACATCCAAATTTTTGGAAGAAAACAGAGGTGTTTTTTGCGAAGTGCCTACCAGTAGATTTTGGCCTCTAGCTCAGCCGGCACCTAGGGAAAACTACCAAACCTGTGTATTTCTGAAAACTAGAGACGTGGGGGAATCCAAGGAGGGGTGACTTGCGGGGCTCGGACCAGGTTCTGTTACCCAGAAACCTTTGCAAAACTCAAAATTTGGCTAAAAAAACACATGTTCCTCACATTTCTGTGGCAGAAAGTTCTGGAATCTGAGAGGAGCCACAAATTTCCTTCCACCCAGCGTTCCCCCAAGTCTCCCGATAAAAATGATACCTCACTTGTGTGGGTAGGCCTAGCGCCCGCGACAGGAAACGCCTCAAAGCGCAACGTCCAAATTTTTGGAAGAAAACAGAGGTGTTTTTTGCGAAGTGCCTACCTGTAGATTTTGGCCTCTAGCTCAGCCAGCACCTAGGGAAACCTACCAAACCTGTGCATTTCTGAAAACTAGAGACCGAGGGGAATCCAAGGAGGGGTGACTTGTGGGGCTCGGACCAGGTTCTGTTACCCAGAATCCTTTGCAAACCTCAAAATTTGGCTAAAAAAACACATGTTCCTCACATTTCTGTGGCAGAAAGTTCTGGAATTTGAGAGGAGCCACAAATTTCCTTCCACCCAGCGTTCCCCCAAGTCTCCCGATAAAAATGATACCTCACTTGTGTGGGTAGTCCTAGCGCCCGCGACAGCAAACGCCCCAAAGCGCAACGTGGACACATCCAAATTTTTGCAAGAAAACAGAGGTGTTTTTTGCGAAGTGCCTACCTGTAGATTTTGGCCTCTAGCTCAGCCGGCACCTAGGGAAACCTACCAAACCTGTGCATTTCTGAAAACTAGAGACATAGGGGAATCCAAGGAGGGGTGACTTGCGGGGTCGGACCAGGTTCTGTTACCCAGAATCCTTTGCAAACCTCAAAATGTGGCTAAAAAAACACATGTTCCTCACATTTCTGTGGCAGAAAGTTCTGGAATCTGAGAGGAGCCACAAATTTCCTTCCACCCAGCGTTCCCCCAAGTCTCCCGATAAAAATGATACCTCACTTGTGTGGGTAGGCCTAGCGCCCGCGACAGGAAACGCCCCAAAGCGCAACGTGGACACATCCAAATTTTTGGAAGAAAACAGAGGTGTTTTTTGCGAAGTGCCTACCAGTAGATTTTGGCCTCTAGCTCAGCCGGCACCTGAGGAAACCTACCAAACCTGTGTATTTCTGAAAACTAGAGACGTAGGGGAATCCAAGGAGGGGTGACTTGCGGGGCTCGGACCAGGTTCTGTTACCCAGAAACCTTTGCAAAACTCAAAATTTGGCTAAAAAAACACATGTTCCTCACATTTCTGTGGCAGAAAGTTCTGGAATTTGAGAGGAGCCACAAATTTCCTTCCACCCAGCGTTCCCCCAAGTCTCCCGATAAAAATGATACCTCACTTGTGTGGGTAGGCCTAGCGCCCGCGACAGGAAACGCCCCAAAGCGCAACGTGGATACATCCAAATTTTTGGAAGAAAACAGAGGTGTTTTTTGCGAAGTGCCTACCAGTAGATTTTGGCCTCTAGCTCAGCCGGCACCTAGGGAAACCTACCAAACCTGTGTATTTCTGAAAACTAGAGACGTAGGGGAATCCAAGGAGGGGTGACTTGGGGGCTCGGACCAGGTTCTGTTACCCAGAAACCTTTGCAAAACTCAAAATTTGGCTAAAAAAACACATGTTCCTCACATTTCTGTGGCAGAAAGTTCTGGAATCTGAGAGGAGCCACAAATTTCCTTCCACCCAGCGTTCCCCCAAGTCTCCCGATAAAAATGATACCTCACTTGTGTGGGTAGGCCTAGCGCCCGCGACAGGAAACGCCCCAAAGCGCAACGTCCAAATTTTTGGAAGAAAACAGAGGTGTTTTTTGCGAAGTGCCTACCTGTAGATTTTGGCCTCTAGCTCAGCCAGCACCTAGGGAAACCTACCAAACCTGTGCATTTCTGAAAACTAGAGACCGAGGGGAATCCAAGGAGGGGTGACTTGTGGGGCTCGGACCAGGTTCTGTTACCCAGAATCCTTTGCAAACCTCAAAATTTGGCTAAAAAAACACATGTTCCTCACATTTCTGTGGCAGAAAGTTCTGGAATTTGAGAGGAGCCACAAATTTCCTTCCACCCAGCGTTCCCCCAAGTCTCCCGATAAAAATGATACCTCACTTGTGTGGGTAGTCCTAGCGCCCGCGACAGCAAACGCCCCAAAGCGCAACGTGGACACATCCAAATTTTTGCAAGAAAACAGAGGTGTTTTTTGCGAAGTGCCTACCTGTAGATTTTGGCCTCTAGCTCAGCCGGCACCTAGGGAAACCTACCAAACCTGTGCATTTCTGAAAACTAGAGACATAGGGGAATCCAAGGAGGGGTGACTTGCGGGGTCGGACCAGGTTCTGTTACCCAGAATCCTTTGCAAACCTCAAAATGTGGCTAAAAAAACACATGTTCCTCACATTTCTGTGGCAGAAAGTTCTGGAATCTGAGAGGAGCCACAAATTTCCTTCCACCCAGCGTTCCCCCAAGTATCCCGATAAAAATGATACCTCACTTGTGTGGGTAGTCCTAGCGCCCGCGACAGCAAACGCCCCAAAGCGCAACGTGGACACATCCAAATTTTTGCAAGAAAACAGAGGTGTTTTTTGCGAAGTGCCTACCTGTAGATTTTGGCCTCTAGCTCAGCCGGCACCTAGGGAAACCTACCAAACCTGTGCATTTCTGAAAACTAGAGACATAGGGGAATCCAAGGAGGGGTGACTTGCGGGGTCGGACCAGGTTCTGTTACCCAGAATCCTTTGCAAACCTCAAAATGTGGCTAAAAAAACACATGTTCCTCACATTTCTGTGGCAGAAAGTTCTGGAATCTGAGAGGAGCCACAAATTTCCTTCCACCCAGCGTTCCCCCAAGTATCCCGATAAAAATGATACCTCACTTGTGTGGGTAGGCCTAGCGGCAGCGACAGGAAACGCCCCAAAGCACAACGTGGACACATCCAAATTTTTGGAAGAAAACAGAGGTGTTTTTTGCGAAATGCCTACCTGTAGATTTTGGCCTCTAGCTCAGCCGGCACCTAGGGAAACCTACCAAACCTGTGCATTTCTGAAAACTAGAGACCTAGGTGGAATCCAAGGAGGGGTGACTTGCGGAGCTCGGACCAGGTTCTGTTACCCAGAATCCTTTGCAATCCTCAAAATTTGGCTAAAAAAACATATGTTCCTCATATTTCTGTGGCAGAAAGTTCTGGAATCTGAGAGGAGCCACAAATTTCTATCCACCCACCGTTCCCCCAAGTCTCCCGATAAAAAATGATATCTCACTTGTGTGGGTAGGCCTAGCGCCCGCTACAGGAAACGCCCCAAAGCGCAACGTGGACACATCCACATTTTTGGAAGAAAACAGAGGTGTTTTTTGCGAAGTGCCTACCTGTAGATTTTGACCTCTAGCTCAGCCGGCACCTAGGGAAACCTACCAAACCTGTGCATTTCTGAAAACTAGAGACCTAGGGGAATCCAAGGAGGGGTGACTTGCGGGGCTCGGACCAGGTTCGTTTACCCTAGAATCCTTTGCAAACCTCAAAATTTGGCTAAAAAAACACATGTTCCTCACATTTCTGTGGCAGAAAGTTCTGGAATCGGAGAGGAGCCACAAATTTCCTTCCACCCAGCGTTCCCCCAAGTCTCCCGATAAAAATGATACCTCACTTGTGTGGGTAGGCCTAGTGCCCGCGACAGGAAATGCCCCAAAGCGCAACGTGGACACATCCAAATTTTTGGAAGAAAACAGAGGTGTTTTTTGCGAAGTGCCTACCTGTAGATTTTGGCCTCTAGCTCAGCCGGCACCTAGGGAAACCTACCAAAACTGTGCATTTCTGAAAACTAGAGACCTAGCGGAATCCAAGATGGGGTGACTTGCGGGGCTCGGACCAGGTTCTGTTACCCAGAATCCTTTGCAAACCTCAAAATTTGGCTAAAATAACACATGTTCCTCACATTTCTGTGGCAGAAAGTTGTGGAATCTGAAAGGAGCCACAAATTTCCTTCCACCCAGCGTTCCCCCAAGTCTCCCGATAAAAATGATACCTCACTTTTGTGGGTAGGCCTAGCGCCCGCGACAGGAAACGCCCCAAAGCGCAATGTGGACACATCCACATTTTTGGAAGAAAACCTACCAAACCTGTGCATTTCTGAAAACTAGAGACCTAGGGGAATCCAAGATCGGGTGACTTGCGGGGCTCGGACCAGGTTCTGTTTCCCAGAAACCTTTGCAAAACTCAAAATTTGGCTAAAAAATCACATGTTCCTCACATTTCTGTGGCAGAAAGTTCTGGAATCTGAGAGGAGCCACAAATTTCCTTCCACCCAGCGTTCCCCCAAGTCTCCCGATAAAAATGATACCTCACTTGTGTGGGTAGGCCTAGCGCCCGCGACAGGAAACGCCCCAAAGCGCAACGTCCACATTTTTGGAAGAAAACAGAGGTGTTTTTTGCGAAGTGCCTACCTGTAGATTTTGGCCTCTAGCTCAGCCAGCACCTAGGGAAACCTACCAAACCTGTGCATTTCTGAAAACTAGAGACCGAGGGGAATCCAAGGAGGGGTGACTTGTGGGGCTCGGACCAGGTTCTGTTACCCAGAATCCTTTGCAAACCTCAAAATTTGGCTAAAAAAACACATGTTCCTCACATTTCTGTGGCAGAAAGTTCTGGAATTTGAGAGGAGCCACAAATTTCCTTCCACCCAGCGTTCCCCCAAGTCTCCCGATAAAAATGATACCTCACTTGTGTGGGTAGTCCTAGCGCCCGCGACAGCAAACGCCCCAAAGCGCAACGTGGACACATCCAAATTTTTGCAAGAAAACAGAGGTGTTTTTTGCGAAGTGCCTACCTGTAGATTTTGGCCTCTAGCTCAGCCGGCACCTAGGAAAACCTACCAAACCTGTGCATTTCTGAAAACTAGAGACATAGGGGAATCCAAGGAGGGGTGACTTGCGGGGTCGGACCAGGTTCTGTTACCCAGAATCCTTTGCAAACCTCAAAATGTGGCTAAAAAAACACATGTTCCTCACATTTCTGTGGCAGAAAGTTCTGGAATCTGAGAGGAGCCACAAATTTCCTTCCACCCAGCGTTCCCCCAAGTATCCCGATAAAAATGATACCTCACTTGTGTGGGTAGGCCTAGCGGCAGCGACAGGGAACGCCCCAAAGCACAACGTGGACACATCCAAATTTTTGGAAGAAAACAGAGGTGTTTTTTGCGAAATGCCTACCTGTAGATTTTGGCCTCTAGCTCAGCCGGCACCTAGGGAAACCTACCAAACCTGTGCATTTCTGAAAACTAGAGACCTAGGTGGAATCCAAGGAGGGGTGACTTGCGGAGCTCGGACCAGGTTCTGTTACCCAGAATCCTTTGCAATCCTCAAAATTTGGCTAAAAAAACATATGTTCCTCATATTTCTGTGGCAGAAAGTTCTGGAATCTGAGAGGAGCCACAAATTTCTATCCACCCACCGTTCCCCCAAGTCTCCCGATAAAAATGATATCTCACTTGTGTGGGTAGGCCTAGCGCCCGCTACAGGAAACGCCCCAAAGCGCAACGTGGACACATCCACATTTTTGGAAGAAAACAGAGGTGTTTTTTGCGAAGTGCCTACCTGTAGATTTTGACCTCTAGCTCAGCCGGCACCTAGGGAAACCTACCAAACCTGTGCATTTCTGAAAACTAGAGACCTAGGGGAATCCAAGGAGGGGTGACTTGCGGGGCTCGGACCAGGTTCGTTTACCCTAGAATCCTTTGCAAACCTCAAAATTTGGCTAAAAAAACACATGTTCCTCACATTTCTGTGGCAGAAAGTTCTGGAATCGGAGAGGAGCCACAAATTTCCTTCCACCCAGCGTTCCCCCAAGTCTCCCGATAAAAATGATACCTCACTTGTGTGGGTAGGCCTAGTGCCCGCGACAGGAAATGCCCCAAAGCACAACGTGGACACATCCAAATTTTTGGAAGAAAACAGAGGTGTTTTTTGCGAAGTGCCTACCTGTAGATTTTGGCCTCTAGCTCAGCCGGCACCTAGGGAAACCTACCAAAACTGTGCATTTCTGAAAACTAGAGACCTAGCGGAATCCAAGATGGGGTGACTTGCGGGGCTCGGACCAGGTTCTGTTACCCAGAATCCTTTGCAAACCTCAAAATTTGGCTAAAATAACACATGTTCCTCACATTTCTGTGGCAGAAAGTTGTGGAATCTGAAAGGAGCCACAAATTTCCTTCCACCCAGCGTTCCCCCAAGTCTCCCGATAAAAATGATACCTCACTTTTGTGGGTAGGCCTAGCGCCCGCGACAGGAAACGCCCCAAAGCGCAATGTGGACACATCCACATTTTTGGAAGAAAACCTACCAAACCTGTGCATTTCTGAAAACTAGAGACCTAGGGGAATCCAAGATCGGGTGACTTGCGGGGCTCGGACCAGGTTCTGTTACCCAGAAACCTTTGCAAAACTCAAAATTTGGCTAAAAAAACACATGTTCCTCACATTTCTGTGGCAGAAAGTTCTGGAATCTGAGAGGAGCCACAAATTTCCTTCCACCCAGCGTTCCCCCAAGTCTCCCGATAAAAATGATACCTCACTTGTGTGGGTAGGCCTAGCGCCCGCGACAGGAAACGCCCCAAAGCGCAACGTCCAAATTTATGGAAGAAAACAGAGGTGTTTTTTGCGAAGTGCCTACCTGTAGATTTTGGCCTCTAGCTCAGCCAGCACCTAGGGAAACCTACCAAACCTGTGCATTTCTGAAAACTAGAGACCGAGGGGAATCCAAGGAGGGGTGACTTGTGGGGCTCGGACCAGGTTCTGTTACCCAGAATCCTTTGCAAACCTCAAAATTTGGCTAAAAAAACACATGTTCCTCACATTTCTGTGGCAGAAAGTTCTGGAATTTGAGAGGAGCCACAAATTTCCTTCCACCCAGCGTTCCCCCAAGTCTCCCGATAAAAATGATACCTCACTTGTGTGGGTAGGCCTAGCGCCCGCGACAAGAAACGCCCCAAAGCGCAACGTGGACACATCCAAATTTTTGGAAGAAAACAGAGGTGTTTTTTGCGAAGTGCCTACCTGTAGATTTTGGCCTCTAGCTCAGCCGGCACCTAGGGAAACCTACCAAACCTGTGCATTTCTGAAAACTAGAGACCTAGGGGAATCCAAGGAGGGGTGACTTGCGGGGCTCGGACCAGGTTCTGTTACCCAGAATCCTTTGAAAACCTCATAATTTGGCTAAAAAAACACATGTTCCTCACATTTCTGTGGCAGAAAGTTCTGGAATCTGAGAGGAGCCACAAATTTCCTTCCACCCAGCGTTCCCCCAAGTCTCCCGATAAAAATGATACCTCACTTTTGTGGGTAGGCCTAGCGCGCGCGACAGGAAATGCCCCAAAGCGAAATGTGGACACATCCACATTTTTGGAAGAAAACAGAGGTGTTTTTTGCGAAGTGCCTACCTGTAGATTTTGGCCTCTAGCTCAGCCGGCACCTAGGGAAACCTACCAAACCTGTGCATTTCTGAAAACTAGAGACCTTGGGGAATCCAAGATGGGGTGACTTGCGGGGCTCGGACCAGGTTCTGTTACCCAGAAACCTTTGCAAAACTCAAAATTTGGCTAAAAAAACACATGTTCCTCACATTTCTGTGGCAGAAAGTTCTGGAATCTGAGGGGAGCCACAAATGTCCTTCCACCCAGCGTTCCCCCAAGTCTCCCGATAAAAATGATACATCACTTGTGTGGGTAGGCCTAGCGCCCGCGACAGGAAACGCCCCAAAGCGCAACGTCCAAATTTTTGGAAGAAAACAGAGGTGTTTTTTGCGAAGTGCCTACCTGTAGATTTTGGCCTCTAGCTCAGCCAGCACCTAGGGAAACCTACCAAACCTGTGCATTTCTGAAAACTAGAGACCGAGGGGAATCCAAGGAGTGGTGACTTGTGGGGCTCGGACCAGGTTCTGTTACCCAGAATCCTTTGCAAACCTCAAAATTTGGCTAAAAAAACACATGTTCCTCACATTTCTGTGGCAGAAAGTTCTGGAATTTGAGAGGAGCCACAAATTTCCTTCCACCCAGCGTTCCCCCAAGTCTCCCGATAAAAATGATACCTCACTTTTGTGGGTAGGCCTAGCGCGCGCGACAGGAAATGCCCCAAAGCGAAATGTGGACACATCCACATTTTTGGAAGAAAACAGAGGTGTTTTTTGCGAAGTGCCTACCTGTAGATTTTGGCCTCTAGCTCAGCCGGCACCTAGGGAAACCTACCAAACCTGTGCATTTCTGAAAACTAGAGACCTTGGGGAATCCAAGATGGGGTGACTTGCGGGGCTCGGACCAGGTTCTGTTACCCAGAAACCTTTGCAAAACTAAAAATTTGGCTAAAAAAACACATGTTCCTCTCATTTCTGTGGCAGAAAGTTCTGGAATCTGAGGGGAGCCACAAATTTCCTTCCACCCAGCGTTCCCCCAAGTCTCCCGATAAAAATGATACCTCACTTGTGTGGGTAGGCCTAGCGCCCGCGACAGGAAACGCCCCAAAGCGCAACGTCCAAATTTTTGGAAGAAAACAGAGGTGTTTTTTGCGAAGTGCCTACCTGTAGATTTTGGCCTCTAGCTCAGCCAGCACCTAGGGAAACCTACCAAACCTGTGCATTTCTGAAAACTAGAGACCGAGGGGAATCCAAGGAGTGGTGACTTGTGGGGCTCGGACCAGGTTCTGTTACCCAGAATCCTTTGCAAACCTCAAAATTTGGCTAAAAAAACACATGTTCCTCAAATTTCTGTGGCAGAAAGTTCTGGAATTTGAGAGGAGCCACAAATTTCCTTCCACCCAGCGTTCCCCCAAGTCTCCCGATAAAAATGATACCTCACTTGTGTGGGTAGGCCTAGCGCCCGCGACAGGAAACGCCCCAAAGCGCAACGTGGACACATCCAAATTTTTGGAAGAAAACAGAGGTGTTTTTTGCGAAGTGCCTACCAGTAGATTTTGGCCTCTAGCTCAGCCGGCACCTAGGGAAACCTACCAAACCTGTGTATTTCTGAAAACTAGAGACGTAGGGGAATCCAAGGAGGGGTGACTTGCGGGGCTCGGACCAGGTTCTGTTACCCAGAAACCTTTGCAAAACTCAAAATTTGGCTAAAAAAACACATGTTCCTCACATTTCTGTGGCAGAAAGTTGTGGAATCTGAAAGGAGCCACAAATTTCCTTCCACCCAGCGTTCCCCCAAGTCTCCCGATAAAAATGATACCTCACTTTTGTGGGTAGGCCTAGCGCCCGCGACAGGAAACGCCCCAAAGCGCAATGTGGACACATCCACATTTTTGGAAGAAAACCTACCAAACCTGTGCATTTCTGAAAACTAGAGACCTAGGGGAATCCAAGATCGGGTGACTAGCGGGGCTCGGACCAGGTTCTGTTACCCAGAAACCTTTGCAAAACTCAAAATTTGGCTAAAAAAACACATGTTCCTCACATTTCTGTGGCAGAAAGTTCTGGAATCTGAGAGGAGCCACAAATTTCCTTCCACCCAGCGTTCCCCCAAGTCTCCCGATAAAAATGATACCTCACTTGTGTGGGTAGGCCTAGCGCCCGCGACAGGAAACGCCCCAAAGCGCAACGTCCAAATTTATGGAAGAAAACAGAGGTGTTTTTTGCGAAGTGCCTACCTGTAGATTTTGGCCTCTAGCTCAGCCAGCACCTAGGGAAACCTACCAAACCTGTGCATTTCTGAAAACTAGAGACCGAGGGGAATCCAAGGAGGGGTGACTTGTGGGGCTCGGACCAGGTTCTGTTACCCAGAATCCTTTGCAAACCTCAAAATTTGGCTAAAAAAACACATGTTCCTCACATTTCTGTGGCAGAAAGTTCTGGAATTTGAGAGGAGCCACAAATTTCCTTCCACCCAGCGTTCCCCCAAGTCTCCCGATAAAAATGATACCTCACTTGTGTGGGTAGGCCTAGCGCCCGCGACAAGAAACGCCCCAAAGCGCAACGTGGACACATCCAAATTTTTGGAAGAAAACAGAGGTGTTTTTTGCGAAGTGCCTACCTGTAGATTTTGGCCTCTAGCTCAGCCGGCACCTAGGGAAACCTACCAAACCTGTGCATTTCTGAAAACTAGAGACCTAGGGGAATCCAAGGAGGGGTGACTTGCGGGGCTCGGACCAGGTTCTGTTACCCAGAATCCTTTGAAAACCTCATAATTTGGCTAAAAAAACACATGTTCCTCACATTTCTGTGGCAGAAAGTTCTGGAATCTGAGAGGAGCCACAAATTTCCTTCCACCCAGCGTTCCCCCAAGTCTCCCGATAAAAATGATACCTCACTTTTGTGGGTAGGCCTAGCGCGCGCGACAGGAAATGCCCCAAAGCGAAATGTGGACACATCCACATTTTTGGAAGAAAACAGAGGTGTTTTTTGCGAAGTGCCTACCTGTAGATTTTGGCCTCTAGCTCAGCCGGCACCTAGGGAAACCTACCAAACCTGTGCATTTCTGAAAACTAGAGACCTTGGGGAATCCAAGATGGGGTGACTTGCGGGGCTCGGACCAGGTTCTGTTACCCAGAAACCTTTGCAAAACTCAAAATTTGGCTAAAAAAACACATGTTCCTCACATTTCTGTGGCAGAAAGTTCTGGAATCTGAGGGGAGCCACAAATGTCCTTCCACCCAGCGTTCCCCCAAGTCTCCCGATAAAAATGATACATCACTTGTGTGGGTAGGCCTAGCGCCCGCGACAGGAAACGCCCCAAAGCGCAACGTCCAAATTTTTGGAAGAAAACAGAGGTGTTTTTTGCGAAGTGCCTACCTGTAGATTTTGGCCTCTAGCTCAGCCAGCACCTAGGGAAACCTACCAAACCTGTGCATTTCTGAAAACTAGAGACCGAGGGGAATCCAAGGAGTGGTGACTTGTGGGGCTCGGACCAGGTTCTGTTACCCAGAATCCTTTGCAAACCTCAAAATTTGGCTAAAAAAACACATGTTCCTCACATTTCTGTGGCAGAAAGTTCTGGAATTTGAGAGGAGCCACAAATTTCCTTCCACCCAGCGTTCCCCCAAGTCTCCCGATAAAAATGATACCTCACTTTTGTGGGTAGGCCTAGCGCGCGCGACAGGAAATGCCCCAAAGCGAAATGTGGACACATCCACATTTTTGGAAGAAAACAGAGGTGTTTTTTGCGAAGTGCCTACCTGTAGATTTTGGCCTCTAGCTCAGCCGGCACCTAGGGAAACCTACCAAACCTGTGCATTTCTGAAAACTAGAGACCTTGGGGAATCCAAGATGGGGTGACTTGCGGGGCTCGGACCAGGTTCTGTTACCCAGAAACCTTTGCAAAACTAAAAATTTGGCTAAAAAAACACATGTTCCTCTCATTTCTGTGGCAGAAAGTTCTGGAATCTGAGGGGAGCCACAAATTTCCTTCCACCCAGCGTTCCCCCAAGTCTCCCGATAAAAATGATACCTCACTTGTGTGGGTAGGCCTAGCGCCCGCGACAGGAAACGCCCCAAAGCGCAACGTCCAAATTTTTGGAAGAAAACAGAGGTGTTTTTTGCGAAGTGCCTACCTGTAGATTTTGGCCTCTAGCTCAGCCAGCACCTAGGGAAACCTACCAAACCTGTGCATTTCTGAAAACTAGAGACCGAGGGGAATCCAAGGAGTGGTGACTTGTGGGGCTCGGACCAGGTTCTGTTACCCAGAATCCTTTGCAAACCTCAAAATTTGGCTAAAAAAACACATGTTCCTCAAATTTCTGTGGCAGAAAGTTCTGGAATTTGAGAGGAGCCACAAATTTCCTTCCACCCAGCGTTCCCCCAAGTCTCCCGATAAAAATGATACCTCACTTGTGTGGGTAGGCCTAGCGCCCGCGACAGGAAACGCCCCAAAGCGCAACGTGGACACATCCAAATTTTTGGAAGAAAACAGAGGTGTTTTTTGCGAAGTGCCTACCAGTAGATTTTGGCCTCTAGCTCAGCCGGCACCTAGGGAAACCTACCAAACCTGTGTATTTCTGAAAACTAGAGACGTAGGGGAATCCAAGGAGGGGTGACTTGCGGGGCTCGGACCAGGTTCTGTTACCCAGAAACCTTTGCAAAACTCAAAATTTGGCTAAAAAAACACATGTTCCTCACATTTCTGTGGCAGAAAGTTCTGGAATCTGAGAGGAGCCACAAATTTCCTTCCACCCAGCGTTCCCCCAAGTCTCCCGATAAAAATGATACCTCACTTGTGTGGGTAGGCCTAGCGCCCGCGACAGGAAACGCCTCAAAGCGCAACGTCCAAATTTTTGGAAGAAAACAGAGGTGTTTTTTGCGAAGTGCCTACCTGTAGATTTTGGCCTCTAGCTCAGCCAGCACCTAGGGAAACCTACCAAACCTGTGCATTTCTGAAAACTAGAGACCGAGGGGAATCCAAGGAGGGGTGACTTGTGGGGCTCGGACCAGGTTCTGTTACCCAGAATCCTTTGCAAACCTCAAAATTTGGCTAAAAAAACACATGTTCCTCACATTTCTGTGGCAGAAAGTTCTGGAATTTGAGAGGAGCCACAAATTTCCTTCCACCCAGCGTTCCCCCAAGTCTCCCGATAAAAATGATACCTCACTTGTGTGGGTAGTCCTAGCGCCCGCGACAGCAAACGCCCCAAAGCGCAACGTGGACACATCCAAATTTTTGCAAGAAAACAGAGGTGTTTTTTGCGAAGTGCCTACCTGTAGATTTTGGCCTCTAGCTCAGCCGGCACCTAGGGAAACCTACCAAACCTGTGCATTTCTGAAAACTAGAGACATAGGGGAATCCAAGGAGGGGTGACTTGCGGGGTCGGACCAGGTTCTGTTACCCAGAATCCTTTGCAAACCTCAAAATGTGGCTAAAAAAACACATGTTCCTCACATTTCTGTGGCAGAAAGTTCTGGAATCTGAGAGGAGCCACAAATTTCCTTCCACCCAGCGTTCCCCCAAGTCTCCCGATAAAAATGATACCTCACTTGTGTGGGTAGGCCTAGCGCCCGCGACAGGAAACGCCCCAAAGCGCAACGTGGACACATCCAAATTTTTGGAAGAAAACAGAGGTGTTTTTTGCGAAGTGCCTACCAGTAGATTTTGGCCTCTAGCTCAGCCGGCACCTGAGGAAACCTACCAAACCTGTGTATTTCTGAAAACTAGAGACGTAGGGGAATCCAAGGAGGGGTGACTTGCGGGGCTCGGACCAGGTTCTGTTACCCAGAAACCTTTGCAAAACTCAAAATTTGGCTAAAAAAACACATGTTCCTCACATTTCTGTGGCAGAAAGTTCTGGAATTTGAGAGGAGCCACAAATTTCCTTCCACCCAGCGTTCCCCCAAGTCTCCCGATAAAAATGATACCTCACTTGTGTGGGTAGGCCTAGCGCCCGCGACAGGAAACGCCCCAAAGCGCAACGTGGACACATCCAAATTTTTGGAAGAAAACAGAGGTGTTTTTTGCGAAGTGCCTACCAGTAGATTTTGGCCTCTAGCTCAGCCGGCACCTAGGGAAACCTACCAAACCTGTGTATTTCTGAAAACTAGAGACGTAGGGGAATCCAAGGAGGGGTGACTTGGGGGCTCGGACCAGGTTCTGTTACCCAGAAACCTTTGCAAAACTCAAAATTTGGCTAAAAAAACACATGTTCCTCACATTTCTGTGGCAGAAAGTTCTGGAATCTGAGAGGAGCCACAAATTTCCTTCCACCCAGCGTTCCCCCAAGTCTCCCGATAAAAATGATACCTCACTTGTGTGGGTAGGCCTAGCGCCCGCGACAGGAAACGCCCCAAAGCGCAACGTCCAAATTTTTGGAAGAAAACAGAGGTGTTTTTTGCGAAGTGCCTACCTGTAGATTTTGGCCTCTAGCTCAGCCAGCACCTAGGGAAACCTACCAAACCTGTGCATTTCTGAAAACTAGAGACCGAGGGGAATCCAAGGAGGGGTGACTTGTGGGGCTCGGACCAGGTTCTGTTACCCAGAATCCTTTGCAAACCTCAAAATTTGGCTAAAAAAACACATGTTCCTCACATTTCTGTGGCAGAAAGTTCTGGAATTTGAGAGGAGCCACAAATGTCCTTCCACCCAGCGTTCCCCCAAGTCTCCCGATAAAAATGATACCTCACTTGTGTGGGTAGTCCTAGCGCCCGCGACAGCAAACGCCCCAAAGCGCAACGTGGACACATCCAAATTTTTGCAAGAAAACAGAGGTGTTTTTTGCGAAGTGCCTACCTGTAGATTTTGGCCTCTAGCTCAGCCGGCACCTAGGGAAACCTACCAAACCTGTGCATTTCTGAAAACTAGAGACATAGGGGAATCCAAGGAGGGGTGACTTGCGGGGTCGGACCAGGTTCTGTTACCCAGAATCCTTTGCAAACCTCAAAATGTGGCTAAAAAAACACATGTTCCTCACATTTCTGTGGCAGAAAGTTCTGGAATCTGAGAGGAGCCACAAATTTCCTTCCACCCAGCGTTCCCCCAAGTATCCCGATAAAAATGATACCTCACTTGTGTGGGTAGTCCTAGCGCCCGCGACAGCAAACGCCCCAAAGCGCAACGTGGACACATCCAAATTTTTGCAAGAAAACAGAGGTGTTTTTTGCGAAGTGCCTACCTGTAGATTTTGGCCTCTAGCTCAGCCGGCACCTAGGGAAACCTACCAAACCTGTGCATTTCTGAAAACTAGAGACATAGGGGAATCCAAGGAGGGGTGACTTGCGGGGTCGGACCAGGTTCTGTTACCCAGAATCCTTTGCAAACCTCAAAATGTGGCTAAAAAAACACATGTTCCTCACATTTCTGTGGCAGAAAGTTCTGGAATCTGAGAGGAGCCACAAATTTCCTTCCACCCAGCGTTCCCCCAAGTATCCCGATAAAAATGATACCTCACTTGTGTGGGTAGGCCTAGCGGCAGCGACAGGAAACGCCCCAAAGCACAACGTGGACACATCCAAATTTTTGGAAGAAAACAGAGGTGTTTTTTGCGAAATGCCTACCTGTAGATTTTGGCCTCTAGCTCAGCCGGCACCTAGGGAAACCTACCAAACCTGTGCATTTCTGAAAACTAGAGACCTAGGTGGAATCCAAGGAGGGGTGACTTGCGGAGCTCGGACCAGGTTCTGTTACCCAGAATCCTTTGCAATCCTCAAAATTTGGCTAAAAAAACATATGTTCCTCATATTTCTGTGGCAGAAAGTTCTGGAATCTGAGAGGAGCCACAAATTTCTATCCACCCACCGTTCCCCCAAGTCTCCCGATAAAAAATGATATCTCACTTGTGTGGGTAGGCCTAGCGCCCGCTACAGGAAACGCCCCAAAGCGCAACGTGGACACATCCACATTTTTGGAAGAAAACAGAGGTGTTTTTTGCGAAGTGCCTACCTGTAGATTTTGGCCTCTAGCTCAGCCGGCACCTAGGGAAACCTACCAAACCTGTGCATTTCTGAAAACTAGAGACCTAGGGGAATCCAAGGAGGGGTGACTTGCGGGGCTCGGACCAGGTTCGTTTACCCTAGAATCCTTTGCAAACCTCAAAATTTGGCTAAAAAAACACATGTTCCTCACATTTCTGTGGCAGAAAGTTCTGGAATCGGAGAGGAGCCACAAATTTCCTTCCACCCAGCGTTCCCCCAAGTCTCCCGATAAAAATGATACCTCACTTGTGTGGGTAGGCCTAGTGCCCGCGACAGGAAATGCCCCAAAGCACAACGTGGACACATCCAAATTTTTGGAAGAAAACAGAGGTGTTTTTTGCGAAGTGCCTACCTGTAGATTTTGGCCTCTAGCTCAGCCGGCACCTAGGGAAACCTACCAAAACTGTGCATTTCTGAAAACTAGAGACCTAGCGGAATCCAAGATGGGGTGACTTGCGGGGCTCGGACCAGGTTCTGTTACCCAGAATCCTTTGCAAACCTCAAAATTTGGCTAAAATAACACATGTTCCTCACATTTCTGTGGCAGAAAGTTGTGGAATCTGAAAGGAGCCACAAATTTCCTTCCACCCAGCGTTCCCCCAAGTCTCCCGATAAAAATGATACCTCACTTTTGTGGGTAGGCCTAGCGCCCGCGACAGTAAACGCCCCAAAGCGCAATGTGGACACATCCACATTTTTGGAAGAAAACCTACCAAACCTGTGCATTTCTGAAAACTAGAGACCTAGGGGAATCCAAGATCGGGTGACTTGCGGGGCTCGGACCAGGTTCTGTTACCCAGAAACCTTTGCAAAACTCAAAATTTGGCTAAAAAAACACATGTTCCTCACATTTCTGTGGCAGAAAGTTCTGGAATCTGAGAGGAGCCACAAATTTCCTTCCACCCAGCGTTCCCCCAAGTCTCCCGATAAAAATGATACCTCACTTGTGTGGGTAGGCATAGCGCCCGCGACAGGAAACGCCCCAAAGCGCAACGTCCACATTTTTGGAAGAAAACAGAGGTGTTTTTTGCGAAGTGCCTACCTGTAGATTTTGGCCTCTAGCTCAGCCAGCACCTAGGGAAACCTACCAAACCTGTGCATTTCTGAAAACTAGAGACCGAGGGGAATCCAAGGAGGGGTGACTTGTGGGGCTCGGACCAGGTTCTGTTACCCAGAATCCTTTGCAAACCTCAAAATTTGGCTAAAAAAACACATGTTCCTCACATTTCTGTGGCAGAAAGTTCTGGAATTTGAGAGGAGCCACAAATTTCCTTCCACCCAGCGTTCCCCCAAGTCTCCCGATAAAAATGATACCTCACTTGTGTGGGTAGGCCTAGCGCCCGCGACAGGAAACGCCCCAAAGCGCAATGTGGACACATCCACATTTTTGGAAGAAAACCTACCAAACCTGTGCATTTCTGAAAACTAGAGACCTAGGGGAATCCAAGATCGGGTGACTTGCGGGGCTCGGACCAGGTTCTGTTACCCAGAAACCTTTGCAAAACTCAAAATTTGGCTAAAAAAACACATGTTCCTCACATTTCTGTGGCAGAAAGTTCTGGAATCTGAGAGGAGCCACAAATTTCCTTCCACCCAGCGTTCCCCCAAGTCTCCCGATAAAAATGATACCTCACTTGTGTGGGTAGGCCTAGCGCCCGCGACAGGAAACGCCCCAAAGCGCAACGTCCAAATTTTTGGAAGAAAACAGAGGTGTTTTTTGCGAAGTGCCTACCTGTAGATTTTGGCCTCTAGCTCAGCCGGCACCTAGGGAAACCTACCAAACCTGTGCATTTCTGAAAACTAGAGACATAGGGGAATCCAAGGAGGGGTGACTTGCGGGGTCGGACCAGGTTCTGTTACCCAGAATCCTTTGCAAACCTCAAAATGTGGCTAAAAAAACACATGTTCCTCACATTTCTGTGGCAGAAAGTTCTGGAATCTGAGAGGAGCCACAAATTTCCTTCCACCCAGCGTTCCCCCAAGTATCCCGATAAAAATGATACCTCACTTGTGTGGGTAGGCCTAGCGGCAGCGACAGGAAACGCCCCAAAGCACAACGTGGACACATCCAAATTTTTGGAAGAAAACAGAGGTGTTTTTTGCGAAATGCCTACCTGTAGATTTTGGCCTCTAGCTCAGCCGGCACCTAGGGAAACCTACCAAACCTGTGCATTTCTGAAAACTAGAGACCTAGGTGGAATCCAAGGAGGGGTGACTTGCGGAGCTCGGACCAGGTTCTGTTACCCAGAATCCTTTGCAATCCTCAAAATTTGGCTAAAAAAACATATGTTCCTCATATTTCTGTGGCAGAAAGTTCTGGAATCTGAGAGGAGCCACAAATTTCTATCCACCCATCGTTCCCCCAAGTCTCCCGATAAAAATGATATCTCACTTGTGTGGGTAGGCCTAGCGCCCGCTACAGGAAACGCCCCAAAGCGCAACGTGGACACATCCACATTTTTGGAAGAAAACAGAGGTGTTTTTTGCGAAGTGCCTACCTGTAGATTTTGACCTCTAGCTCAGCCGGCACCTAGGGAAACCTACCAAACCTGTGCATTTCTGAAAACTAGAGACCTAGGGGAATCCAAGGAGGGGTGACTTGCGGGGCTCGGACCAGGTTCGTTTACCCTAGAATCCTTTGCAAACCTCAAAATTTGGCTAAAAAAACACATGTTCCTCACATTTCTGTGGCAGAAAGTTCTGGAATCGGAGAGGAGCCACAAATTTCCTTCCACCCAGCGTTCCCCCAAGTCTCCCGATAAAAATGATACCTCACTGGTGTGGGTAGGCCTAGTGCCCGCGACAGGAAATGCCCCAAAGCACAACGTGGACACATCCAAATTTTTGGAAGAAAACAGAGGTGTTTTTTGCGAAGTGCCTACCTGTAGATTTTGGCCTCTAGCTCAGCCGGGACCTAGGGAAACCTACCAAAACTGTGCATTTCTGAAAACTAGAGACCTAGCGGAATCCAAGATGGGGTGACTTGCGGGGCTCGGACCAGGTTCTGTTACCCAGAATCCTTTGCAAACCTCAAAATTTGGCTAAAATAACACATGTTCCTCACATTTCTGTGGCAGAAAGTTGTGGAATCTGAAAGGAGCCACAAATTTCCTTCCACCCAGCGTTCCCCCAAGTCTCCCGATAAAAATGATACCTCACTTTTGTGGGTAGGCCTAGCGCCCGCGACAGGAAACGCCCCAAAGCGCAATGTGGACACATCCACATTTTTGGAAGAAAACCTACCAAACCTGTGCATTTCTGAAAACTAGAGACCTAGGGGAATCCAAGATCGGGTGACTTGCGGGGCTCGGACCAGGTTCTGTTACCCAGAAACCTTTGCAAAACTCAAAATTTGGCTAAAAAAACACATGTTCCTCACATTTCTGTGGCAGAAAGTTCTGGAATCTGAGAGGAGCCACAAATTTCCTTCCACCCAGCGTTCCCCCAAGTCTCCCGATAAAAATGATACCTCACTTGTGTGGGTAGGCCTAGCGCCCGCGACAGGAAACGCCCCAAAGCGCAACGTCCAAATTTTTGGAAGAAAACAGAGGTGTTTTTTGCGAAGTGCCTACCTGTAGATTTTGGCCTCTAGCTCAGCCAGCACCTAGGGAAACCTACCAAACCTGTGCATTTCTGAAAACTAGAGACCGAGGGGAATCCAAGGAGGGGTGACTTGTGGGGCTCGGACCAGGTTCTGTTACCCAGAATCCTTTGCAAACCTCAAAATTTGGCTAAAAAAACACATGTTCCTCACATTTCTGTGGCAGAAAGTTCTGGAATTTGAGAGGAGCCACAAATTTCCTTCCACCCAGCGTTCCCCCAAGTCTCCCGATAAAAATGATACCTCACTTGTGTGGGTAGGCCTAGCGCCCGCGACAGGAAACGCCCCAAAGCGCAACGTGGACACATCCAAATTTTTGGAAGAAAACAGAGGTGTTTTTTGCGAAGTGCCTACCTGTAGATTTTGGCCTCTAGCTCAGCCGGCACCTAGGGAAACCTACCAAACCTGTGCATTTCTGAAAACTAGAGACCTAGGGAAATCCAAGGAGGGGTGACTTGCGGGGCTCGGACCAGGTTCTGTTACCCAGAATCCTTTGCAAACCTCATAATTTGGCTAAAAAAACACATGTTCCTCACATTTCTGTGGCAGAAAGTTCTGGAATCTGAGAGGAGCCACAAATTTCCTTCCACCCAGCTTTCCCCCAAGTCTCCCGATAAAAATGATACCTCACTTTTGTGGGTAGGCCTAGCGCCCGCGACAGGAAATGCCCCAAAGCGAAATGTGGACACATCCACATTTTTGGAAGAAAACAGAGGAGTTTTTTGCGAAGTGCCTACCTGTAGATTTTGGCCTCTAGCTCAGCCGGCACCTAGGGAAACCTACCAAACCTGTGCATTTCTGAAAACTAGAGACCTTGGGGAATCCAAGATGGGGTGACTTGCGGGGCTCGGACCAGGTTCTGTTACCCAGAAACCTTTGCAAAACTCAAAATTTGGCTAAAAAAACACATGTTCCTCACATTTCTGTGGCAGAAAGTTCTGGAATCTGAGGGGAGCCACAAATTTCCTTCCACCCAGCGTTCCCCCAAGTCTCCCGATAAAAATGATACATCACTTGTGTGGGTAGGCCTAGCGCCCGCGACAGGAAACGCCCCAAAGCGCAACGTCCAAATTTTTGGAAGAAAACAGAGGTGTTTTTTGCGAAGTGCCTACCTGTAGATTTTGGCCTCTAGCTCAGCCAGCACCTAGGGAAACCTACCAAACCTGTGCATTTCTGAAAACTAGAGACCGAGGGGAATCCAAGGAGTGGTGACTTGTGGGGCTCGGACCAGGTTCTGTTACCCAGAATCCTTTGCAAACCTCAAAATTTGGCTAAAAAAACACATGTTCCTCACATTTCTGTGGCAGAAAGTTCTGGAATTTGAGAGGAGCCACAAATTTCCTTCCACCCAGCGTTCCCCCAAGTCTCCCGATAAAAATGATACCTCACTTTTGTGGGTAGGCCTAGCGCGCGCGACAGGAAATGCCCCAAAGCGAAATGTGGACACATCCACATTTTTGGAAGAAAACAGAGGTGTTTTTTGCGAAGTGCCTACCTGTAGATTTTGGCCTCTAGCTCAGCCGGCACCTAGGGAAACCTACCAAACCTGTGCATTTCTGAAAACTAGAGACCTTGGGGAATCCAAGATGGGGTGACTTGCGGGGCTCGGACCAGGTTCTGTTACCCAGAAACCTTTGCAAAACTAAAAATTTGGCTAAAAAAACACATGTTCCTCACATTTCTGTGGCAGAAAGTTCTGGAATCTGAGGGGAGCCACAAATTTCCTTCCACCCAGCGTTCCCCCAAGTCTCCCGATAAAAATGATACCTCACTTGTGTGGGTAGGCCTAGCGCCCGCGACAGGAAACGCCCCAAAGCGCAACGTCCAAATTTTTGGAAGAAAACAGAGGTGTTTTTTGCGAAGTGCCTACCTGTAGATTTTGGCCTCTAGCTCAGCCAGCACCTAGGGAAACCTACCAAACCTGTGCATTTCTGAAAACTAGAGACCGAGGGGAATCCAAGGAGTGGTGACTTGTGGGGCTCGGACCAGGTTCTGTTACCCAGAATCCTTTGCAAACCTCAAAATTTGGCTAAAAAAACACATGTTCCTCACATTTCTGTGGCAGAAAGTTCTGGAATTTGAGAGGAGCCACAAATTTCCTTCCACCCAGCGTTCCCCCAAGTCTCCCGATAAAAATGATACCTCACTTGTGTGGGTAGGCCTAGCGCCCGCGACAGGAAACGCCCCAAAGCGCAACGTGGACACATCCAAATTTTTGGAAGAAAACAGAGGTGTTTTTTGCGAAGTGCCTACCAGTAGATTTTGGCCTCTAGCTCAGCCGGCACCTAGGGAAACCTACCAAACCTGTGTATTTCTGAAAACTAGAGACGTAGGGGAATCCAAGGAGGGGTGACTTGCGGGGCTCGGACCAGGTTCTGTTACCCAGAATCCTTTGCAAACCTCATAATTTGGCTAAAAAAACACATGTTCCTCACATTTCTGTGGCAGAAAGTTCTGGAATCTGAGAGGAGCCACAAATTTCCTTCCACCCAGCGTTCCCCCAAGTCTCCCGATAAAAATTATACCTCACTTGTGTGGGTAGGCCTAGCGCCAGCGACAGGAAACGCCCCAAAGCGCAACGTGGACACATCCAAATTTTTGGAAGAAAACAGAGGTGTTTTTTGCGAAGTGCCTACCTGTAGATTTTGGCCTCTAGCTCAGCCGGCACCTAGGGAAACCTACCAAACCTGTGCATTTCTGAAAACTAGAGACCTAGGGGAATCCAAGGAGGGGTGACTTGCGGGGCTCGGACCAGGTTCGTTTACCCAGAATCCTTTTCAAACCTCAAAATTTGGCTAAAAAAACACATGTTCCTCACATTTCTGTGGCAGACAGTTGTGGAATCTGAAAGGAGCCACAAATTTCCTTCCACCCAGCGTTCCCCCAAGTCTCCCGATAAAAATGATACCTCACTTTTGTGGGTAGGCCTAGCGCCCGCGACAGGAAACGCCCCAAAGCGCAATGTGGACACATCCACATTTTTGGAAGAAAACAGAGGTGTTTTTTGCGAAGTGCCTACCTGTAGATTTTGGCCTCTAGCTCAGCCGGCACCTAGGGAAACCTACCAAACCTGTGCATTTCTGAAAACTAGAGACCTAGGGGAATCCAAGATGGGGTGACTTGCGGGGCTCGGACCAGGTTCTGTTACCCAGAATCCTTTGCAAACCTCAAAATGTGGCTAAAAAAACAAATGTTCCTCACATTTCTGTGGCAGAAAGTTCTGGAATCTGAGAGGAGCCACAAATTTCCTTCCACCCAGCGTTCCCCCCAGTCTCCCGATAAAAATGATACCTCACTTGTGTGGGTAGGCCTAGCGCCCGCGACAGCAAAACACCCCAAAGCGCAACGTGGACACATCCAAATTTTTGGAAGAAAAAAGAGGTGTTTTTTGCGAAGTGCCTACCTGTAGATTTTGGCCTCTAGCTCAGCCGGCACCTAGGGAAACCTACCAAACCTGTGCATTTCTGAAAACTAGAGACCTAGGGGAATCCAAGGAGGGGTGACTTGCGGGGCTCGGACCAGGTTCTGTTACCCAGAATCCTTTGCAAACCTCATAATTTGGCTAAAAAAACACATGTTCCTCACATTTCTGTGGCAGAAAGTTCTGGAATCTGAGAGGAGCCACAAATTTCCTTCCACCCAGCGTTCCCCCAAGTCTCCCGATAAAAATGATACCTCACTTGTGTGGTAGGCCTAGCGCCCGCGACAGGAAACGCCCCAAAGCGCTACGTGGACACATCCAAATTTTTGGAAGAAAACAGAGGTGTTTTTTGTGAAGTGCCTACCTGTAGATTTTGGCATCTAGCTCAGCCGGCACCTAGGGAAACCTACCAAACCTGTGCATTTCTGAAAACTAGAGACCTAGGGGAATCCAAGATGGGGTGACTTGCGGGGCTCGGACCAGGTTCTGTTACCCAGAATCCTTTGCAAACCTCAAAATTTGGCTAAAAAAACACATGTTCCTCACATTTCTGTGGCAGAAAGTTGTGGAATCTGAAAGGAGCCACAAATTTCCTTCCACCCAGCGTTCCCCCAAGTCTCCCGATAAAAATGATACCTCACTTGTGTGGGTAGGCCTAGCGCCCGCGACAGGAAACGCCCCAAAGCGCAACGTGGACACATCCAAATTTTTGGAAGAAAACAGAGGTGTTTTTTGCGAAGTGCCTACCTGTAGATTTTGGCCTCTAGCTCAGCCGGCACCTAGGGAAACCTACCAAACCTGTGCATTTCTGAAAACTAGAGACCTAGGGGAATCCAAGGAGGGGTGACTTGCGGGGCTCGGACCAGGTTCTGTTACCCAGAATCCTTTGCAAACCTCATAATTTGGCTAAAAAAACACATGTTCCTCACATTTCTGTGGCAGAAAGTTCTGGAATCTGAGAGGATCCACAAATTTCCTTCCACCCAGCGTTCCCCCAAGTTTCCCGATAAAAATGATACCTCACTTGTGTGGTTAGGCCTAGCGCCAGCGACAGGAAACGCCCCAAAGCGCAACGTGGACACATCCAAATTTTTGGAAGAAAACAGAGGTGTTTTTTGCGAAGTGCCTACCTGTTGATTTTGGCCTCTAGCTCAGCCGGCACCTAGGGAAACCTACCAAACCTGTGCATTTTTGAAAACTAGAGACCTAGGGGAATCCAAGGAGGGGTGACTTGCGGAGCTCGGACCAGGTTCTGTTACCCAGAATCCTTTGCAAACCTCAAAATTTGGCTAAAAAAACATATGTTCCTCACATTTCTGTGGCAGAAAGTTCTGGAATCTGAGAGGATCCACAAATTTCCTTCCACCCAGCGTTCCCCCAAGTCTCCCGATAAAAATGATACCTCACTTGTGTGGGTAGGCCTAGCGCCCGCGACAGGAAACGCCCCAAAGCGCAATGTGGACACATCCACATTTTTGGAAGAAAACAGAGGTGTTTTTTGCGAAGTGCCTACCTGTAGATTTTGGCCTCTAGCTCAGCCGGCACCTAGGGAAACCTACCAAACCTGTGCATTTCTGAAAACTAGAGACCTAGGGGAATCCAAGATGGGGTGACTTGCGGGGCTCGGACCAGGTTCTGTTACCCAGAATCCTTTGCAAACCTCGAAATTTGGCTAAAAAAACACATGTTCCTCACATTTCTGTGGCAGAAAGTTCTGGAATCTGAGAGGAGTCACAAATTTCCTTCCACCCAGCGTTCCCCCAAGTCTCCCGATAAAAATGATACCTCACTTGTGTGGGTAGGCCTAGCGCCCGCGACAGGAAACGCCCCAAAGCGCAACGTGGACACATCCACATTTTTGGAAGAAAACAGGTGTTTTTTGCGAAGTGCCTACCTGAAGATTTTGGTCTCTAGCTCAGCCGGCACCTAGGGAAACCTACCAAACCTGTGCATTTCTGAAAACTAGAGACCTAGGGGAATCCAAGATGGGGTGACTTGCGGGGCTCGGACCAGGTTCTGTTACCCAGAATCCTTTGCAAACCTCAAAATGTGGCTAAAAAAACAAATGTTCCTCACATTTCTGTGGCAGAAAGTTCTGGAATCTGAGAGGAGCCACAAATTTCCTTCCACCCAGCGTTCCCCCAAGTCTCCCGATAAAAATGATACCTCACTTGTGTGGGTAGGCCTAGCGCCCGCGACAGGAAATGCCCCAAAGCGCAACGTGGACACATCCAAATGTTTGGAAGAAAACAGAGGTGTTTTTTGCAAAGTGCCTACCTGTAGATTTTGGCCTCTAGCTCAGACGGCACCTAGTGAAACCTACCAAACCTGTGCATTTCTGAAAACTAGAGACCTAGGGGAATCCAAGATGGGTTGACTTGCGGGGCTCGGACCAGGTTCTGTTACCCAGAATCCTTTGCAAACCTCAAAATTTGGCTAAAAAAACACATGTTCCTCACATTTCTGTTTCAGAAAGTTGTGGAATTTGAGAGGAGCCACAAATTTCCTTCCACCCAGCGTTCCCCCAAGTCTCCCGATAAAAATGATACCTCACTTGTGTGTGTAGGCCTAGCGTCCACGACAGGAAATGCCCCAAAGCGCAACGTGGACACATCCAAATTTTTGGAAGAAAACAGAGGTGTTTTTTGCGAAGTGCCTACCTGTAGATTTTGGCCTCTAGCTCAGCCGGCACCTAGGGAAACCTACCAAACCTGTGCATTTCTGAAAACTAGAGACCTAGGGGAATCCAAGATGGGGTGACTTGCGGGGCTCGGACCAGGTTCTGTTACCCAGAATCCTTTGCAAACCTCAATATTTGGCTAAAAAAACATATGTTCCTCATATTTCTGTGGCAGAAAGTTCTGCAATCTGAGAGGAGCCACAAATTTCCTTCCACCCAGCGTTCCCCCAAGTCTCCCGATAAAAATGATACCTCACTTGTGTGGGTAGGACTAGCGCCCGCTACAGGAAACGCCCCAAAGCGCAATGTGGACACATCCAAATTTTTGCAAGAAAACAGAGGTGTTTTTTGCGAAGTGCCTACCTGTAGATTTTGGCCTCTAGCTCAGCCGGCACCTAGGGAAACCTACCAAACCTGTGCATTTCTGAAAACTAAAGACCTAGGGGAATCCAAGGAGGGGTGACTTGCGGGGCTCGGACCAGGTTCTGTTACCCAGAATCCTTTGCAAACCTCAAAATTTGGCTAAAAGAACACATGTTCCTCACATTTCTGTGGCAGAAAGTTCTGGAATCTGAGAGGAGCCACACATTTCCTTCCACCCAGCGTTCCCCCAAGTCTCCCGATAAAAATGATACCTCACTTGTGTGGGTAGGCCTAGCGCCCGCGACAGCAAACGCCCCAAAGCGCAACGTGGACACATCCAAATTTTTGCAAGAAAACAGAGGTGTTTTTTGCGAAGTGCCTACATGTAGATTTTGGCCTCTAGCTCAGCCGGCACCTAGGGAAACCTACCAAACCTGTGCATTTCTGAAAACTAGAGACATAGGGGAATCCAAGGAGGGGTGACTTGCGGGGTCGGACCAGGTTCTGTTACCCAGAATCCTTTGCAAACCTCAAAATGTGGCTAAAAAAACACATGTTCCTCACATTTCTGTGGCAGAAAGTTCTGGAATCTGAGAGGAGCCACAAATTTCCTTCCACCCAGCGTTCCCCCAAGTCTCCCGATAAAAATGATACCTCACTTGTGTGGGTAGGCCTAGCGGCAGCGACAGGAAACGCCCCAAAGCACAACGTGGACACATCCAAATTTTTGGAAGAAAACAGAGGTGTTTTTTGCGAAATGCCTACCTGTAGATTTTGGCCTCTAGCTCAGCCGGCACCTAGGGAAACCTACCAAACCTGTGCATTTCTGAAAACTAGAGACCTAGGTGGAATCCAAGGAGGGGTGACTTGCGGAGCTCGGACCAGGTTCTGTTACCCAGAATCCTTTGCAATCCTCAAAATTTGGCTAAAAAAACATATGTTCCTCATATTTCTGTGGCAGAAAGTTCTGGAATCTGAGAGGAGCCACAAATTTCTTTCCACCCACCGTTCCCCCAAGTCTCCCGATAAAAATGATATCTCACTTGTGTGGGTAGGCCTAGCGCCCGCTACAGGAAACGCCCCAAAGCGCAACGTGGACACATCCACATTTTTGGAAGAAAACAGAGGTGTTTTTTGCGAAGTGCCTACCTGTAGATTTTGACCTCTAGCTCAGCCGGCACCTAGGGAAACCTACCAAACCTGTGCATTTCTGAAAACTAGAGACCTAGGGGAATCCAAGGAGGGGTGACTTGCGGGGCTCGGACCAGGTTCGTTTACCCTAGAATCCTTTGCAAACCTCAAAATTTGGCTAAAAAAACACATGTTCCTCACATTTCTGTGGCAGAAAGTTCTGGAATCGGAGAGGAGCCACAAATTTCCTTCCACCCAGCGTTCCCCCAAGTCTCCCGATAAAAATGATACCTCACTTGTGTGGGTAGGCCTAGTGCCCGCGACAGGAAATGCCCCAAAGCACAACGTGGACACATCCAAATTTTTTGAAGAAAACAGAGGTGTTTTTTGCGAAGTGCCTACCTGTAGATTTTGGCCTCTAGCTCAGCCGGCACCTAGGGAAACCTACCAAAACTGTGCATTTCTGAAAACTAGAGACCTAGCGGAATCCAAGATGGGGTGACTTGCGGGGCTCGGACCAGGTTCTGTTACCCAGAATCCTTTGCAAACCTCAAAATTTGGCTAAAATAACACATGTTCCTCACATTTCTGTGGCAGAAAGTTGTGGAATCTGAAAGGAGCCACAAATTTCCTTCCACCCAGCGTTCCCCCAAGTCTCCCGATAAAAATGATACCTCACTTTTGTGGGTAGGCCTAGCGCCCGCGACAGGAAACGCCCCAAAGCGCAACGTGGACACATCCAAATTTTTGGAAGAAAACAGAGGTGTTTTTTGTGAAGTGCCTACCTGTAGATTTTGGCCTCTAGCTCAGCCGGCACCTAGGGAAACCTACCAAACCTGTGCATTTTTGAAAACTAGAGACCTAGGGGAATCCAAGGAGGGGTGACTTGCGGAGCTCGGACCAGGTTCTGTTACCCAGAATCCTTTGCAAACCTCAAAATTTGGCTAAAAAAACACATGTTCCTCACATTTCTGTGGCAGAAAGTTCTGGAATCTGAGAGGAGCCACAAATTTCCTTCCACCCAGCGTTCCCCCAAGTCTCCCGATAAAAATGATACCTAACTTGTGTGGGTAGGCCTAGCGCCCGCGACAGGAAACGCCCCAAAGCGCAATGTGGACACATCCACATTTTTGGAAGAAAACAGAGGTGTTTTTTGCGAAGTGCCTACCTGTAGATTTTGGCATCTAGCTCAGCCGGCACCTAGGGAAACCTACCAAACCTGTGCATTTCTGAAAACTAGAGACCTAGGGGAATCCAAGGAGGGGTGACTTGCGGGGCTCGGACCAGGTTCTGTTACCCAGAATCCTTTGCAAACCTCATAATTTGGCTAAAAAAACACATGTTCCTCACATTTCTGTGGCAGAAAGTTCTGGAATCTGAGAGGAGCCACAAATTTCCTTCCACCCAGCGTTCCCCCAAGTTTCCCGATAAAAATGATACCTCACTTGTGTGGGTAGGCCTAGCGCCAGCGACAGGAAACGCCCCAAAGCGCAACGTGGACACATCCAAATTTTTGGAAGAAAACAGAGGTGTTTTTTGCGAAGTGCCTACCTGTTGATTTTGGCCTCTAGCTCAGCCGGCACCTAGGGAAACCTACCAAACCTGTGCATTTTTGAAAACTAGAGAACTAGGGAATCCAAGGAGGGGTGACTTGCGGAGCTCGGACCAGGTTCTGTTACCCAGAATCCTTTGCAAACCTCAAAATTTGGCTAAAAAAACATATGTTCCTCACATTTCTGTGGCAGAAAGTTCTGGAATCTGAGAGGAGCCACAAATTTCCTTCCACCCAGCGTTCCCCCAAGTCTCCCGATAAAAATGATACCTCACTTGTGTGGGTAGGCCTAGCGCCCGCGACAGGAAACGCCCCAAAGCGCAATGTGGACACATCCACATTTTTGGAAGAAAACAGAGGTGTTTTTTGCGAAGTGCCTACCTGTAGATTTTGGCCTCTAGCTCAGCCGGCACCTAGGGAAACCTACCAAACCTGTGCATTTCTGAGAACTAGAGACCTAGGGGAATCCAAGATGGGGTGACTTGCGGGGCTCGGTCCAGGTTCTGTTACCCAGAATCCTTTGCAAACCTCGAAATTTGGCTAAAAAAACACATGTTCCTCACATTTCTGTGGCAGAAAGTTCTGGAATCTGAGAGGAGTCACAAATTTCCTTCCACCCAGCGTTCCCCCAAGTCTTCCGATAAAAATGATACCTCACTTGTGTGGGTAGGCCTAGCGCCCGCGACAGGAAACGCCCCAAAGCGCAACGTGGACACATCCACATTTTTGGAAGAAAACAGGTGTTTTTTGCGAAGTGCCTACCTGAAGATTTTGGTCTCTAGCTCAGCCGGCACCTAGGGAAACCTACCAAACCTGTGCATTTCTGAAAACTAGAGACCTAGGGGAATCCAAGATGGGGTGACTTGCGGGGCTCGGACCAGGTTCTGTTACCCAGAATCCTTTGCAAACCTCAAAATGTGGCTAAAAAAACAAATGTTCCTCACATTTCTGTGGCAGAAAGTTCTGGAATCTGAGAGGAGCCACAAATTTCCTTCCACCCAGCGTTCCCCCAAGTCTCCCGATAAAAATGATACCTCACTTGTGTGGGTAGGCCTAGCGCCCGCGACAGGAAATGCCCCAAAGCGCAACGTGGACACATCCAAATGTTTGGAAGAAAACAGAGGTGTTTTTTGCAAAGTGCCTACCTGTAGATTTTGGCCTCTAGCTCAGACGGCACCTAGTGAAACCTACCAAACCTGTGCATTTCTGAAAACTAGAGACCTAGGGGAATCCAAGATGGGTTGACTTGCGGGGCTCGGACCAGGTTCTGTTACCCAGAATCCTTTGCAAACCTCAAAATTTGGCTAAAAAAACACATGTTCCTCACATTTCTGTTTCAGAAAGTTGTGGAATTTGAGAGGAGCCACAAATTTCCTTCCACCCAGCGTTCCCCCAAGTCTCCCGATAAAAATGATACCTCACTTGTGTGTGTAGGCCTAGCGTCCACGACAGGAAACGCCCCAAAGCGCAACGTGGACACATCCAAATTTTTGGAAGAAAACAGAGGTGTTTTTTGCGAAGTGCCTACCTGTAGATTTTGGCCTCTAGCTCAGCCGGCACCTAGGGAAACCTACCAAACCTGTGCATTTCTGAAAACTAGAGACCTAGGGGAATCCAAGATGGGGTGACTTGCGGGGCTCGGACCAGGTTCTGTTACCCAGAATCCTTTGCAAACCTCAATATTTGGCTAAAAAAACACATGTTCCTCATATTTCTGTGGCAGAAAGTTCTGCAATCTGAGAGGAGCCACAAATTTCCTTCCACCCAGCGTTCCCCCAAGTCTCCCGATAAAAATGATACCTCACTTGTGTGGGTAGGACTAGCGCCCGCTACAGGAAACGCCCCAAAGCGCAATGTGGACACATCCAAATTTTTGCAAGAAAACAGAGGTGTTTTTTGCGAAGTGCCTACCTGTAGATTTTGGCCTCTAGCTCAGCCGGCACCTAGGGAAACCTACCAAACCTGTGCATTTCTGAAAACTAAAGACCTAGGGGAATCCAAGGAGGGGTGACTTGCGGGGCTCGGACCAGGTTCTGTTACCCAGAATCCTTTGCAAACCTCAAAATTTGGCTAAAAGAACACATGTTCCTCACATTTCTGTGGCAGAAAGTTCTGGAATCTGAGAGGAGCCACACATTTCCTTCCACCCAGCGTTCCCCCAAGTCTCCCGATAAAAATGATACCTCACTTGTGTGGGTAGGCCTAGCGCCCGCGACAGCAAACGCCCCAAAGCGCAACGTGGACACATCCAAATTTTTGCAAGAAAACAGAGGTGTTTTTTGCGAAGTGCCTACATGTAGATTTTGGCCTCTAGCTCAGCCGGCACCTAGGGAAACCTACCAAACCTGTGCATTTCTGAAAACTAGAGACATAGGGGAATCCAAGGAGGGGTGACTTGCGGGTCGGACCAGGTTCTGTTACCCAGAATCCTTTGCAAACCTCAAAATGTGGCTAAAAAAACACATGTTCCTCACATTTCTGTGGCAGAAAGTTCTGGAATTTGAGAGGAGCCACAAATTTCCTTCCACCCAGCGTTCCCCCAAGTCTCCCGATAAAAATGATACCTCACTTGTGTGGGTAGGCCTAGCGGCAGCGACAGGAAACACCCCAAAGCACAACGTGGACACATCCAAATTTTTGGAAGAAAACAGAGGTGTTTTTTGCGAAATGCCTACCTGTAGATTTTGGCCTCTAGCTCAGCCGGCACCTAGGGAAACCTACCAAACCTGTGCATTTCTGAAAACTAGAGACCTAGGTGGAATCCAAGGAGGGGTGACTTGCGGAGCTCGGACCAGGTTCTGTTACCCAGAATCCTTTGCAATCCTCAAAATTTGGCTAAAAAAACATATGTTCCTCATATTTCTGTGGCAGAAAGTTCTGGAATCTGAGAGGAGCCACAAATTTCTTTCCACCCACCGTTCCCCCAAGTCTCCCGATAAAAATGATATCTCACTTGTGTGGGTAGGCCTAGCGCCCGCTACAGGAAACGCCCCAAAGCGCAACGTGGACACATCCACATTTTTGGAAGAAAACAGAGGTGTTTTTTGCGAAGTGCCTACCTGTAGATTTTGACCTCTAGCTCAGCCGGCACCTAGGGAAACCTACCAAACCTGTGCATTTCTGAAAACTAGAGACCTAGGGGAATCCAAGGAGGGGTGACTTGCGGGGCTCGGACCAGGTTTGTTTACCCTAGAATCCTTTGCAAACCTCAAAATTTGGCTAAAAAAACACATGTTCCTCACATTTCTGTGGCAGAAAGTTCTGGAATCGGAGAGGAGCCACAAATTTCCTTCCACCCAGCGTTCCCCCAAGTCTCCCGATAAAAATGATACCTCACTTGTGTGGGTAGGCCTAGTGCCCGCGACAGGAAATGCCCCAAAGCACAACGTGGACACATCCAAATTTTTGGAAGAAAACAGAGGTGTTTTTTGCGAAGTGCCTACCTGTAGATTTTGGCCTCTAGCTCAGCCGGCACCTAGGGAAACCTACCAAAACTGTGCATTTCTGAAAACTAGAGACCTAGCGGAATCCAAGATGGGGTGACTTGCGGGGCTCGGACCAGGTTCTGTTACCCAGAATCCTTTGCAAACCTCAAAATTTGGCTAAAATAACACATGTTCCTCACATTTCTGTGGCAGAAAGTTGTGGAATCTGAAAGGAGCCACAAATTTCCTTCCACCCAGCGTTCCCCCAAGTCTCCCGATAAAAATGATACCTCACTTTTGTGGGTAGGCCTAGCGCCCGCGACAGGAAACGCACCAAAGCGCAATGTGGACACATCCACATTTTTGGAAGAAAACCTACCAAACCTGTGCATTTCTGAAAACTAGAGACCTAGGGGAATCCAAGATCGGGTGAATTGCGGGGCTCGGACCAGGTTCTGTTACCCAGAAACCTTTGCAAAACTCAAAATTTGGCTAAAAAATCACATGTTCCTCACATTTCTGTGGCAGAAAGTTCTGGAATCTGAGAGGAGCCACAAATTTCCTTCCACCCAGCGTTCCCCCAAGTCTCCCGATAAAAATGATACCTCACTTGTGTGGGTAGGCCTAGCGCCCGCGACAGGAAACGCCCCAAAGCGCAACGTCCAAATTTTTGGAAGAAAACAGAGGTGTTTTTTGCGAAGTGCCTACCTGTAGATTTTGGCCTCTAGCTCAGCCAGCACCTAGGGAAACCTACCAAACCTGTGCATTTCTGAAAACTAGAGACCGAGGGGAATCCAAGGAGGGGTGACTTGTGGGGCTCGGACCAGGTTCTGTTACCCAGAATCCTTTGCAAACCTCAAAATTTGGCTAAAAAAACACATGTTCCTCACATTTCTGTGGCAGAAAGTTCTGGAATTTGAGAGGAGCCACAAATTTCCTTCCACCCAGCGTTCCCCCAAGTCTCCCGATAAAAATGATACCTCACTTGTGTGGGTAGGCCTAGCGCCCGCGACAGCAAACGCCCCAAAGCGCAACGTGGACACATCCAAATTTTTGCAAGAAAACAGAGGTGTTTTTTGCGAAGTGCCTACCTGTAGATTTTGGCCTCTAGCTCAGCCGGCACCTAGGGAAACCTACCAAACCTGTGCATTTCTGAAAACTAGAGACATAGGGGAATCCAAGGAGGGGTGACTTGCGGGGTCGGACCAGGTTCTGTTACCCAGAATCCTTTGCAAAACTCAATATGTGGCTAAAAAAACACATGTTCCTCACATTTCTGTGGCAGAAAGTTCTGGAATCTGAGAGGAGCCACAAATTTCCTTCCACCCAGCGTTCCCCCAAGTATCCCGATAAAAATGATACCTCACTTGTGTGGGTAGGCCTAGCGGCAGCGACAGGAAACGCCCCAAAGCACAACGTGGACACATCCAAATTTTTGGAAGAAAACAGAGGTGTTTTTTGCGAAATGCCTACTTGTAGATTTTGGCCTCTAGCTCAGCCGGCACCTAGGGAAACCTACCAAACCTGTGCATTTCTGAAAACTAGAGACCTAGGTGGAATCCAAGGAGGGGTGACTTGCGGAGCTCGGACCAGGTTCTGTTACCCAGAATCCTTTGCAATCCTCAAAATTTGGCTAAAAAAACATATGTTCCTCATATTTCTGTGGCAGAAAGTTCTGGAATCTGAGAGGAGCCACAAATTTCTATCCACCCACCGTTCCCCCAAGTCTCCCGATAAAAATGATATCTCACTTGTGTGGGTAGGCCTAGCGCCCGCTACAGGAAACGCCCCAAAGCGCAACGTGGACACATCCACATTTTTGGAAGAAAACAGAGGTGTTTTTTGCAAAGTGCCTACCTGTAGATTTTGACCTCTAGCTCAGCCGGCACCTAGGGAAACCTACCAAACCTGTGCATTTCTGAAAACTAGAGACCTAGGGGAATCCAAGGAGGGGTGACTTGCGGGGCTCGGACCAGGTTCGTTTACCCTAGAATCCTTTGCAAACCTCAAAATTTGGCTAAAAAAACACATGTTCCTCACATTTCTGTGGCAGAAAGTTCTGGAATCGGAGAGGAGCCACAAATTTCCTTCCACCCAGCGTTCCCCCAAGTCTCCCGATAAAAATGATACCTCACTTGTGTGGGTAGGCCTAGTGCCCGCGACAGGAAATGCCCCAAAGCACAACGTGGACACATCCAAATTTTTGGAAGAAAACAGAGGTGTTTTTTGCGAAGTGCCTACCTGTAGATTTTGGCCTCTAGCTCAGCCGGCACCTAGGGAAACCTACCAAAACTGTGCATTTCTGAAAACTAGAGACCTAGCGGAATCCAAGATGGGGTGACTTGCGGGGCTCGGACCAGGTTCTGTTACCCAGAATCCTTTGCAAACCTCACAATTTGGCTAAAATAACACATGTTCCTCACATTTCTGTGGCAGAAAGTTGTGGAATCTGAAAGGAGACACAAATTTCCTTCCACCCAGCGTTCCCCCAAGTCTCCCGATAAAAATGATACCTCACTTTTGTGGGTAGGCCTAGCGCCCGCGACAGGAAACGCCCCAAAGCGCAATGTGGACACATCCACATTTTTGGAAGAAAACCTACCAAACCTGTGCATTTCTGAAAACTAGAGACCTAGGGGAATCCAAGATCGGGTGACTTGCGGGGCTCGGACCAGGTTCTGTTACCCAGAAACCTTTGCAAAACTCAAAATTTGGCTAAAAAAACACATGTTCCTCACATTTCTGTGGCAGAAAGTTCTGGAATCTGAGAGGAGCCACAAATTTCCTTCCACCCAGCGTTCCCCCAAGTCTCCCGATAAAAATGATACCTCACTTGTGTGGGTAGGCCTAGCGCCCGCGACAGGAAACGCCCCAAAGCGCAACGTCCAAATTTTTGGAAGAAAACAGAGGTGTTTTTTGCGAAGTGCCTACCTGTAGATTTTGGCCTCTAGCTCAGCCAGCACCTAGGGAAACCTACCAAACCTGTGCATTTCTGAAAACTAGAGACCGAGGGGAATCCAAGGAGGGGTGACTTGTGGGGCTCGGACCAGGTTCTGTTACCCAGAATCCTTTGCAAACCTCAAAATTTGGCTAAAAAAACACATGTTCCTCACATTTCTGTGGCAGAAAGTTCTGGAATTTGAGAGGAGCCACAAATTTCCTAACACCCAGCGTTCCCCCAAGTCTCCCGATAAAAATGATACCTCACTTGTGTGGGTAGGCCTAGCGCCCGCGACAGGAAACGCCCCAAAGCGCAACGTGGACACATCCAAATTTTTGGAAGAAAACAGAGGTGTTTTTTGCGAAGTGCCTACCTGTAGATTTTGGCCTCTAGCTCAGCCGGCACCTAGGGAAACCTACCAAACCTGTGCATTTCTGAAAACTAGAGACCTAGGGGAATCCAAGGAGGGGTGACTTGCGGGGCTCGGACCAGGTTCTGTTACCCAGAATCCTTTGCAAACCTCATAATTTGGCTAAAAAAACACATGTTCCTCACATTTCTGTGGCAGAAAGTTCTGGAATCTGAGAGGAGCCACAAATTTCCTTCCACCCAGCGTTCCCCCAAGTCTCCCGATAAAAATGATACCTCACTTTTGTGGGTAGGCCTAGCGCGCGCGACAGGAAATGCCCCAAAGCGAAATGTGGACACATCCACATTTTTGGAAGAAAACAGAGGTGTTTTTTGCGAAGTGCCTACCTGTAGATTTTGGCCTCTAGCTCAGCCGGCACCTAGGGAAACCTACCAAACCTGTGCATTTCTGAAAACTAGAGACCTTGGGGAATCCAAGATGGGGTGACTTGCGGGGCTCGGACCAGGTTCTGTTACCCAGAAACCTTTGCAAAACTCAAAATTTGGCTAAAAAAACACATGTTCCTCACATTTCTGTGGCAGAAAGTTCTGGAATCTGAGGGGAGCCACAAATTTCCTTCCACCCAGCGTTCCCCCAAGTCTCCCGATAAAAATGATACCTCACTTGTGTGGGTAGGCCTAGCGCCCGCGACAGCAAACGCCCCAAAGCGCAACGTGGACACATCCAAATTTTTGCAAGAAAACAGAGGTGTTTTTTGCGAAGTGCCTACATGTAGATTTTGGCCTCTAGCTCAGCCGGCACCTAGGGAAACCTACCAAACCTGTGCATTTCTGAAAACTAGAGACATAGGGGAATCCAAGGAGGGGTGACTTGCGGGTCGGACCAGGTTCTGTTACCCAGAATCCTTTGCAAACCTCAAAATGTGGCTAAAAAAACACATGTTCCTCACATTTCTGTGGCAGAAAGTTCTGGAATTTGAGAGGAGCCACAAATTTCCTTCCACCCAGCGTTCCCCCAAGTCTCCCGATAAAAATGATACCTCACTTGTGTGGGTAGGCCTAGCGGCAGCGACAGGAAACACCCCAAAGCACAACGTGGACACATCCAAATTTTTGGAAGAAAACAGAGGTGTTTTTTGCGAAATGCCTACCTGTAGATTTTGGCCTCTAGCTCAGCCGGCACCTAGGGAAACCTACCAAACCTGTGCATTTCTGAAAACTAGAGACCTAGGTGGAATCCAAGGAGGGGTGACTTGCGGAGCTCGGACCAGGTTCTGTTACCCAGAATCCTTTGCAATCCTCAAAATTTGGCTAAAAAAACATATGTTCCTCATATTTCTGTGGCAGAAAGTTCTGGAATCTGAGAGGAGCCACAAATTTCTTTCCACCCACCGTTCCCCCAAGTCTCCCGATAAAAATGATATCTCACTTGTGTGGGTAGGCCTAGCGCCCGCTACAGGAAACGCCCCAAAGCGCAACGTGGACACATCCACATTTTTGGAAGAAAACAGAGGTGTTTTTTGCGAAGTGCCTACCTGTAGATTTTGACCTCTAGCTCAGCCGGCACCTAGGGAAACCTACCAAACCTGTGCATTTCTGAAAACTAGAGACCTAGGGGAATCCAAGGAGGGGTGACTTGCGGGGCTCGGACCAGGTTTGTTTACCCTAGAATCCTTTGCAAACCTCAAAATTTGGCTAAAAAAACACATGTTCCTCACATTTCTGTGGCAGAAAGTTCTGGAATCGGAGAGGAGCCACAAATTTCCTTCCACCCAGCGTTCCCCCAAGTCTCCCGATAAAAATGATACCTCACTTGTGTGGGTAGGCCTAGTGCCCGCGACAGGAAATGCCCCAAAGCACAACGTGGACACATCCAAATTTTTGGAAGAAAACAGAGGTGTTTTTTGCGAAGTGCCTACCTGTAGATTTTGGCCTCTAGCTCAGCCGGCACCTAGGGAAACCTACCAAAACTGTGCATTTCTGAAAACTAGAGACCTAGCGGAATCCAAGATGGGGTGACTTGCGGGGCTCGGACCAGGTTCTGTTACCCAGAATCCTTTGCAAACCTCAAAATTTGGCTAAAATAACACATGTTCCTCACATTTCTGTGGCAGAAAGTTGTGGAATCTGAAAGGAGCCACAAATTTCCTTCCACCCAGCGTTCCCCCAAGTCTCCCGATAAAAATGATACCTCACTTTTGTGGGTAGGCCTAGCGCCCGCGACAGGAAACGCCCCAAAGCGCAATGTGGACACATCCACATTTTTGGAAGAAAACCTACCAAACCTGTGCATTTCTGAAAACTAGAGACCTAGGGGAATCCAAGATCGGGTGAATTGCGGGGCTCGGACCAGGTTCTGTTACCCAGAAACCTTTGCAAAACTCAAAATTTGGCTAAAAAATCACATGTTCCTCACATTTCTGTGGCAGAAAGTTCTGGAATCTGAGAGGAGCCACAAATTTCCTTCCACCCAGCGTTCCCCCAAGTCTCCCGATAAAAATGATACCTCACTTGTGTGGGTAGGCCTAGCGCCCGCGACAGGAAACGCCCCAAAGCGCAACGTCCAAATTTTTGGAAGAAAACAGAGGTGTTTTTTGCGAAGTGCCTACCTGTAGATTTTGGCCTCTAGCTCAGCCAGCACCTAGGGAAACCTACCAAACCTGTGCATTTCTGAAAACTAGAGACCGAGGGGAATCCAAGGAGGGGTGACTTGTGGGGCTCGGACCAGGTTCTGTTACCCAGAATCCTTTGCAAACCTCAAAATTTGGCTAAAAAAACACATGTTCCTCACATTTCTGTGGCAGAAAGTTCTGGAATTTGAGAGGAGCCACAAATTTCCTTCCACCCAGCGTTCCCCCAAGTCTCCCGATAAAAATGATACCTCACTTGTGTGGGTAGGCCTAGCGCCCGCGACAGCAAACGCCCCAAAGCGCAACGTGGACACATCCAAATTTTTGCAAGAAAACAGAGGTGTTTTTTGCGAAGTGCCTACCTGTAGATTTTGGCCTCTAGCTCAGCCGGCACCTAGGGAAACCTACCAAACCTGTGCATTTCTGAAAACTAGAGACATAGGGGAATCCAAGGAGGGGTGACTTGCGGGGTCGGACCAGGTTCTGTTACCCAGAATCCTTTGCAAAACTCAATATGTGGCTAAAAAAACACATGTTCCTCACATTTCTGTGGCAGAAAGTTCTGGAATCTGAGAGGAGCCACAAATTTCCTTCCACCCAGCGTTCCCCCAAGTATCCCGATAAAAATGATACCTCACTTGTGTGGGTAGGCCTAGCGGCAGCGACAGGAAACGCCCCAAAGCACAACGTGGACACATCCAAATTTTTGGAAGAAAACAGAGGTGTTTTTTGCGAAATGCCTACTTGTAGATTTTGGCCTCTAGCTCAGCCGGCACCTAGGGAAACCTACCAAACCTGTGCATTTCTGAAAACTAGAGACCTAGGTGGAATCCAAGGAGGGGTGACTTGCGGAGCTCGGACCAGGTTCTGTTACCCAGAATCCTTTGCAATCCTCAAAATTTGGCTAAAAAAACATATGTTCCTCATATTTCTGTGGCAGAAAGTTCTGGAATCTGAGAGGAGCCACAAATTTCTATCCACCCACCGTTCCCCCAAGTCTCCCGATAAAAATGATATCTCACTTGTGTGGGTAGGCCTAGCGCCCGCTACAGGAAACGCCCCAAAGCGCAACGTGGACACATCCACATTTTTGGAAGAAAACAGAGGTGTTTTTTGCAAAGTGCCTACCTGTAGATTTTGACCTCTAGCTCAGCCGGCACCTAGGGAAACCTACCAAACCTGTGCATTTCTGAAAACTAGAGACCTAGGGGAATCCAAGGAGGGGTGACTTGCGGGGCTCGGACCAGGTTCGTTTACCCTAGAATCCTTTGCAAACCTCAAAATTTGGCTAAAAAAACACATGTTCCTCACATTTCTGTGGCAGAAAGTTCTGGAATCGGAGAGGAGCCACAAATTTCCTTCCACCCAGCGTTCCCCCAAGTCTCCCGATAAAAATGATACCTCACTTGTGTGGGTAGGCCTAGTGCCCGCGACAGGAAATGCCCCAAAGCACAACGTGGACACATCCAAATTTTTGGAAGAAAACAGAGGTGTTTTTTGCGAAGTGCCTACCTGTAGATTTTGGCCTCTAGCTCAGCCGGCACCTAGGGAAACCTACCAAAACTGTGCATTTCTGAAAACTAGAGACCTAGCGGAATCCAAGATGGGGTGACTTGCGGGGCTCGGACCAGGTTCTGTTACCCAGAATCCTTTGCAAACCTCACAATTTGGCTAAAATAACACATGTTCCTCACATTTCTGTGGCAGAAAGTTGTGGAATCTGAAAGGAGACACAAATTTCCTTCCACCCAGCGTTCCCCCAAGTCTCCCGATAAAAATGATACCTCACTTTTGTGGGTAGGCCTAGCGCCCGCGACAGGAAACGCCCCAAAGCGCAATGTGGACACATCCACATTTTTGGAAGAAAACCTACCAAACCTGTGCATTTCTGAAAACTAGAGACCTAGGGGAATCCAAGATCGGGTGACTTGCGGGGCTCGGACCAGGTTCTGTTACCCAGAAACCTTTGCAAAACTCAAAATTTGGCTAAAAAAACACATGTTCCTCACATTTCTGTGGCAGAAAGTTCTGGAATCTGAGAGGAGCCACAAATTTCCTTCCACCCAGCGTTCCCCCAAGTCTCCCGATAAAAATGATACCTCACTTGTGTGGGTAGGCCTAGCGCCCGCGACAGGAAACGCCCCAAAGCGCAACGTCCAAATTTTTGGAAGAAAACAGAGGTGTTTTTTGCGAAGTGCCTACCTGTAGATTTTGGCCTCTAGCTCAGCCAGCACCTAGGGAAACCTACCAAACCTGTGCATTTCTGAAAACTAGAGACCGAGGGGAATCCAAGGAGGGGTGACTTGTGGGGCTCGGACCAGGTTCTGTTACCCAGAATCCTTTGCAAACCTCAAAATTTGGCTAAAAAAACACATGTTCCTCACATTTCTGTGGCAGAAAGTTCTGGAATTTGAGAGGAGCCACAAATTTCCTAACACCCAGCGTTCCCCCAAGTCTCCCGATAAAAATGATACCTCACTTGTGTGGGTAGGCCTAGCGCCCGCGATAGGAAACGCCCCAAAGCGCAACGTGGACACATCCAAATTTTTGGAAGAAAACAGAGGTGTTTTTTGCGAAGTGCCTACCTGTAGATTTTGGCCTCTAGCTCAGCCGGCACCTAGGGAAACCTACCAAACCTGTGCATTTCTGAAAACTAGAGACCTAGGGGAATCCAAGGAGGGGTGACTTGCGGGGCTCGGACCAGGTTCTGTTACCCAGAATCCTTTGCAAACCTCATAATTTGGCTAAAAAAACACATGTTCCTCACATTTCTGTGGCAGAAAGTTCTGGAATCTGAGAGTAGCCACAAATTTCCTTCCACCCAGCGTTCCCCCAAGTCTCCCGATAAAAATGATACCTCACTTATGTGGGTAGGCCTAGCGCGCGCGACAGGAAATGCCCCAAAGCGAAATGTGGACACATCCACATTTTTGGAAGAAAACAGAGGTGTTTTTTGCGAAGTGCCTACCTGTAGATTTTGGCCTCTAGCTCAGCCGGCACCTAGGGAAACCTACCAAACCTGTGCATTTCTGAAAACTAGAGACCTTGGGGAATCCAAGATGGGGTGACTTGCGGGGCTCGGACCAGGTTCTGTTACCCAGAAACCTTTGCAAAACTCAAAATTTGGCTAAAAAAACACATGTTCCTCACATTTCTGTGGCAGAAAGTTCTGGAATCTGAGGGGAGCCACAAATTTCCTTCCACCCAGCGTTCCCCCAAGTCTCCCGATAAAAATGATACATCACTTGTGTGGGTAGGCCTAGCGCCCGCGACAGGAAACGCCCCAAAGCGCGACGTCCAAATTTTTGGAAGAAAACAGAGGTGTTTTTTGCGAAGTGCCTACCTGTAGATTCTGGCCTCTAGCTCAGCCAGCACCTAGGGAAACCTACCAAACCTGTGCATTTCTGAAAACTAGAGACCGAGGGGAATCCAAGGAGTGGTGACTTGTGGGGCTCGGACCAGGTTCTGTTACCCAGAATCCTTTGCAAACCTCAAAATTTGGCTAAAAAAACACATGTTCCTCACATTTCTGTGGCAGAAAGTTCTGGAATTTGAGAGGAGCCACAAATTTCCTTCCACCCAGCGTTCCCCCAAGTCTCCCGATAAAAATGATACCTCACTTGTGTGGGTAGGCCTAGCGCCCGCGACAGGAAACGCCCCAAAGCGCAACGTGGACACATCCAAATTTTTGGAAGAAAACAGAGGTGTTTTTTGCGAAGTGCCTACCAGTAGATTTTGGCCTCTAGCTCAGCCGGCACCTAGGGAAACCTACCAAACCTGTGTATTTCTGAAAACTAGAGACGTAGGGGAATCCAAGGAGGGGTGACTTGCGGGGCTCGGACCAGGTTCTGTTACCCAGAATCCTTTGCAAACCTCATAATTTGGCTAAAAAAACACATGTTCCTCACATTTCTGTGGCAGAAAGTTCTGGAATCTGAGAGGAGCCACAAATTTCCTTCCACCCAGCGTTCCCCCAAGTCTCCCGATAAAAATGATACCTCACTTGTGTGGGTAGGCCTAGCGCCAGCGACAGGAAACGCCCCAAAGCGCAACGTGGACACATCCAAATTTTTGGAAGAAAACAGAGGTGTTTTTTGCGAAGTGCCTACCTGTAGATTTTGGCCTCTAGCTCAGCCGGCACCTAGGGAAACCTACCAAACCTGTGCATTTTTGAAAACTAGAGACCTAGGGGAATCCAAGGAGGGGTGACTTGCGGAGCTCGGACCAGGTTCTGTTACCCAGAATCCTTTGCAAACCTCAAAATTTGGCTAAAAAAACATATGTTCCTCACATTTCTGTGGCAGAAAGTTCTGGAATCTGAGAGGAGCCACAAATTTCATTCCACCCAGCGTTCCCTCATGTCTCCCGATAAAAATGATACCTCACTTGTGTGGGTAGGCCTAGCGCCCGCGACAGGAAACGCCCCAAAGCGTAACGTGGACACATCCAAATTTTTGGAAGAAAACAGAAGTGTTTTTTGCGAAGTGCCTACCTGTAGATTCTGGACTCTAGCTCAGCCGGCACCCAGGGAAACCTACCAAATCTGTGCATTTCTGAAAACTAGAGACCGAGGGGAATCCAAGGAGGGGTGACTTGTGGGGCTCGGACCAGGTTCTGTTACCCAGAATCCTTTGCAAACCTCAAAATTTGGCTAAAAAAACACATGTTCCTCACATTTCTGTGGCAGAAAGTTCTGGAATCTGAGAGGAGCCACAAATTTCCTTCCACCCAGCGTTCCCCCAAGTCTCCCGATAAAAATGATACCTCACTTGTGTGGGTAGGCCTAGCGCCCGCGACAGGAAACGCCCCAAAGCGCAACGTGGACACATCCAAATTTTTGGAAGAAAACAGGTGTTTTTTGCGAAGTGCCTACCTGAAGATTTTGGTCTCTAGCTCAGCCGGCACCTAGGGAAACCTACCAAACCTGTGCATTTCTGAAAACTAGAGACCTAGGGGAATCCAAGATGGGGTGACTTGCGGGGCTCGGACCAGGTTCTGTTACCCAGAATCCTTTGCAAACCTCAAAATTTGGCTAAAAAAACACATGTTCCTCACATTTCTGTGGCAGAAAGTTCTGGAATCTGAGAGGAGCCACAAATTTCCTTCCACCCAGCGTTCCACCAAGTCTCCCGATAAAAATGATACCTCACTCGTGTGGGTAGGCCTAGCGCCTGCGACAGGAAACGCCCCAAAGCGCAACGTGGACACATCCAAATTTTTGGAAGAAAACAGAGGTGTTTTTTGCGAAGTGCCTACCTGAAGATTTTGGTCTCTAGCTGAGCCGGCACCTAGGGAAACCTACCAAACCTGTGCATTTCTGAAAACTAGAGACCTAGGGGAATCCAAGATGGGTTGACTTGCGGGGCTCGGACCAGGTTCTGTTACCCAGAATCCTTTGCAAACCTCAAAATTTGGCTAAAAAAACAGATGTTCCTCACATTTCTGTGGCAGAAAGTTGTGGAATTTGAGAGGAGCCACAAATTTCCTTCCACCCAGCGTTCCCCCAAGTCTCCCGATAAAAATGATACCTCACTTGTGTGGGTAGGCCAAGCGCCCGCGACAGGAAACGCCCCAAAGCGCAACGTGGACACATCCACATTTTTGGAAGAAAACAGAGGTGTTTTTTGCGAAGTGCCTACCTGTAGATTTTGGCCTCTAGCTCAGCCGGCACTTAGGGAAACCTACCAAACCTGTGCATTTCTGAAAACTAGAGACCTAGGGGAATCCAAGATGGGGTGACTTGCGGGGCTCGGACCAGGTTCTGTTACCCAGAATCCTTTGCAAACCTCAAAATTTGGCTAAAAAAACACATGTTCCTCACATTTCTGTGGCAGAAAGTTCTGGAATCTGAGAGGAGCCACAAATTTCCTTCCACCCAGCGTTCCCCCAAGTCTCCCGATAAAAATGATACCTCACTTGTGTGGGTAGGCCTAGCGTCCGTGACAGGAAACGCCCCAAAGCGCAACGTGGACACATCCAAATTTTTGGAAGAAAACAGAGGTGTTTTTTGCGAAGTGCCTACCTGTAGATTTTGGTCTCTAGCTCAGCCGGCACCTAGGGAAACCTACCAAACCTGTGCATTTTTGAAAACTAGAGACCTAGGGGAATCCAAGGAGGGGTGACTTGCGGAGCTCGGACCATGTTCTGTTACCCAGAATCCTTTGCAAACCTCAAAATTTGGCTAAAAAAACATATGTTCCTCACATTTCTGTGGCAGAAAGTTGTGGAATTTGAGAGGAGCCACAAATTTCCTTCCACCCAGCGTTCCCCCAAGTCTCCCGATAAAAATGATACCTCACTTGTGTGGGTAGACCTAGCGCCCGCGACAGGAAACGCCCCAAAGCGCAACGTGGACACATCCACATTTTTGGAAGAAAACAGAGGTGTTTTTTGCGAAGTGCCTACCTGTAGATTTTTTCCTCTAGCTCAGCCGGCACCTAGGGAAACCTACCAAACCTGTGCATTTCTGAAAACTAGAGGCCTAGGGGAATCCAAGATGGGGTGACTTGCGGGGCTCGGACCAGGTTCTGTTACCCAGAATCCTTTGGAAACCTCGAAATTTGGCTAAAAAAACACATGTTCCTCACATTTCTGTGGCAGAAAGTTCTGGAATCTGAGAGGAGCCACAAATTTCCTTCCACCCAGCGTTCCCCCAAGTCTCCCGATAAAAATGATACCTCACTTGTGTGTGTAGGCCTAGCGTCCGCGACAAGAAACGCCCCAAAGCGCAACGTGGACACATCCAAATTTTTGGAAGAAAACAGAGGTGTTTTTTGCGAAGTGCCTACCTGTAGATTTTGGCCTCTAGCTCAGCCGGCACCTAGGGAAACCTACCAAACCTGTGCATTTCTGAAAACTAGAGACCTAGGGGAATCCAAGATGGGGTGACTTGCGGGGCTCGGACCAGGTTCTGTTACCCAGAATCCTTTGCAAACCTCAAAATTTGGCTAAAAAAACACATGTTCCTCACATTTCTGTGGCAGAAAGTTCTGCAATCTGAGAGGAGCCACAAATTTCCTTCCACCCAGCGTTCCCCCAAGTCTCCCGATAAAAATGATACCTCACTTGTGTGGGTAGGCCTAGCGCCCGCAACAGGAAACGCCCCAAAGCGCAACGTGGACACATCCAAATTTTTGGAAGAAAACAGAGGTGTTTTTTGCGAAGTGCCAACCTGTAGGTTTTGGTCTCTAGCTCAGCCGGCACCTAGGGAAACCTACCAAACCTGTGCATTTCTGAAAACTAGAGACCTAGGGGAATCCAAGATGGGGTGACTTGCGGGGCTCGGACCAGGTTCTGTTACCCAGAATCCTTTGCAAACCTCAAAATTTGGCTAAAAAAACACATGTTCCTCACATTTCTGTGGCAGAAAGTTCTGGAATCTGAGAGGAGCCACAAATTTCCTTCCACCCAGCGTTCCCCCAAGTCTCCCGATAAAAATGATACCTCACTTGTGTGGGTAGCCCTACGGCCCGCGACAGGAAACGCCCCAAAGCGCAACGTGGACACATCCACATTTTTGGAAGAAAACAGAGGTGTTTTTTGCGAAGTGCCTACCTGTAGATTTTGGCCTCTAGCTCAGCCGGCACTTAGGGAAACCTACCAAACCTGTGCATTTCTGAAAACTAGAGACCTAGGGGAATCCAAGATGGGGTGACTTGCGGCGCTCGGACCAGGTTCTGTTACCCAGAATCCTTTGCAAACCTCAAAATTTGGCTAAAAAAACACATGTTCCTCACATTTCTGTGGCAGAAAGTTCTGGAATCTGAGAGGAGCCACAAATTTCCTTCCACCCAGCATTCCCCCAAGTCTCCCGATAAAAATGATACCTCACTTGTGTGGGTAGGCCTAGCGTCCGTAACAGGAAACGCCCCAAAGCGCAACGTGGACACATCCAAATTTTTGGAAGAAAACAGAGGTGTTTTTCGCGAATTGCCTACCTGTAGATTTTGACCTCTAGCTCAGCCGGCACCTAGGGAAACCTACCAAAACTGTGCATTTCTGAAAACTAGAGACCTAGCGGAATCCAAGATGGGGTGACTTGCGGGGCTCGGACCAGGTTCTGTTACCCAGAATCCTTTGCAAACCTCAAAATTTGGCTAAAAAAACACATGTTCCTCACATTTCTGTGGCAGAAAGTTGTGGAATCTGAAAGGAGCCACAAATTTCCTTCCACCCAGCGTTCCCCCAAGTCTCCCGATAAAAATGATACCTCACTTTTGTGGGTAGGCCTAGCGCCCGCGTCAGGAAACGCCCCAAATCGCAATGTGGACACATCCACATTTTTGGAAGAAAACAGAGGTGTTTTTTGCGAAGTGCCTACCTGTAGATTTTGGCCTCTAGCTCAGCCGGCACCTAGGGAAACCTACCAAACCTGTGCATTTCTGAAAATTAGAGACCTAGGGGAATCCAAGATGGGGTGACTTGCGGGGCTTGGACCAGGTTCTGTTACCCAGAAACCTTTGCAAAACTCAAAATTTGGCTAAAAAAACACATGTTCCTCACATTTCTGTGGCAGAAAGTTCTGGAATCTGAGAGGAGCCACAAATTTCCTTCCACCCAGCGTTCCCCCAAGTCTCTCGATAAAAATGATACCTCACTTGTGTGGGTAGGCCTAGCGCCCGCGACAGGAAACGCCCCAAAGCGCAACGTGGACACATCCAAATTTTTGGAAGAAAACAGAGGTGATTTTTGCGAAGTGCCTACCTGTAGATTTTGGCCTCTAGCTCAGCCGGCACCTAGGGAAACCTACCAAACCTGTGCATTTCTGAAAACTAGAGACCTAGGGGAATCCAAGGAGGGGTGACTTGCGGGGCTCGGACCAGGTTCTGTTACCCAGAATCCTTTGCAAACCTCATAATTTGGCTAAAAAAACACATGTTCCTCACATTTCTGTGGCAGAAAGTTCTGGAATCTGAGTGGAGCCACAAATTTCCTTCCACCCAGCGTTCCCCCAAGTCTCCCGATAAAAATGATACCTCACTTGTGTGGGTAGGCCTAGCGCCAGCGACAGGAAACGCCCCAAAGCGCAACGTGGACACATCCACATTTTTGGAAGAAAACAGAGGTGTTTTTTGCAAAGTGCCTACCTGTAGATTTTGGCCTCTAGCTCAGCCGGCACCTAGGGAAACCTACCAATCCTGTGTATTTTTGAAAACTAGAGACCTAGGGGAATCCAAGGAGGGGTGACTTGCGGAGCTCGGACAGGTTCTGTTACCCAAAATCCTTTGCAAATCTCAAAATTTGGCTAAAAAAACATATGTTCCTCAAATTTCTGTGGCAGAAAGTTCTGGAATCTGAGAGGAGCCACAAATTTCCTTCTACCCAGCGTTCCCCCAAGTCTCCCGATAAAAATGATACCTCACTTGTGTGGGTAGGCCTAGCGCCCGCGACAGGAAACGCCCCAAAGCGCAATGTGGACACATCCACATTTTTGGAAGAAAACAGAGGTGTTTTTTGCGAAGTGCCTACCTGTAGATTTTGGCCTCTAGCTCAGCCGGCACCTAGGGAAACCTACCAAACCTGTGCATTTCTGAAAATTAGAGACCTAGGGGAATCCAAGATGGGGTGACTTGCAGGGCTTGGACCAGGTTCTGTTACCCAGAAACCTTTGCAAAACTCAAAATTTGGCTAAAAAAACACATGTTCCTCACATTTCTGTGGCAGAAAGTTCTGGAATCTGAGAGGAGCCACAAATTTCCTTCCACCCAGCGTTCCCCCAAGTCTCTCGATAAAAATGATACCTCACTTGTGTGGGTAGGCCTAGCGCCCGCGACAGGAAACGCCCCAAAGCGCAACGTGGACACATCCAAATTTTTGGAAGAAAACAGAGGTGATTTTTGCGAAGTGCCTACCTGTAGATTTTGGCCTCTAGCTCAGCCGGCACCTAGGGAAACCTACCAAACCTGTGCATTTCTGAAAACTAGAGACCTAGGGGAATCCAAGGAGGGGTGACTTGCGGGGCTCGGACCAGGTTCTGTTACCCAGAATCCTTTGCAAACCTCATAATTTGGCTAAAAAAACACATGTTCCTCACATTTCTGTGGCAGAAAGTTCTGGAATCTGAGTGGAGCCACAAATTTCCTTCCACCCAGCGTTCCCCCAAGTCTCCCGATAAAAATGATACCTCACTTGTGTGGGTAGGCCTAGCGCCAGCGACAGGAAACGCCCCAAAGCGCAACGTGGACACATCCACATTTTTGGAAGAAAACAGAGGTGTTTTTTGCAAAGTGCCTACCTGTAGATTTTGGCCTCTAGCTCAGCCGGCACCTAGGGAAACCTACCAAACCTGTGCATTTCTGAAAACTAGAGACCTAGGGGAATCCAAGGAGGGGTGACTTGCGGGGCTCGGACCAGGTTCTGTTACCCAAAATCCTTTGCAAACCTCAAAATTTGGCTAAAATAACACATGTTCCTCACATTTCTGTGGCAAAAAGTTCTGGAATCTGAGAGGAGCCACAAATTTCCTTCCACCCAGCGTTCCCCCAAGTCTCCCGATAAAAATGATACCTCACTTGTGTGGGTAGGCCTAGCGTCCGTGACAGGAAACGCCCCAAAGCGCAACGTGGACACATCCAAATTTTTGGAAGAAAACAGAGGTGTTTTTTGCGAAGTGCCTACCTGTAGATTTTGGTCTCTAGCTCAGCCGGCACCTAGTGAAACCTACCAAACCTGTGCATTTCTGAAAACTAGAGACCTAGGGGAATCCAAGATGGGCTGACTTGCGGGGCTCGGACCAGGTTCTGTTACCCAGAATCCTTTGCAAACCTCAAAATTTGGCTAAAAAAACACATGTTCCTCACATTTCTGTGGCAGAAAGTTCTGGAATCTGAGAGGAGCCACAAATTTCCTTCCACCCAGCGTTCCCCCAAGTCTCCCGATAAAAATGATACCTCACTTGTGTGGGTAGGCCTAGCGCCCGCGACAGGAAACGCCCCAAAGCGCAACGTGGACACATCCACATTTTTGGAAGAAAACAGAGGTGTTTTTTGCGAAGTGCCTACCTGTAGAATTTGGCCTCTAGCTCAGCCTGCACTTAGGGAAACCTACCAAACCTGTGCATTTCTGAAAACTAGAGACCTAGGGGAATCCAAGGAGGGGTGACTTGCGGGGCTCGGACCAGGTTCTGTTACCCAGAATGCTTTGCAAACCTCAAAATTTGGCTAAAAAAACACATGTTCCTCACA